>NC_039360.1:25648189-25959909 GCF_003573695.1 Papaver somniferum | reverse complement strand
AGAAGAGTCTCTCAGGAAATTAGAAGAGTCGACACGTAGGATAGCTGAGATGAATAACTTAGTTTATGACGAAAGAAAACTTTCTATAGAGGAATCCCTCAAGCTGATAGCTGAGACGAACGAAAGAATTGCTCGAAATAATCTTAATTTTCAATACAGTGTCTCCAATAATACCCTTGAAAATGAGGATAGTTATTTGCATAAACAGGATGACGAGGATAAAATTGGTTACACTACTTGTTTAGATGAGGTTCAACCATTTTCATGTTCTTATAATGATGATTATGATGAGGATACTGTTGATGAAGAATTTGAAATATGTAGGCATAGTGATCAGGAATTTGTTACTCCAATTAAGCTTTACGATGATAATACTATTTCTAGTTCAAATCCTAATAATTATTCACCTATTCAAAAGGACGAGGATTTGACTAGAGATACCCCATTCTAGACGATGTAGTATTTCCTGTTTACGAAGTCGATAATGGTTTAGAGGAACGATTTTATTCTGAGAATACTGTTTTAGAGTCCCAGGACTTAGAAACATTAGTCTTAGACGAAGAAGATGAACTCGTAGAGCTTTTAAATATGAGTGAGGATGCATCACCTGAGTATAATCTACACGAACAAATTGACCATTTTCAGGATTCTGATGATCTAGAAATTAGGGAAATTGTAGCTAGTATATCTAGAGACACCCAAAACTCTAAGTTTGGGGGTGGTTATCATTCTCCTTGTGCCTTACCTTTAGCTCTTACAGAGATCCCTCACTTGGGACTTGACATATGTGCCTCAACCATTTTAAAAGATTATCTTCATACACGTTTTCCTGAACCTAGTGATGTCCATAAGGAAGTTCAGTTGTTAGATACCCATCCTTTGGTTGATGTGGTTTGCCCAGGTTATGATACCAAGATTGACTTTGTTTTCCCACCAAATATTTTTCTTCCAAATGTGGGGATGTATGAATTTCAAATGTGGCAGTTACTGACTTTTGAGACTAAACCTAAGTACTTTAGGATATTAGAAACGACAAATTTGCCTAAGATTGACCATCACTTTCATCGTGGTCAAATGTGTGAGTCAAAACTGATTGACTTTAAAGATCCGCAATTGTTCAGGTTATTATTATGTGCTTCTAAGCTTTTACTTGAGTTTTTCCAGACTCTAATACCTGAATCGCATCTTAGCTACGAGGAAACGCAACCCATGAAAATATTTTATTTAGACCCAGTTATAGAACCTGAACCTGAACCACAGCTAGATGTAGTTGTCTTAAACAGGAAACTAGACAAGGGTGTGCTTTATTTGTTTATTTTCTTGACAGGTTGCAGATTCCTTTTACTTGTGATATCTCTATTTGGTTTTGATGACCCACAGATATTTCGGATATTACTTTATGATTTTATAAGGTGACTAATCCTTTTTTAGTCTGGCTGAAGACATTAAACTTAGCACTTCTTGGGAGGTAACCCAATATTCATGCGACACGGTAATATCTTTCCTTATCTCTTTTGCTTCAAATGGTAACAATTTCTCCTTGTTCATGCTTTTAATTTCACCTTTGGAACATTGAGGACAATGTTAGATTTAAGTTTGGGGGTAAAGGAGAAACTTTTTAGTTGCATAATTAAACTCCAGAGCCTAGAAATTTATGCCTATTAAGGATGGCACTAACCAATCTAAGTGGATGGAAGCATTTTGGTTGTAGGAGTTGAGGAACCAATCTGACTAGATGGCAACATCTAAAGAGACTATTCATAAAAGCACAGAGCTCAGGTGTTAGAAATAACATGATAGTTTCACCATATCTCGTTGAGTCCTTTTCACTTCTGTTTTTATTTTGTTTTGTTTTTAAACTATGTTTCTCTAAGTGATTAGGTGGGGCTCACGATTCAAGTTGTTACCAATGCTAGGGTGAATTAGAGTGATTGAGATAAAAAAAAAAAAAAAGAGAAATTGAGACCAGACCATCAGACCAACTGGAATAAATTCAATAAAGTCGACCACTGGAACCCTTGTATATGCCAGTTGTGTTGACCTAGAGTTAGGATTATCGACCACTGGTACCCTTGTATATGCAGTGTGTTGATATTAGTCAGACTAGTATCTCAGTCCATTAGGATAGGTTCATTTTGGCGGAGGCCTTTAGACAGATATGAGAAACACCGTTCACCTAGTAAACATCAAAACCATCTATGTTTTTCTCTACATCCATCTTCTTGATCTATCCATGTGATTAGTTTTGACTCCGGATATTGATGTCCATAGTGCGCCTATCTGAGTAGAGCTCTGTCATTTTATATGAATTTTAGTATGCTTGAGTGCGAACTCGTGTACAACAATTGGAATTTCGCATCAGGGTACTTCCTCCTGTAGTCAATAAGTATGCCAACCAATGAGATTCTTTAGTGCCTTCCAAGGTTCTGTGTAGATAGCTAGGGTCTGGAGTATAAAGGTTTTGTGGGTATACCTCTGGTAAGCCCTCCAGAGACAACACTCCGCCACTAGAGACACTTAGGGGTTTAAAGGCTTATTGCATACGCTAAATGCAATCGACGATGCCTGCGACAGTGAGTTAGGATTTTATTTTTGATTTACTTGAGGACGAGCAAATAATAAGTTTGAGGGTATTTGATAGACACATTTTCGTATCTGATATGATCTCAACTCTATGTATTTTTAATCCTCAATTTTGTATTTATTATGGTTTTTTATGTCTTCGTAGGTGTTTTTGAAGAAATAAGCATTTGCGTTGAAATTGGCTCGAAAAGTGGTATTTGCGCTCGTGGGAGAAAATCACTAAATGCACCCCTCATTTGGATAAGGGGCACTCACTTACTAAGGGGAACCCACTTGCTATTTGCACCCCAGGGCACCCAGCTGATAAAGACGCCTCATCAGAGGTTAGGGGGCATCTCTTCTTCATGGTTCAAAGTTAGCAAATATGCAGGAAATATGGTTTGAAATTCCAGTAAAAACGTACTTCACTGTATTAGGTTCTGGCAATGGTATCTCGGATTTCTTTGTGGATTTGGGTACATATGGGCCTAGTTGGATGAAACAGGGAAGGCGGTTGAAGGCTTGATCGGTTTCTCGTGAAACAGGGATGTCAGTTTCTCGGGTTTGGTTTATGGAACGTACGTGGGAGATATATTCTCGTACGACTGAGTTATATATTGAGAAATTCATCTGATTGTTGGAAGACGCAAAAAAAAAAGATATCAAATCTCCGTAGTTTTGGAAGTTATCAAAAACAATATGGAAGAAAAATATCTACGGAAACAGGGGAGTAAACTCGATCCTGTTTGATTATACATGGAAGTTACGTGGGATTAAAAGGGAAGATATTTGTCCCATAAGTTTTTATTACGTCACAGAGACAATTTGGGAGGTTTAAAACAATCCAGAAATGTGTAAGGTGAAGCAGCAAAGGAAGGAAAGACCGTGTCTTGTGGTGAAAGAAAAAGAGAAGATTTCCCGGGATTTAATAACCTTGTGTATATAAATACGAGAGGAGAGTATCAAAGGGGGAATAGGGAGTTTGGGGTGGTTGCTGTGAAGAACGAAACGCTGCAGAGGAGAAGTAGCAGCAGCAGGTGAAGAAGAAGGAGAAGAGTTGCAGACGACACTATAGAAGTGTCGTTCTTAAGAATCCTTATCTGAAGAACATTAAGCTGCACAGAACAGTCGCAACCAGGGTCTTATAATCAACAGTTCTGTAACAGTCCAATAGCCACGCATATCTTCAGTTAGAAACACTTCTTGTAACAGTGAATTCTGTAGCGCTGTTACAGCGTTGCAGATTCGCTGAGTTATATAATTTCTTCAATAAAAACACCTTTCGAGCCATGATTTGTTATTTTGAACCTGTTTTTGATATGAGGAGCTAAACTCCAACACTGGGATGATGGAGTAAGCCATTCTTCACACATGTGGTAATTCTATTAATTCTTTTATGACTTGCATTGATTTTTAATCGATTTATGATTTTTATCGAATGATTGTGATTTCAATTGATGGGTCATGCTTAGCTTAAGTGATTTGATGTCCCATGATTTAGATTTACAACCATTACTTTCGGAATCTACTTTGGCAAAGAATAAGAGTCAATAATCTTTATCATATGAGTTATAATTGTGTAGAATTGATTTTTGAACCACATGAGTATGAAAATTGGTGAAATCCCGAGTCTCAGTACCTCTCGATATTGTGACACTTGTATATATTTTCTATTTTTAAGTCTGAAATCAATCTCAACAAGTCCGAGTTGAACGAACTTTATTTACCACTTAAAAAACTACATCAGTTACATATTCTAAACTCTCATTTCAATAATTGAAACATTCTTAGAGGATGTTATATAGCGGCTATTCACACACTATTTTTCATCAAAGCGATTTTCAAAAGATTGAAACAATCAACATGACTTTCGTCACTTGTAAAGATGAACTTGGCCAAAGCGAAAGCTTGCCAACACATATTTCGAGAAATAGATAAGCGAGATGAACTCGGGTCGAAATAACAATTGTGTATAATCGAAGTCTATATAGCAATACGACTTTTGCCTCAAGATAGGAGATAAAGTAGATAGACTTTTGAGTGATAGATAAGTTCAAGTCTCCACATACCTTTTAGTCGACGAAATTCCACCAGTTCCTTGAATAGTTCTTCGTCTTTGTATGATGAACAACGTGGAGTCTAGATCTCAACTACACTTTCTATCCTAGACCGAGACTTAACTATAAGTAGACTAGAAATCAAGACTTATAGTTTTGACAACTAAACTTGACAAACAAGCTTGAAATAGCAACGCTTGCGAGTTCGTCCGAGCAGTGCTCTAACAGTTGTCCATGATGAAACTGCAATATTAATTGCCTCAAGGACATTGATTTTTTCAGGACTTATTATATTTTTGAAACTTAAATTTAGAATGTTTCGATATTTAATAACTTATTAATTTATCAGTAAGTTAATACTTCGCTAAATTGATATAATTTTCCAGTCGCAACATTATTAATTTATTGAAGTTTTACTGTACCTCTTTGTCATTAAAGATCTTCAAATGTATTCCTTCGATCTCTAGTGTTTAATATTTGAGGGTTATTTAGTGATGTAAACTACCATACTCTAACCCTAATACGAGGCTTGACTTTGGTAGACTAGAAATCAAGATAATTTTGCGCATCTAACATTGAAAACAAGCTTGAGACAACAAAACTTATGAGTTCGACCTAGAAGTGTTCAAACCGCCCGACACCAGCTGCATGCATCCCTTATCGAATACCTATACATGATATTCGATGGTATGGATAAAAAAGGATCCTGGATCAGTGTCAAAAAGAAAAAAACAATACATATACGTATCCGCCATGATCCATGCCTTACAATAGGGGTGAGCATGGGACGATATGGATCGGTTTTCGCCTCATCCGCATCAAATCCAACGGATTTTCATCCAATGGATGGACGGATTGGATGCAGATAATCCGATGGATTTTTTTATAATTAAAGTTCATAATAGAGAAATAAAAGCAACAAGTTCATGGGTGGTTTTAGAAATAAGACTACATTATTTAAGATTTTAAAATTATATTTTAGTGTAACGCTTTGAAGTTATTCAAAATTTGAAGAGAATGAAAAACCCGACTCTTTTAAAATAAGATATTTTTGGTGTACTTGAGCTCAAGTGTGTCCCCCTGTACATATATTGGTCTTGTATTCTATCTTTAAGCTCATCAAAGAATAACATAAAAGGAATACCTAATTCGGCAAAAACAAATGTATTAATTCATATTTGCACTGAAGAATTTTGATAAATAAACGTACTAATGGGTATGAATGTCCAACAGATTTTGAAAGTTGCATCTGGACCCAATCCGTAATCCGTTGGATTTCAAAAATCTCATCCGCATCCAACCTATTACCGAACTGTTCGGACACCCACCCGCAAAAATACGGATGGTCCCTGCTAAACCGCGGATTCCAGGCCAAATGCTCACCCCTACGCTTACGCTATTTAGTTAGGAATCATTTTTTGGGGACCATGGTTTTTTTGTGGGGTACCATGATTCTATTTTAGGAAAGACATTATAAGTAATCCTAAGTCACCCCTTATCTAAATGTTTTTCTTAATACTAAACTTACCCTCCTTAATTAAATGTGTTAGTTTAATGATTAATTATTTATTAGTTAATGATTAATAATGATTAGTGATTAGTATGATTAGTAATGATTAGTTACCATTAAGAAGTTCTATTACAAAAAATTGAAAATTTTCTTTGCGATCAACCCGAACTATATATTTGGTGTGACCAATTAAGTTCGGTTACCCAAATTTATGACCAAAAACGAACTTAATGATTAGTGATTAGTATGATTAGTTACCAGTAAGAATTTCGGTTACAAAAAATTGAAATTTTTCTTTGCGATCAAACCGAACTATATATTCGGTTAGGAAACATTTTTGGCGACGTAACCGAACAAAGGTTCGGTTGGGAAATATTTTTTGTGACGTAACCGAACCTTAGTTCGGTTAGGAAATGTTTTTTGCGAAATAAACGAACTATGGTTCGGTTGGGAAATGTTTTTTGCAACTAACCGAACTGTTGTTCAGTTGGGAAATATTTTTCGAAATAACCGAACTAAGGTTCGGTTGGGAAATGTTTTTTGCAACTAAACGAATTATTAGGGTTTGGTTGGGAAATGTTTTTTGCGACATAACCAAATTAATGTTCGGTTGGGAATTTTTTTTTGTGAAGTAACCGAACTGATTTTCGGTTAGGAATTATTTTTGCGAAATAGCCAAACTGTTCTTCATGTTCATCATTTTCATTAGGTTCGGTTAGTTCGACAAAGTTTTTCACATAATTCCTAGCCGAACTTCTCTCTGCAACTTTCATTTTCAACTCATTTTGATGGTTAATACTCATTTTTCAATCGAACGAGGAACGCCAAGGAAAGAGAGAAGAAGAAGAGAATAATTTTTTTTTTCAAAACTAAAATTTTTCGATTCCCCCTTGTTTTTGTTTTTGATTTTGGTTAATAGATTCATTTAGATTAGATATATATGATTAGATTTATATAGTTATTAAGTTAGTTTTAATTTAAATTAAAATAACGGGTAAATGTGTATTTACCTAACTTTAGGATACCCCTTATAAGTATGGGGAGGTTGGCCAAATAAGACCATGGTCCCCCAAAAACACCATGGTCCCTAAAAAAAATGGTTCTTAGTTAGCGGATCGGTTGGGCACTTGGTAGTTAGTAGCCCATATCTCAAACCCAACAAGCGAGAGAATTACATAGGCCTATGGCTAACCCTTCTTCTCCATTCCACGCATCTCCACAATTTCCCCCCGTTGTCTCTACCAGGGCAGCAGTCCTCCGCTGAAGAAAAACTCATTCGCTCGTAAAAAAATCCTCTGAATTTCCTCTCTAATCCTTGTCCAGGTTACTCAATTATTTCCGATTTTATAATTTATTCATTCATTCAATTCTTTGTTAACCTAGAGCATTTAGTGTAGTAAGTTGAGTGAAAATGACGATAGATGATGATAATTCAATATACGTTGGTGGGATTCCATATGACTGCACAGAAGAAGACATTCGCAGAGTTTTCGATTTATACGGTTCTGTTATCGCTGTTAAGGTTTGATTTTCTTCTTTCTCTAAATCTCTCTGTGTGTGTTTTTCAATTTCTTATTCTAGGGTTTCAAATATCAAGATCGATTAAAAACCTTATACTTATCATGTCTGTGTAGATTATTAACGCTCGTGATGTTGGTGGGAAATGCTATTGCTTTGTCACTTTTACCAATCCGAGAGCTGCAATTGACGCCATTAATGATATGAATGGAAGGGTATGTATGTTGCCATTGTTTTTTCATTTTTTTTACTTTCTGTTATGTGGATGCAAAACTGGGTTTAGTGACATTTTGAAAAATTGAAAACATTAGATGATTGGTGGACGTGTTGTGAAAGTGAATGAAGTGAATGCAAGAGGAGCTGGAAGACCTCCTCCTCCCCCGTTTCATCGTAGTTTGGAGAGGGATATCGACTGGAACAATAGAGGTAGAGATCGGGAAAGAGGTGGTTATGATCATGAAAGGGATCGTTATGGTAGAGGTGAAAGAAATAATAATGCTGATCGGTCTCAAGATGGGTATGACCGTCCACGTGGTGATTATGATCGGAATAGAGATCATTTCTTGGACAGAGATCAAATTAGGGGTCCTGAGCCTTATGAGCATGAAAGAAACAGGAGTCATGATCGAGACCGGGGCAAGGACCATAATTTGGATCGTGACTTGTTACAGCAGACTGAATATGACCGCCCACATGATTATGATCGAAGTAGAGACCGCTCCTTAGACCGAGATCAAGTCAGGGGTCGTGATTATCATGAGCGCGACAGGAGCAGGAGTAGGAGCCAGGATCGAGCTCGCAGTAAGGAGCTGGACTTGAAGCGAGATACTGAGGTGAATAGAAGTATTGAGAATAACAGAAAAGATATGGATACAAGGAGTCAGAGTGGGTAAGATCTTGACTGTATTCGTTCTTGTTTGCATTTTCTATTTGATAGAACTCAGAACCAGTAGATGTTAATATCTGTCTCATATATAAAATACTGCATCCTCTCGTGTGCTCTTTTTACCATAAGAAAAATTCGCCTCCATTGCTATTATGTCATATTTATTTGATATTTGGACCCCTGGAAGTGGTTATAATTTGTACATGTGGTTTCCTGTAAACAGTTCCCATTTTAATGACCGCCGCAGCAGGGAGCTGTCATCGAGCTCCAACGATAATTATAATGACGAGGTAGTAGATTAACATTTTAGGGGGCATGCCCCCATTTGTTAAGCTTGTATGATATGGGTCCTCACACATTTTTTTTTTATTAGGGAAAGGAACGGTTGGATGTGTCAACACAAAAGCATGGAGATCTTGAAAAGAAGGTACCTAACTTTCTTTTGTTAACTATTTACTTAACAGAAGACAAAGAGTTTTCCACTGGTACTGCCTTTGACCTGTATATCTATTTGTAATGTTGTACAAAACCTTCCTGTTTACATGGAGATCGATGTCCCTGTATTTTGGGATTGAGATCCAGTTTGGCTATCTATACCTAGAGAGTTAAGTGACAATCTACATCATATAGATTTTGGGTGTTTTATCTGGTGACGAAGATAGCATGTCTTTTATTCCTGTTCCATTAGAATATGCATCTATATCACAGTGGTTGTGGGTTGAAACCTTAGTAAGTGATTGCATTATCTCATGCTTTACCAATTCACCATATTTGCGGTGCATAATGAGCTCTGAATGTTTTGTTGAATTAAGCAGATTTCTCAAATTAAAGAGAGGTTAGAAGAGAAAAACCATCTTGTCTCTGAATTAAAGAAAAAATCTCAGGTAATTCTCGTATTTCTAAACAGACAGTTCATGCTTCTCTTTAAGATGGTACACAATGTCAGACAAGAGTAACTTGCGTATGTTTGCTTTTAAGATATTGAAAGGTTCCTTATAATCTCACCTTATTATTGTGATTGCGAGTGCAGAAATTGGAGGACTCAGTTGCCTCTGCAAAGAGGCTTACTTCTCAGCGGCAGCTGCAGTTGACCATGGTAAGTTATTATTGTTGTTTCATTTTACTTCATTCAAGTGCTGAAATTACAGTTATAGTTTTAAGTGGCGTTGCACCGACTTGGCTGACATGCTGATAAGTTTCTTTTTTCAAATTTGACAGTTGCAGAGGTGTTTTCTCCAAGTAAAAGACTACAGAGAAAAGCTTAAAAACTCGGAACAGGAACTCCAGGTAGCTCTTCCTGTTATCTTTCCTGTTTTTTTTTTTTTTTTAATATAAATTTTGTTTTTTACCCTTTTATTCACCACACTATGAACTGAGAAATCTTCATTTTGTTAATCCAGTCTCTTGTTGAAACTGTAATGGCTGATGTTGATCACGGTGATGAGGATGATTGAAATGGGATGGTTCTCTATGCACAAATGGTAAGGCACATCAGTTGAGTGTATATGCGTCTGAATCTCCAGGTTATCAAATTTAAACGCAGATCATATTTTTTGTAAAATTTTCTATTGAAAAATGAAAAAGGTCTAGTTGGTAAAAAGCTCTTGATGATAGTGACCTATGAGCATGTCTGTTGATATCCATTTTCAGAGTCATTGATGGATTGATGTTCGAAACGAATTGTGAAAGTGTCAATTAGAAAAGGCATTTGATCTCTAGTTTGTTCTGCTACAACCTTTGTAACTTTATGATATACCCATGGATTGGTCTGTTCTTATTCAGATTTAAATGTTCTCCGCCTTTTCCTGTTCTTGGTAATTTAAGAATTTAAATACATTTCCAGTCACTTGAATATTCTTGTCCTTCTCTCCTTGCAAAGTGCAAGTATTTCATTTGAGCATGTGCCAAGAAACATTGTGATCCTTGAGGGTTCTCATTTTTGCTAGTTGCAGACTTGCTGTCCAGTTCTGCTAATTAGGCTGTGAAAACACGAAAATATCCGGAGTTTTTCAAACTTCTTCGGAACAAGGGTAGCCTAGGAATTGGGCATCAACATAATGTTTACTAGTGTGATGCACAGAATACAAGTGGTTTCATGTTTTTAACATTTTAGGTGCGAAAATGCGGTAAGAAAAACTGCATTTCTGTTTCTCAGGTCATCCAAAGATGCCCTTCCCTAATCTATGGTTTGTTGAAACTTCCGTAGTTCTCTCCCTCTTAGATGCAAAAAGTCCTATATCAAATTGAATAGAAAAGAAGGAAAAACCATCGAGTACTTTTTCTTTTCAGGCAATGTCATCTTCTGTTTCAATAACGCGTAAGAAAACGTTGGGATCTATTAAAGAGGTTGAAGATGGCAAATTCTGTAACCTATCAGTACTCGACCGTGTCATGGAACCGTTTAGCCTCCGCATCGTCTTATACTATCAATTTCCAGCTAATACCGATTTCACCAAGCTGAAGAAAAAGTTCGGTATTTCAATATCATACACACTTTCAGCATTTACAATTGTGGTTGGGAGGTTGAGACCAAACCCTACGCCGTCAGAGGGTCACTGGCATATCAAATGCAACGATGCTGGCGTGAGAACCATTGAAGCAAGAGCAAAATGTAGCCTTAACGAGTGGCTGATGTCTGTGACCAGAGAGAAGGAGCTCGAGCTTATTTATTGGGATGAAATGCCTAACAATCCACATTTATGGTCTACCTTCTATGTTCAGGTACCTAATATCTTACTGCTTTGTCATTTTAGTCATCCTCGAGCTTTGGCTCGATGATCCAGGCATCGATGGACTCTCGGGCCAAAGCCTTAACCATTCTTTAGTCATCTCCAGTCTTTGACATAAGTTGATTTTTGAGATCAGCTTACAGAATTTGAAGAAGGTGGCTTTGCAGTTGGATTAAGCTGTGCCCATCTGCTTGCAGACGCAACGACTGCCACCATGTTTCTCAAAGCCTGGGCTGATTCCCACCTACTGAGGAAATTGCAATCTCCTCCATTGTTCCACCCCTTGCCACCACGAAAACCGTGCACCAGCAATACAGAAAACCATGAACCGTACTCCGACTTGATCAGCCACTACAAATCATCTATAGAAAGCATCTCTAACTCAATCACTGCATCAAAAGGTGAAGAGTACTCAACAATCACTTTTGCTTTTAGTGATGAAATGGTTAGAAAATGCATATTTGAGGCATCATCAAACTCATCGCCTTTTGCTGCACTGGCTGCACTGTTTTGGGTATGCATTAGTAAGGTGAAAGGGAGAAACGACGGGCTTATCAACATGTGTGTGTGTTTAGATATGAGAAATGTGTTGGGACTTGGAAAAGAATTTTTTGGCAATTGTATGGTTTTCAAGAAGGTGTCTGGAGACATTGGGGTAGTAGATAAAGAAGCTGGACTAGCGAATGCGGCTCGGGCAATACAGAACGTTGTTTGTGAAATGGAGGAAAAGGAAAGGATTATGGATTTGATTGAATGGCTAGAAAAGAATTCTGGTACTCATCGGTTATTCCAACCGATTAATGGTAATGATATTATATGTGCTAACTGGGATAAGTTAGATCCGTATTCGGCCGAATTCGAGTCCGGTTTTAATCCGGTACGGGCTTCGTACCACTTGGGACCTGTATTTGGAGAAGGACAAGTGATAATCCTTCCATCACCAAAGGATAGTGAAAAAGAAGGTTCAATGGGTAGAGTAGTAATGGTTACACTTCCAAAAGATGAAGCTGCTAAACTCATTGAAGAATCCTTAATTCTCAACTTGTCTCCCAATATTCTCATGAAAAGTTAGGTCTGAAAAATGAGTTTGTGAACTTAATTGAGACAAAATAAATATGTGTTTATCATGAAAATAATTGGGTTATTTAGTTTTAACTCAATAAATTAGAAGAAACTATAAATCATACTTGGTGCTAGTAAGATGAACTTAATTTTATGTACCGAATTAGTATACGTAAAACGCATTAGATGTGATTTAACTTCTTAATTGAATTTACACTTCACTTAACATATTAATACGCAAGTATGAAATATCAATCATGCTTGTTGTGAGCCAAATTGCTAATTAACACTTTGTTTGTTTGTATCAGATTTGAAAACTAAATCTAATTCTATCTGATATGTAATTTGAAATTTGGCTCTGCTCATATATATTTGAATCAGATACGATTTTTGTATCAGACTTTTTCGGCATATTTCAAACAAAAAAATTATTACATAAGAAATTATTTCAAAACCTAGTAACAACAATTATCCCAAACTGCATTTAAAAAATACTGCTAATATGATGAGTTAGATTGAGCTTTACTTAGAGACCAAGGGAGTGATCAGTCTCATCCATGAGGTCATCACCAATGACTACCAACACAGAAATCGAGGTAGGGCAGTCAAATTATCCATATCTAATGATTCCTATTTTCCCGTATGATTTTGTCTGTTTCTTTGAGGACGAAATTATTACATGTTTTTCGTAAAACAAGCTGAAAGTTGTCAACTCAGACTCATCTCATAGTACTACACCTGATATTTCAGTTCAACAATCATCAAAGGGGCCAGTCATTATCTTATAAAAGTAAAGGCAAAATCTACAAGAAAGGAAAAAACCATATTATACAAAACAAACTTCCGTTTTTAACCCCCTTGTAGCTCCTCCTCATACCATTAAACAGCAAAAATCCAAAAGGGTAAAAATGGAAACAAAAATAGAATCAGTCAGAGAAAATGGAAAAATGTCACACTGTTATAGTAAAAATGTCATACATTTATCCTAAGTTCTAAGACTCTCTTTATGACTGACTAGCTAGAAGAAGAAACCCATAATGTCAGAATTTGAGTGTAATTTGATGTTCATCACTAGTACCATTACTTTTATCACTTTCATCTCTCAATGAAGCCAAACCTCTTCTTTGTTCATCTTCACTGGTGTTATTATGATGATCACCACCACCACCACAACCACTATCTCCTTTCCAGTTACTACTTTCAGATTTCCCGTCTTCGATGCTCTCTGACTGGTCACCTCCTCCGCCTCCTCGACTGACGGTGTTATTACCGTCTGATTCCGGTGAACTTAGTGGTGTTTTTGACGAAGGCGAGAGTTTGTAAATGTGGTGTGGATGATGATGGTGGAGCTGAAGGTTATTGTGGTGGAGAAGATGATGGGATTGCTGTTGTGTAGCGTAATACTCCTGTGGTACTGCTACTTGAGTTGGTGTTGCACAATAATGTGTAGATGTTAAGGAAGCAGGATGTGTACTGTATATTGTAGGACCTCCTCCTCCATTATTGTGTGCTGCAGCAGCAGCTGCTGCATATTCTGGTGGGACCCAGATACTACCCAATACTACTAGCTGCGGTGTTGGATTTCCTGCTGATTGCGGACTTGGCCTTCTTGTATGGAGTCTATATTTCTGCAATTTTTTGCAAGATCAAGTGTCAGAGATTTGCGTACCATTGATCATGCAGTTTGCATGAGACCAGAGCATTTATAATTTAGAGACAGAGAGAAAGAAAGCAAAATGACGAAAGACAAACCTGCAAATGGCTCTTCACTTCATCATTTGTTAAACCATCAACTTTCATCAACTCCCTTATTTGTTTTGGGGTGGCTACTGTGTTAGACCAAAAAAATTGATTATTAGTAAGCCTGGAAGATTACTTACGTATGTGTGCACAAGTAAAATGAAATAAACTATATGTGTACCTTGTGAGCCTCCAAGCATCTGAAGAGCATTGACGAATCTGCGGTGTAAATCCGGTGACCAACATCTTCTTGCTTTTCTATGTGCTTGTGTAGAGTTTGAATTTCCTTGTGCATCACCTTGAGAAGCTGCTACAACTTTACCTTGTTCGGTCATGGAGTTACCTCCGTCACCACCTTTAACGTTGAAGATACCAGAATTATTGTTGTCTCTCCTTCGACAAGATATCCTATTATTTTCTGACTCGATACATTTTTTCTCATCAATGATTTCTTTGTCGGTTGAAGTACTATTAAGTGCTAAATCAGGAAGAACCCGTAATGTTGGACTGGAGCATGTATCTGAAGCTTCTTTTGAGAATGGAAGAAACGCTCCTGCATTTCTTTTCTTATCCTCTAACGCTAGTTTTGGTTCTGATGAAACTTGATCAGTTTCTTCTTTAGACAACTGCTGCTGCTGTTTCGTTATTCCTTCGTTAGAGTTACTCCATAGCTGTGCTGATATCATCCAACTTGATTTCTCTGATATGTTGGATGCTTTCTCTGATCCTTCAGTATTTGAATGTTTTAGAGGTATGAATTCTTCTAGTACAGGTCTTGCCGCCTCATCTTGGTTTGGAGGTCTACAAGTCTGTAATTGTTGCCGTGATGCCTCCATGGCTGCAAAACGAAAAATAAACAATATAATTACTATTTGAATTTGAATCATTACCTAGTATCTGATAACCAATATTTTATATACCACTAGCTACAAGAAAACTCGCTTTTAGTTGCCAAATGATTTCGTAACGATAATATAATGCATGACAGCATGAAGATCTATTAATGAATACCATTAGCAAGAAGTTGCATGCAAAGTGGTAGTTCACGCTTAAAAGCTTCGATCTTGAGCCATTCTTCTTCGAGATGAGCGAGAAATTCTTCGAGTTTTTGGGTTTGGCCAGGTTGATGAATATGGTTTTGTTGTATTTGATGATCTCCAAATGATTTTAAGAGTAATGAATAGCTTTGCGGTTTGATTTCCGCTTGGTTTAGTTCAGACGAAGAACTCATGATGATATTAAGTTACGTATATATCGTGTTCTTGTTAATCTTCTTAAACGTTCATGCACACATGAAAATCAACAAAAGAAATGAATAGTAATAAGAGATTGTTGAATATAGATATAGAGAAGCAGTGATGTACAAATAAGAAGATGAAATGAGGTTTGATATTCCCTTTTTAAGGGTGATATTGGGGTATCAAGTGGGAGGAAGAGAGAACACAATGAGGATCAAGGAGAGGATGACTCCTTTTAGGGGTGAGTTCGAGGGGAATAAAGTAGGAATATTAGAGAGAGTGAGAAGAAAAAAGAAACTAAAGAAAACAGATAAAGCAAAGGGTATGGTAACTTCTTGCAAAGAGCAAAGTGCAAAAATGAAAAAAAAAGTAAAAGATCAAAGCAAATGAAAGAAAGATATGAAAAGCTTATATTGGGGGGACTCTAAGCTAGTCTGTATATATAGTTATTTACAGATATATATGAAGGAATCTTACGGATTAGAGAGGTACAGAAGGATCATGTGCTGTGAGTTTTTGAAAAAGCTTACTTGAAACACATATTGATATATATTTGTACGTACTACTGCTGCTGCGAATATTTCAAAAATCTCTATAACAATATAAACCAAAAGACGATTCTTCTCTTCTTATTGTCCTACTTTTCTTCTCTTTGTTTGTTTGTTGTTTTCAGTTATGACATATCTCTACTTTTTTGAAAGTATTATTCAAACCTCCTCGTCCAAGAATCAAAATCAAATAGTGCTATGGTTTGTCTTTACAACAAAATTTTGATTGTTTTTTTTTTAACTTTTCTTTCCATGTGATCCAACATGTATAGTAGAGTTAGTAGTATTCTTACCATTTGACAGGAAGGTAATTATTCGAGTATATATCAAGAAAATTAAACAAACTTAAAAGGAGAAACTATCCTGTAGTAGGATGAATTTTTATCTTTCTCTTCAGTTCGAACTTCCGGAAAATAACCTCAAGACTACTACATGAGGAAGTTACATGTCTACTATATATATATTGTGTAATATATCGTGTAACTCCCATGTAATTTAGTAACTCCCGTAGCAACCCTGATAAACATATATATATACCTCTTAGTGTACTAAGTAGGTGAAACATATGTGTAATGGGATCTCAGGGAGGGCTGGACTGGCAGTACCGCTGGCCATTTATGGAGACAAGTCCAGCTTTTCTTATCATCCATGGAAATCTAGCTGTCTACATTTCTTTCTCACCTGAATCTTAACATCTGTGCACCTATGGCCTTATTTTCCACCATAGCTTGGGCAGCCTACTATCGGAAAAGGCATAGTACGTATACGTTCACAATGAATCACTACTCGTCCACTCATTATAGTCTGATTATTGTTGCACTCAATTTGATGCAACTCCACATTCAACCAGGGGTTTCAACAAACGAATCTGTGTTCTATACTACTTTGAGTACTTTTTAAAAAAATATTGTCCCTTTTTTTTTTTTAGTGTAACTTTAATATATACTACTAATTCACCTTTTATTTGTTAAATTAACTAAAATTATAGAGAAAAGAGTACCACTTCCACTTCCACTTCCTAGTATATGTATCCTCCTGCAAAGTCATGGATATACATTGGCATAGACAAAAGTCTGGATTCATATAGCAGATTTTGATACACATCATACTTGGAATATTTTCTTTTTATTTTATAAAATACTCAGAATAATTTTTCTAGCTAGCCTAAACCCTAATAAGATTGATTAGAATATTATCTTACTGTTGGTTGTCATTACACGTTTAGGGTATCAAGCACTACTTGAACTCTGTTCCTTACTAAAGCATCTCAAAAAAAAAAAAACAATTATATTTGAACGATTCTAACATGATTATTTTTTAATACAAAGTAATTTCACCAAAGGAAGAAGAGATACCAAGTAGTTTTAAATTGAAGAACCCTAGAAAGAAGTGGTGGGTAGTGATAGAAAAGAAAGAAAATTTTAAAGATAGGAGGAATTCATCGAGAAAAAGTGGGTATATTAGTATGTAGTAGTAGTATCTATATTCTATATCCACCATTGGTTCAACTTTAAAATTCTTTCTAAGACGTGTTAAAAGAAAAGTTTAAGTGTTAATAACATTCTTGCATTATGTAGATGAAGAACATCTTCTAAGAATATCTAATGCATTATTTACAGAAAGTATATAGTATAAATGATATTGATTTTTTAAGTAAGCAAGGAATATCTTAGTTGCAAATTCTACGACTCTAAAACCAAGGGAATACACTGTCAACAAAGTTAATTACACAAAAGAAGAAAACCAACCCTAAAAGAATAAAGCCTTAACTTGACACACACCCCCATGGAATCTTCTTCTTCTCTGCTGCGGAATTCTATGCTATTGACTTTAGTGAAGTGGCTAGTAAGGTAGCAAGATTCTCTTCTTTCTCGTTCAAAGTACGCACTTTGTGAGATTTTGTGGCAGATGCATGTTTCTGTTGGTGCTAACTTGAGTTAGACCCTGACCATTTTATTGGGCCGACTGGAAAGAGGCCCTTTTATATGTATATGTATATGAAAAATAACATGAAATGGTTTTTTACTCCTTCATTTAAAGAGCTAGGGGTGAGCAAAAACACCCACATCCAGGGTTTTATCCAAATAAATCCGCGTTGTCGTGGATGGACATCCAATTCGTTTCTCGATGGGTATATTTTTGAAGTCGGTCATTTTTACAGGTTACGGGTGATATATCACCCATCCGTTGGACACCCAATTCACAGGGGATTTTGGCGTCATACCAAAATATGAAGGATAAGTTAGAGTGCGAGCAATATATTTACATTCAGAAACCAGACAAATAACCAGGATCAGAATGAGAGAAAGGGACAATGTTGAGATGCTATGGACTCAATATGCATGCTCACTAATCTCTTTTTGTCGGTATTTATTTTACACAATATTAATATCAATCTTTTGTAGTAATGTTTTGAAATAAGCCCGCATCCACACCCAGTTCATCTATTAACCCGTGAATATTATACCCGTTGGATAATGGACTGGACGTGGATGCATTTCTAATATCCTTTATTTTAATTGATTGGACACGGGTGGTACTGAATCCCCACCCACCCACCCATATTGCTCACTGCTAGTTAAAGCCGAATGGAAAGAGGCCCTTTTGTATATGTATATGAAATGTAACATGAAATGATTTTTCTCTCCTTCATACAAATTTTGTTTTTAATTTCGCAGTAATTAATCCGATTAACTTTTGATCAATTTTTCTTTTTTGTCTTTCAGTTTATTAAAATAAAAACCTCAAATTCGATTATAATCAATTACAGTCGCATTAAATCAAAAGAATTTTCAATTTGACTCAAATTGTACTCATTTTATTTTAATCATTTCAAAGTCGATCGGGTTTTCATCAAAAATTTCCGGAACTGCTTTCAGTTTAGTATAACTAAATTTAAGTATCACTTTTTGAATATAAACATTCAATTTGATGTAATCTCCTCGACTTAAAATGACTCTAGTTTCTTCGATTTGAGTAAAATTTTCAGCTCTACTCAAATTCACATGGATTCCTTCTCATTTATTTTAATAATCCTAAAATAATAAACTACACAATGCACCATAATCTAGTGTTACATATATATATTACAACAATTCCGTTGTTTGGCTACACGACACACTCTAATTTAATGAACCATTTTTTGAATACGAATTCAGAGATGAATTTATAAAGAGATATTAAACCTAGCTGGGAGATACCAAATCAAAGTTCTAGTTGTCAGGGTTGATCTCTTCATGATTTATTGGCTTTTATAAATCATGATTATTTTGAGTTATCTAGTATGAGAGGAACGAAGTATGATCCGCAAATAAGGCAAACCTCTAAAAAAAAATCCAAGGCTTAAAAGGTACATATCAGAGTTAATAATAAACTCTAAAGGATTCATACACAATGACATGGGTGAGTTGTCTATCTTAAGATCTTTTTGAAATAGAGAGCAATATGAAGGCTCCAATGTCTAAAGATATTCCAAGTTAGATAGTATTCTCTTCTATATGAATGGTTAAAAAATTTATGTTGATGCAGAGTTGTTCTTAGACGTCATAAGAGATTAACTATGTGGTGCATTTTTAAATATGATGATGTATGTACTTCAGTTTCCGCGAAACACTGGGGAGCAATAGAGGCCGACTTTCATAATCGCTCTGTTTTATCATATGATATAAATGCGTTTGAATGTGAATCACTGCATACATCTTTGGTCATTTCCAGATTATTTATTCACAATCATAATTATATAATTTTCTTGAAGAGAATACAATTTATAATTTCTCGTATCTATAGGAAAGAAAATAGTTATGCAGATACGGAAAAACAATTCTTTTGCTTCAAAGTGTTGTTGTTGTGAGCCATATAATTTAATTCATGCTGTAATGAATAAAAACATTTTGAAGAAGTCGGTTGTCTCACTTGTCAATTAACCTAATGAAAAATTTGAGTACAAATTTATGATTTCTTCTCCTATATTTTTTAAACTCTTATGTTTATGTTTTATGTGCCACCATAAATCAAAATTTTAACTCTTTCGATCCAAAATAATGGTTGTGTCACTCAACCCCTGTATCATGAAATATTCTCAAAATTTTATTTCCTACCATTTAATAAAAACGGAAAAAAAAAAAAAATTCTAACGGCCCAGCTTGCCTGGCTCCACTCTTATTAGTGGTCCAGTCCAAGTCCGACGCAAGGTAATTAATATCGGTTGTATCGGCCGATATTATAGCTTTTTATCGTGTATCAGAAAAAATCTGTACAATATTTAAAATATCGGCGATACAAGGATTAAACGATAAAAACGATTGTATCGCCCGGTACAAACCGGTATATGGGGTTCACTGGTACAATGATAATATAGGCAGGGATAATTTAGTAGAGTAAATTATTTTGATATGAAAATATGTGAATAAAACTCTTCCTCCTAATCATATTCTTTCTTTATACCCTTGAAAACTCAACCCGATTCACTAAAGAAATTTCTAACTATATCATTTTTCTTAATGATGGTGGAATGCAATTTAATTTGTACTGTGAAGCTTTTGATCTTGAGAATTAATGTATCATAGAGCACCAATTTTTTAGATTGCAACATTTATAAATATTTAAAATTATAGATCTTAATGATGTATCACCGATAAAAACCGATATAATCTTTTGTATAGGTGTATTGTACCCGGTCGATACGATATCGATACACGATATTGATTATTTTGGCGGACGACCCATGCATTTGGGTAAGAAGAGGAGAAAAGAGAGAGCAAGAAAAAAATGAGAAAGGAAAGAAAGTGATACATCAAATTGTACAATAATAATGAACTGAAGGGATGGATAGTCTCTTTCTTTCTTCCAAGTTCTAACCTAATATTCAGTCTTCTGGTACAATACTCCAACCCATGCCTTTTCTTCAGATTCTCTTCTTCTCTATAACAACTTTGATTTTTCTTTAATTTTCCATTTCTTTACTTCTTTATTCACCACCCCCCATATGCCCAATATTGTACTTTCGGAATATCCCTTTTGTCTGGAAGCAAAACCAAGGGAATATTTTCTTCTTTTTAGTAACTGTTTAATTTAATTATTAGATCTCTAAAAACGAAACCGAGGAGGATAACAATATACTAGAACCACAAGTCGATAACAGTAGAACAGTTACACATCTTTAAAGAGCAGGCACGGTCCTAGCTATCTCTGGTGGGCTAAAGTAAATTTTTCTTTTGGCCCCTTATCAGAAAATAAAGGGAAAAAACATAACCGCTTATCCACCGCAACCATCACACCAGTGATGAAGTTACTATTTATCTCAGTGCCAAAAAAAAAGTTACTATTTATCTCTTTGTCCAATGCAGTATTCGAGTTATCTTACAAATATAAATTTTTATAGAAATTTATGATTTTTTTCTCTCAAGTTGTAGTTCTTACTTCTTATTATATCTCAGCGAACAAAAAGTAAGTTATACCAAGAGCGTGGAGAGGGTATATAGCACAACAAAACGCAGGTATTTTTATGTTGTATTGCCAAGTTTTTAGACAAAAATCGCAGCATTGCGCAGCACGATACATCATGTCATGTTTAATTCTGTAATGAACTTAATATCAATCAACCAAACAGATTACAAAGTTTCAAACAGAAAACTAACAGTGAATACAGATAAAGAGATCGAAGTTCAAAATGACCTAGTGACTTAGCTTCCAAAATGAAAAAACATGAATAAAGCAAACCTTACAAAATTCATAGGTCATGGAATAATAGCCTTGGGGAACTTAGGCGCAGGCCCAAAAAAAAAAAATTTCTTACCGCCAGGCTCACAATTAATTTTTGATACAGTCGCACCCATAATTATTTAAAAATATTTAAAACGTACTGAAAGACTCTATTACCCTTCATCGTTTTTGGGCATAATTTTTTTTCTTCTCCGCCGGTTTCTTTCCCTATTCCTCCATTAATCTCTGTAACGGATCTGCAAAGATTTTTTCTCCATCATTTAAAGAAATAAATCATTTAAAATCGATGATTCAAAGAAGTAAATCATTTTTGACTAACCCTAGAATACATTTCAACAAAAATGGATGAAACACACAAAGAAGAAAAAATCAAGTAGAAGAAACAGAAAAAAAATTATGCAGCTAAATTTTCCCTTATATTGTCTTATGCACTAAACAAAATGATGCAGAAGACATTATGCACGTGCATAAAAATCCATAAATCAGAAAAGTGAAAAAAGTAATGCATAAGACAATATGCAGCTAAAACAAAATAATGCATAATGTCTTATGCATCTAAAAAAACTGACGCATAACCAGAAAAAGTGAGAAAAGTATTGCATGAGACATTATGCAGCTAAAACAAAATAATGCATAATGTCTTATGCATCTAAAAAAAACTGATGCATAACCAGAAAAGTGAAAAAAAGTAATGCATAAGACATTATGCAGCTAAAACGAAATAATGCATAATGTCTTATGCATCTAAACAAAACTGATGCATAACCAGAAAAATGAAAAAAGTAATGCATAAGACATTATGCAGCTAAAACAAAAATAATGCATAATGTTTTATGCAGAAATAATAATGGCATAATGTCTTATGCACTAAACAAAATGATGCAGAAGACATTATGCACATGCATAAAAATCCATAAATCAGAAAAGTGAAAAAAGTAATGCATAAGACAATATGCAGCTAAAACAAAATAATGCATAATGTCTTATGCATCTAAAAAAAATTGATGCATAACCAGAAAAGTGAGAAAAGTAATGCATAAGACATTATGCAGCTAAAATAAAATAATGCATAATGTCTTATGCGTCTAAAAAAAACTGATGCATAACCAGAAAAGTGAAAAAAAATAATGCATAAGACATTATGCAGCTAAAACAAAAACAATGCATAATGTATTATGTATCTAAAAAAAACTGATGCATAACCAGAAAAGTGAAAAAGTAATGCATAAGACATTATGCAGCTAAAACAAAATAATGCATAATGTATTATGCATCTAAACAAAACTGATGCATAACCAGAAAAGTGAAAAAGTAATGCATATGACATTATGCAGGTAAAACAAAATAATGCATAATGTTTTATGCATCTAAACAAAACTGATGTTATGCATAAGACATTATGCATAACATCTTTAATTCAAATCTAATCATAAATTTCTGATTGAGATCAAAAACATGGAGACAAATAAGGTATGAAAATTTCCAATTCAGTTGATATCGAAATACTGCAACACACTTCTTACCCTTTTCAACTTCAATTTTAATTTCTTTTTACTTCTCGAATAATCAAAGACAACAGAAACCCAAAATCCCCAGATTTAAACCGCAGATTTTGAAACAGAAACCCTAGTTTTATGGAGAAGATTATTCAGAAAAGGATTTGGGAAAAGATTTGACAAAGGGAAAAATCCAAATGTTAAAAACGAAGAATCGGAGTTCACCATTGTTTTCTTCTCGCTTCTCTCTGTTCGTCGCTCGAAGAAAAGGGTAGTTTGGCCTTTTAAAAACTGAGAAGCAGAATTTCATAAATTATGGGTCTGCTACGAATTTTTGACGGGAAAATGGGTGCGCGCCTGAACTTTTCTGTCCGTGGGTTTGACAGTGAAAAAATCTGGGAGAATGGGTCTCCCTGTAGTTTTCACAATAGCCTTTGGATCATGGTTATATAGGCCAACCAATAATGTTATCATCTTTTAGGAAACTCTTCCAACGATTTCATATACTTGAACAAATATGACACAAACCTGATTCAATTATCACATGACTAGTTAAATTAACTTAATAAGATCCCACACATTTAAGTGGAAATATGAGTCAACTGCAAGAAGATTTCCACCAAGTTAGCCTCTTTTCAATATTCCAGTACAATAATAAGAGAGGGTACCGGAATAAGATTGTCCGTTGACCGTTGACGGAAATAAACCATGCATATATATGATTCTTGCATAAGTCGTATAGTACTCTCAAGTCATAATGGCAGTAACAGAGAGAAGCATCTGCAAACAGATGAGAGTGCGGTGGAGAATACGAATAGAATGAGTTTTTGGTCGGCCTCAAACAAAAGAAAACTTAAAGGAAGAATTTTGTTTTAAAGATCTCTTAGTTAGCTAAGGCGCTCCTGAACATGTACACACAGACACATAGATAATGTTGTAAAGTACTGATTTCAATTTATTATCAAAAGGATTTGAAAAGAAAGAG
Organism: Papaver somniferum; assembly: GCF_003573695.1. Lineage (NCBI taxonomy): Eukaryota > Viridiplantae > Streptophyta > Magnoliopsida > Ranunculales > Papaveraceae > Papaver > Papaver somniferum. Next base: position 25,935,857 of record NC_039360.1, on the reverse strand, counting down.
TAGAGTGAATTTGAAGAAAGGAACATTTTTTTCTTTCTTTCTTGCTTTCGAGTTATTCTTTCTTTCTAAGTTCAAGAAAGCAAATACCAATAACAAAGCTGGTTTTATGCATATTAGTTGATGAATCCAACATGCATTATCATCTGGAAGAATCCCAAATGCATTAAGGAGAGAAACTCAGGAGAGAAAAAAATGAAATTTGTTGATCTTACAAATAAGAAATTGTTTAAAATAAGTTGTTAAGTAAAGACTCGAACAAACAAGCACCCGTGGCCTAATGGATAAGGCGTCTGACTTCTAATCAGGCGATTGTGGGTTCGAGTCCCACCGGGTGTGCATTTTTTAGCTTAACCTTGGTTTTTTTTTGTTTTTTTTTTTCACATGAACTTAACCTTGGGTTCTTGATGAAAAAATATCTGCAGAGAAATTTCAAAGAAACCGGATGGAATGGTAAGGGGTTGCCTAAACCGTTGAAGAAACATGATTAAGTTAGACTTCTATCATACAAAGTTGCTAAACCATCCTTCCCTCGTACAATATCATTATTGGGCTTCTTTAAACTAAATTCTTCTCGTGCTTTTCACCTTTCCAAAGCAGCTGATTTTCTTCGGTATTGCCATTCACGGTTTATCGGGAATTCTCCAGCGTTCAGTAAATTGTCGAAAACAAAGCATCCCGTTACTGTAAAAGTGATGGTGCAAGGTGGAAACAAAACAAACGGCAAATGATCCAGAGGTTTCTTTAAGATTTTCTGAAGGAAATGAGTCAAATGACTAATTTTCTTGATAGTTCATGCTAAACCAGGCCCAACAAACTCAATTGCCAAATGAGGCCGACCTCCATACTGTACATGGTATTGCCATGTGATGCTATGGTAATACTAATAGTGTTACACCTCCAAAAAATTGATATGTTTTTAGGAAACCATCTGCCGTCATCGAGCAAGATCCCAGTGAGATAATAATCAAATTTTTATTTTTCCGACTTGATGCCTTATCTTCCCATTTTGGACACCAAGAATATATAGCCAACACAATATTTTAGAGTAATTTTAGACGAGAAAACCCCTACAACTCCTTACCTTTACAATAATATCATTTTGATAAAAGTTGCTTGATTAAACTGTAAAATTATAGTTTAGTTGTTTATCATACAACTTAAAATACAGAGAATGACTTTTTAAAACTGAAGAAGGTATGCGGTTAATGAGATAGATAGTTGTAGCAAATGTTTCAGGCCAATAAGATTAAGGCATGTTGATGTAGATATGGTGGAGAAGAGCAAGCCCAAATTTAACTATATGATAGAATCTTTGTGCTTTGTTGATAGGATGATCAGGGACATTAGATTAGGAAATCTAGTTGGTTTGGGAAACCAATTACTAGTGTCCTAAGTATAGCAACTTAAGAGGTTTGTCTCTTAGAGTTAAGTTAGGAAACCCTATATTTGTAGGAAAAGTAATCTTTGTTAAGGAATGTGTCTAGTCTTATTGATATGTATAAATAACCATAGAGAAAACTAGAGAAAACAAACCAGAACTAAAAGAAATCTCTTCTTCTCTTCTTAGGCTTTGTATATTCCAACCTGAGGATTCAACCTCGTTAAATACTTGTTCTTCTTGTGTGTGTGTGTGATTGTGTTCTTGGCGATATTGAGGTACCTTTTCAGCAGTGTAAACCTAACACTTTCACAGGCTTTGGCGCAACAATTGGTATCAGAGCGAGGAGCCTCTCTTGGATACAGGTACTCAGATTAAAGTTGAAGTGAAGGTATTTTTCTGAATATTGCTTGAGGTAATACTAATCTCAAAGGTTCTATTTTTTTTATCCATATTTGGTTGTTTGTGAACAAGGGTTAATCCGGAAAAACCAGTTGATCCGATAGTAGAAAATTCGGAGTCCACAAGTAAAGATAAAGAAACAAAAGAAGAAATACTTCATTCACATAGATCACAACTCAAGGTAGAAAAGTTTACGGGAACCAATAACTTTGATTTATGGAGAACTGACGTAATGGATGCTCTTGATCATCTTGACCTAGAAAAAGCTCTAGAAGGTCGGCCAACAAATATGACTGACAAACAGTGGAACAAGATGAAGAGTTAATTATCAACACGAGACTTCAGCTGAGGATCTCTGGGAAAAGCTAGAGAAGGAATACCTTGTGAAGAACGTGGCCAATAAGATATATCTTAAGAGGAATTTGTATCGCTATAACATGAATAAGGGTACCTCTTTAACTGAGCACTGAGATTTATATAATAAACTTCTTGTTGAGTTGGTTAATTACGATGAGACAATCGAGGACGAGGAACAAGTTCCGTGTCTGATAAACTCTCTTCCTGAAAGGTAGAACCCGTGATTAAATCAATGCACGACAAGGATAAGATGACATATGCAGAGGTCACTATAGTATTGCGTAGTGTGATAGACACATTTTTGTGTCCGATTTGTCTCGATTCTATATATTGTTAGGGCTCATTTTTGTACTTATTATGGTGTTTTATTTATTTGTAGGTATTTTTGGTCAATAAACATTTTTGGAAAAAATTGGCTCGAAAAGTTGTCGGAAAGCACCCGGAGGACGTTTCCTATACGGACCCCAGATTTGGCTAAGGGACACCCAAGGTTATGCGTAGCCCAAATTCATCCTCAGCACCCAAATTTGTCTATAACACCCATTTTCTGAAGGCAAACCAAGACCGGATAGGGGGCAACCCTTCTTCTTCATTTCAAATTTCATTTTTGGCGGGAAGAAGAGTTTCACCCCTGGCAGATTTTTTCGATCAGATTTTGGATGGGTTAGAGGTAGCCTGAATCGCTGAAACTTCATGGGTGGACGCGATATGACGTTGGTATGGGTTTTATTTTGGACAAAATTTGGCAGAATCGTCGCGTGGAGAAAAACAGAGCTTCATGAAGTTTTCACGGGTTTAGTTGAATTGTAGAGAGTTTCTCACGTGTTGGAGAGAGTCTATCCTGTTATGGAACATGATATGAATGAGATAGAGTGTGTAATACATCTCTAGGCGCGTGGAAACAACAAAACAGGAAAGAAAATCTCCCCAAAAATAATTTGTATCACCCGAGTAATGAGAGAATATTTGAGAGTTTAATGCGATATTTGGAGATTCTGTTGGGTATATATAGGGTGTTGGGGACTCATAGAGGGGCGCTTGAGAGTTTGGGAGAGTTTAGAACAACAACAGAGGAGATTGATCGTGTTGTAGAGAAAACTTTTCTGCTGCTGCTAGGAAGAACACGAAGAACAAAAGACCACCAGAGGCAGTCGTTTATCAACAGTGACAATGACAGACACACGAGGGTCGCAGAGATACAACAACAACAACAGTGCTTTTCTATCGTTCTTTGTAACAGTGTTTTGCAACAATTATAAACGTTGCAAACACCCGATTTTTCATTATTTCTCTCCATTTCATCTTTGTAAACAAATTTTGAGCATGAATCAATACTTTGAGCAAGTTTATACAATGATGAGATAAACCCATCCTCTGGGGCGACGGAGGAAGCTATTTCGCCAATAAAATGTGGTAATCTCTATTTTATTTAATTTATGCAATTATTATATGATTATTTGCCTTGATAAATAAATAGAAAAAAAATGTTTTTTGTTAAACAATTGTTATTTCAATTGATGGAGCATGCTAGCCTAGGGTTTTGATGTCCCATACTTTCGATTTACAATTGTTATTTCTAAAAAAAATCAACTTTTGCAATATTTAGAATCAATTTGAATGAAGGATTTGCATAATTATAATTAGAGAATATAAAATCACTTTGATATTGGTAATTAGTGGAATCCATAGTCCCAGTCTTCTCCATATTTTTCATATCACTTTTATTTAAGTTTCCTATATTTTTATTTAAAATTAAGTCTAAAATATGCTTTCACAAGTCTTGAACGAATCTTATTACTACAACAACTTTGAAAACACATCAAATTTTTGGCGCCGCCGACGCAGACTTGTCTTTAGGCTAGATTTTTTTTTTAGATTTTTTTTATTTAGGTTTTTATTTTTATTTGTTCTTCTTTACGTTTTTGGGTTTTTGTCTTTTTCTTTCAGAATTTGGAATTTGGAGCGAAAGAAAATTTTGCCAAAGCTTTTGGTGAATACTTAAAGACTGGAGTAAAAGGCAAGGCGAAAGGAGCAAAAGAAGAAGATTTTTTTTTTATTAAAAAAAAAGAAAGAGAAAAAAAAAAGACATTTTTATTTTTGTAGATTTTTTTTTTTAGACTTTCTTTTTCTTTTGCACTTTATATTTTTTTTTTTTTTGGACTTTAAATTTTGGGACACTATTTTTAAACCCTACGGAAGGGTAGTTTATATATAAACTATTTGCATAGAAGGACGGTGATTACGATATCACCTCGGCCCCTCTGGTTCGTACATGACATAGGAGTCGTGGCCCGAGTCGACTACAAAGGCTCATCCCCCGTCTGGTACGAGAGGTAAGTTTGTCGAAACACTCGTGAATCTCCTGTCAGCGAGTTACTGTCTTCCTTCATATGCATATATGTTGAGGACTTGAAAACGGCTGCTTTAATTTCCTAGTAAAGGGCAAGGACTGGCCATACAAGATAAGGGTTCGGATTTCATCACCGTTCTCTTCTTGCCCGCTTTAGGAAAACGACACCAAATGCGAACCTAAGCCTAAAATTTTTACTAGAACGAGACCGATAGGGTAACGAGCTTAACAGCAAAGTCATTCAAAAAATATTGGTTACTCTTTTAAGCATACTTCGAAGTTCTTGACGGTTTTTGTAAGTTGAATGCATGACTGCGCCGCCTTGTAATACCGGTGAGGCTTTGAGTATCAAAGCTCCACCGAGCTTCCCTCGCCTCTATTCAACTTAGTTTGACTCGGATTGATTCCATAGGGGTTTGCTTAAATTGTAACGAATTCCCGTTCGAAGGATTAGAAGTTGGTCTAGAAACAATATAAGTGGAGCCATCATGCTTTTTGTTTGCTAGAAATCAGTAGGTTTGTTGTGGTGGAGTCAGCCTTGTTTGTGTTTGCATAGAACATCCCTTCCGTTTTAGGACTTTTCTTTTTGATTTTGTTTTTCTAGTGTATGCCCGAAGTTTTTAAACATGCTTGGAAAAGAAACACTCTAGGTCGTTTGATTAGTGACAAACCTAGTAGTTCTTTTGTGAAGGAGGGGAGCTCGAAGACTCTTCTTTTGAGAGCCCCGTTTTCGGAAGCTTCAGTTTTGAGAATATGTCTCTTCGTGAGGAAAGTACCCCTAGTACTCCTTATCCTTTGGTAGTGCCAGAAATGGAAACTTTGAAAGCTTTGCTAAACCCAACTAGGACGTCTCATCCGTCTTGTATCAAGTTAGCTGAAACCGAGGCAAATTATGAACCGAAACCTGGGACTTTACAGATGCTCCCAATGTTTTTAGGGAAGGAGAATGAGAACCCCTATTTTCATGTTAGGGAATTTGAGGAAGTTTTGTAGTACTCTAAAAATTAAGAACCTAAGTGATGATGCGTTGAAACTTAGGTTATTCCCCTTTTCCTTAAAAGATAAAGCCAAATATTGGCCGTATAGTTTGGACTCTGAGTCAATTGAAACCTATGACCAACTTACTTCTGCCTTTATACATAACTTTTTCCCAAGGCATAAAACATCGTCTATTAGGACACAAATATGTACTTTTTCCCAACAAGAGGGAGAATCTTTATATAGGTACTTAGAAAGGTTCAATGACTTGATATCTCAATGTCCTTATCATGGTTTGGATAAGGTTATGTTAGTTCATATCCTCTACGAGGGTTTAGATTATTAAACAACAACCATGGTTGAGTCCTTATGCACAGGTGGGTTTGAGAATAAAACTGTTGATGAAGCGATGACATTTTTGAATGAAATCGCCGATAAGACCCAACAATGGGAAAATAGTAGGGAACCCCAGAAAACAATTCTTCTAAGTAGAGGAATGTTAATAGGGTAGAATGATCTCATGAGTCAGATGCCAAAATAACAGCTATAGCCAAAAGGTTAGAAGCCTTAGAATTAGGTCATTCTAGTGGTAGTAGTGGAAGAAATGAGCCTTTTTGGGAAGGCCATGCTGTTGAAGAGCAAGCCAATGCTCTTTATAACAACACTAGGTTTGATAACCGACAGAAGTTTGACCCATATTCAGAAACCTATAACCCTGGCTGGAGAAACCATCCAAACCTTTCTTGGTCCAAGGGCCAGAATCAAGGTCAGTCTAGTAATGCTCAGGTTCCCCCAGGTTTTGGCTATACTAAGAATCCTTCAGCTCCGGCACAGTTTCAGAACCCTTCGGATAAGAAGATTATGAGTTTAGAAGAGTCTCTTGCTTTGTTAACTCGTAACACTGTGCAGTTTCAGCAATCTGTTGCTCAAGGTTTAAGAAAATAAGAGAATAGGTCAGGCTAACTCTCAGGCTATTTCCGAGTTGAAAACCCAGGTTAGTCAGATAAATGAGTCTTTAAGAGAAAGAGGTAAGTTTCCTAGTCAGACTCAACCCAACCCTAGAGGAATTAATGAAATAGGTGAAAGACCATCTGATCATGTGAATGCTATTAAAACCCTTAGGAGTGGTAGAGAGATAGACAACAAGGTTTCCATGCCTGATAGTGAACATGTTGTAGTTCACCCTTCTGAACCAGAAACTGAGGAGACTGATAGAGTCTCTAAAGAGACCAATGAGGGTCATATTGAGCCCGCTTTGTCCCTAGAGCCCCATTCCCACAGCTGCTAGTTCCAACTAAGAGGGAGTCCAATTTTAATGATATATTGGAGGTTTTTAAGCAGGTAACTATCAACCTTCCACTACTAGATGCAATTAAGCAGATTCCCTCTTATGCCAAGTTTCTCAAGGATATGTGTAAAGCGAAAGCTTAATGTCCAGAAGAAAGCCTTTCTAGCTAGTCAGGTGAGTTCTATTATTCAGAATACCACTACCTAAGTATAAAGACCCAGGGTCCCCTACCATTTCTTGCACAATAGGTAAATACCGTGTTGAGAAAGCGTTGCTTGACTTAGGAGCTAGTGTGAACTTACTACCATATCATGTGTACCTTAAGCTAGGACTTGGTGAGATGAAACCTACCCAGATGACACTTCAGTTAGCTGATAGGTCCGTTAAAATTCCTCGTGGTGTGATCGAGGATGTTCTCATAGAGGTTGACAAGTTTATTTATCCAGTGGATTTTGTTATCCTAGATACCCAACCTGTCCCTGACCCAGAGAACCAGATACCGGTAATTTTAGGTCGCCCGTTTTTAGCTACATCCAATGCGATCATTAACTGTCGAAATGGTATTATGAAATTGTCTTTTGGTAATATGACTATTGAGCTGAACATTTTTAATATTAGTAAGCTACCCTCTGAACTAGATGACTCGAACATAGAAGAGGTGAACATGATAGGAACATTAGTCGAGGAGTCATTACCAAACACTTTGTTAGAAGATCCATTAGAGAAATGCCTAGCTCACTTTGGGATTGATTTTGATGATGATAATGTGATTAATGAGGTGAATGCTTTGTTAGATTCAACCCCTTTGTTAGATACTAGTAATGGATGGAAACCTAAAGTCGAACCACTACCAGTTTCTAAGTCTACCCTAGTTCCTTCGTTAGAAGAGCCTCCTAAGTTGGACCTAAAACCATTGCCAGATTCCCTGAAATATAGGTTTTTAGGCCCGTCTGAGACTTTACCTGTGATTATTTCTTCCGTCTTGGATAGTGACCAGGAAAGTAGGCTAGTAACCGTCCTTCAAAACAACAAGGAAGCTTTAGGGTGGACCATAGCTGACATTAAGGGTATAAGTCCCACTGTTTGTATGCATCAGATCTATTTAGAGAGTGATACCAAACCTTCTAGGGAGATGCAACGTCGACTAAACCCTAATATGAAAGAGGTAGTTCGAAACGAGGTCCTTAAGTTGTTAGATGCAGGCATTATCTACCCCATTTCAGACAGTAAGTGGGTCAGCCCCGTTCAGGTTGTCCCAAGAAATCCGGTATTACTGTAGTCCAGAATGATAACAATGAGTTAATCCCGACCCGAGTGACCACGGGTTGGCGTGTTTGTATTGACTATAGGAAATTGAACAAGGTCACTAGGAAGGACCACTTTCCCCTTCCCTTCATCGACCAGATGCTAGAGAGATTAGCTGGACATAGTCACTACTGCTTTTTAGATGGCTATTCTGGATATAATCAGATCGTTATTGCCCCAGAAGACCAGGAGAAAACCACTTTTACCTGTCCCTTTGGTACCTTTGCGTATAGACGCATGCCTTTGGGCTTTGTAATGCCCCTGCGACTTTTCAGCGTTGCATGATGAGCATATTTTCTGACATGGTAGAACGGTTCTTAGAGGTCTTTATGGATGATTTTTCAGTGTTTGGTTCGTCTTTCGATGAGTGCTTGCATCATTTGTCACTAGTGTTGACTAGGTGTAAGGAAAAGAATTTAGTGCTTAATTGGGAGAAATGTCACTTCATGGTTCGTTCAGGAATTGTTTTAGGGCATATCGTATCTTCTAAGGGTATAGAGGTAGATAAAGCCAAAGTTGACCTTATTAAGACTTTACAGGTCCCAAAAACCGTAAGAGATATTAGGTCATTCTTAGGGCATGCAGGTTTTTATCGTCGATTCATTAAGGATTTTAGCTAATTTCTAGACCTCTTTGCAATTTGCTTGCAAAAGATGTTAAGTTTGTCTTTGATGATGCTTGTTTAGAGGCTTTTGAGAAGCTTAAGAATTTACTCACTACCCCCCCATAGTCCAGGCACCCAACTGGAACCTACCCTTTGAGATCATGTGTGATGCTTCAGATTATGCTATTGGTGTGTGCTAGGTCAGCGAGAAAACAAATTACTTCATGTGATTTACTATGCTAGCAAAACTCTGAATGATGCCCAGTTGAACTATACCACTACGAGAAGGAACTGTTAGCCATTGTGTTTGCCTTAGACAAGTTTAGACCCTATCTCTTAGGTTCTAAGATCATCATATATACTGATCATGCTGCTTTGAAATATTTTGTCTAAGAAGGATACAAAACCTAGATTGATTAGGTGGATCCTTTTGTTGCAAGAGTTTTCTCCAGACATTAGAGACAAAAAGGGTGCCGAAAATGTTGTAGCAGACCACTTGTCTAGGCTAGTTGTTAGTTCCCCTGATGATTCCCTTCCTATAAGGGATAGCTTTCCTGATGAACAATTGTTCTTTGTTACCCAATTACCTTGGTATGCGAATATAGTGAACTATCTTGTTACTGGTCGAATGCCCCAACATTGGGGTAAACAAGATCGTTCTAGGTTTTTAGCTGAGGTTAAGCACTTTTTGGGATGATCCTTATTTGTTTAAGTATTGTCCAGACCAGATTATTAGGAGATGTATACCTGAGAGTGACCAGTCCAGTATTATTTCCTTTTGTCATGATCATGCTTGTGGGGGTCACTTTAGTGCTAGGAAAACTGCTGCTAAGATATTGCAGTGTGGATTCTATTGGCCTTCGTTGTTTAAAGACTCCCACAGTTACTGTGTGACTTGTGAACGTTGCCAGAAATTAGGAACCATTTCCCGTAGGAACATGATGCCCTTGAACCCTATTTTAGTTGTGGAGGTCTTTGATGTGTGGGGTATTGACTTTATGGGTCCGTTTCCTAATTCTTTTGGTAACTTATACATCCTTGTCGCTGTAGACTATGTCTCTAAGTGGATTGAGGCGGCTGCGTGTAAAACCAATGACCATAGGGTTGTGATTGAGTTCTTGAAAATAATATACTTACACGTTTTGGTACACCGCGAGCTATAATTAGTGATGGAGGGTCGCACTTTTGTAATGGACCTTTTAGGCTTTTGATGAAGAAATATGGTATTACACATAAGGTAGCTACCCCGTATCATCCACAGACTAGTGGTCAGGTAGAAGTTTCCAATAGGGAGATAAAACGTATATTAGAGAAAACAGTTAATCCTAATCGGAAAGACTGGTCGTCTAGGCTTACTGATGCCTTATGGGCTTACCGAACTGCGTTTAAGACCCCCATTGGAATGTCACCTTATCGACTTGTGTATGGCAAGGCATGTCACTTACCTGTTGAGTTAGAACATAGAGCTTATTGGGCTGTTAAGCAGCTAAATTTTTCACTTGACAAGGCAGGAGCCCATAGGAAACTCCAGCTCAATGAGTTGGAAGAGATTCGTAGAGATGCATACGATAGTGCTAAGGAGTATAAGAACAAAATGAAACTTGTGCATGATAGAAATATCTTAAGAAAGTCATTTTCTCCAGGTCAAAAAGTTCTTCTGTATGATACCCGCTTGCATCTTTTCCCTGGGAAGTTACGTTTCTCGGTGGACGGGTCCTTTTATTGTTCGCACTGTCTTTCCTCATGGAGCTGTTGAGATCGAGACACCGGATGGTAGTAGTTCTTCGAAGGTTAACGGTCAGAGATTGAAACCCTTTTTAGAGCCCTTTCCTACAGATGATATTGAGGAGGTCCCTCTGGAGGACCCTGTTTACCCTTGATTGACCATCGAGGCGATTGTATGTTGTTGTATATTAGTTTTTGATTTCTCTCTTCACCCAGGTACTATCTTTCCGACTTCTCTCTTTACTAATTCCTCATGTTACTTTACTGTTTGGTATTGCTCTTTCATTAGAAACATTGAGGACAATGTTAGATTTAAGTTTGGGGGTGGGGAAGAAACTTTTTGTTAGCTTTTAGTTGCAATAAATAAACTCCAGAGCCTAGAAATTTATGCTTATTAAGGTTGGCACTAACCAATCTAAGTGGATGGAACATTTGGTTATAGGAGTTGAGGAACCAATCTGATTAGATGGAAACATCTAAAGAGTCTATTCATAAAAGCACAGAGCTCAGGTGTTAGAAATAACATGTAGTTTCACCATATCTCGTTGATCCTTTTCCTTCTATTTTTATTTGTTTTTAAGTTTCTCTAAGTGATTAGGTGGGGCACGATTCAAGTTGTTACCAATGCTAGGGTGAATTAGAGTGATTGAGATACAAAAAAAAAAAAAAAAAAGACCAGACCATTAGACCAACTGGAATAAATTCAATAAAGTCGACCACTGGAACCCTTGTATATGCCAGTTGTGTTGACCTAGAGTTAGGATTATCGACCACTGGTACCCTTGTATATGCCAGTGTGCTGATATTAGTCAGACCGGTATCTCAGTCCATTAGGATAGGTTCATTTTGGCGGAGGCCTTCAGACAGATATGAGAAACACCGTTCACCTAGTAAACATCAAAACCATCTATGTTTTTCTATATCCATCTTCTTGATCTATCCATGTGATTAGTTTTGACTCCGGATATTGATGTCCATAGTGCGACTATCTGAGTAGAGCTCTGTCACTTCATATGAATTTTAGTATGCTTGAGTGCAAACTCGTGTACAAAAATTGGAATTTCGCATCAGGGTACTTCCTCCTGTAGTCAATAAGTATGCCAACCAAGGAGATTCTTTAGTGCCTTCCAAGGTTCTGTGTAGATAGCTAGGGTCTGGAGTATAAAGGTTTTGTGGGTATACCTCTGGTAAGCCCTCCGGAGACAACACTCCGCCACTAGGGACACCTAGGGGTTTAAAGGCTTATTGCATATGCTAAATGCAATCGACGATGCCTGCGACAGTGAGTTAAGATTTTATTTATATTTTATTTTTGCTCGAGGACTAGAAAATAATAGGTTTGGGGGTATTTGGTAGACACATTTTTGTGTCCGATTTGTCTCGATTCTATATATTGTTAGGGCTCATTTTTGTACTTATTATGGTGTTTTATTTATTTGTAGGTATTTTTGACCAATAAAATTTTTGGAAAAAATTGGCTCGAAAAGTTGTCGGAAAGCACCCGGAGGACATTTGCTATACGGACCCCAGATTTGGCTAAGGGACACCAAAGGTTATGCGTAGCCCAAATTCATCCTCAACACCCAAATTTGTCTATAGCACCTATTTGCTGAAGGCACCCCAAGACTGGATAGGGGGCAACCCTTCTTCTTCATTTCAAATTTCATTTTTGGCGGGAAGAAGAGTTTCACCCTTGGCAGATTTTTTCGATCAGATTTTGGATGGGTTAGAGGTAGACTGAATCGCTGAAACTTCATGGGTGGACGCGATATGACTATATAACGTTGGTATGGGTTTTATTTTGGACAAAATTTGGCAGAATCGTCGCGTGGAGAAAAACAAAGCTTCATGAAGTTTTCACGGGTTTAGTTGAATTGCAGAGAGTTTCTCACGTGTTGGAGAGAGTCTATCCTGTTGTGGAACATGATATGAATGAGATAGATTGTGTAATACATCTCTGGGCGCGTGGAAACAACAAAACAGGAAAGAAAATCTCCCCAAAAATAATTTGTATCACCCGAGTAATGAGAGAATATTTGAGAGTTTAATGCGATATTTGGAGGTTATGTTGGGTATATATAGGGTGTTGGGGACTCATAGAGGGGCGCTGGAGAGTTTGGGAGAGTTTAGAACAACAACAGAGGAGATTGATCGTGTTGTAGAGAAAACTTTTCTGCTGCTGCTAGGAAGAACACGAAGAACAAAAGACCACCAGAGGCAGTCGTTTATCAACAGTGACAACGAAAAACACACGAGGGTCGCAGAGATACAACAACAACAGTTCTTTTCTATCGTTCTTTGTAACAGTGTTTGCAACAATTATAAACGTTGCAAACACCCGATTTTTCATTATTTTCTCTCCATTTTATCTTTGTAAACAAATTTTGAGCATGAATCAATACTTTGAGCAAGTTTATACAGTGATGAGCTAAACTCATCCTCTGGGGCGACGGAGGAAGCTATTTCGCCAATAAAATGTGGTAATCTCTATTTTATTTAATTTATGCAATTATTATATGATTATTTGCCTTGATAAATAAATATAAAAAAATGGTTTTTGTTAAACAATTGTTATTTCAATTGATGGAGCATGCTAGCCTAGAGTTTTGATGTCCCATACTTTCGATTTACAATTGTTATTTCTAAAAAAATCAACTTTTGCAATATTTAAAATCAATTTGAATGAAGGATTTGCATAATTATAATTAGAGAATATAAAATCACTTTGATATTGGTAATTAGTGGAATCCATAGCCCTAGTCTTCTCCATATTTTTCATATCACTTTTATTTAAGTTTCCTATATTTTTATTTAAAATTAAGTCTAAAATCTGCTTTCACAAGTCTTGAACGAATCTTATTACTACAACAACTTTGAAAACACATCATAGTGAGGAGTTCAGGAAGAGGGAGCGTGAATACCTTGCAATCGAAACTAATAATGATGTGCTTCTTACAAGAGGTCGTTCAACTGACAGGAGAAAGAAGACTGGTGGTTATGGTAAAGGTAGAGGGCGTTGTAAGAGTAGAATGCGACTGCCGAAGGATGAGTCTGCTTGGTTCCATGACTTCGGTCATTGGGATAAGGATTGTCCCATGCGTAAGGTAAGAAAAGGAGATACCAACAAGACCGAGGTGAATATTGCAAAAGGTAATGACGAATCAGATAATGCTTCTGATTTCTTGCTGACTGTGACCCCATCAGCTTGTGCTAATGCAGATGGTACATGGGTATTAGATACTGGAGAAACGTATCATATATTCCCATATCGGTACTGGTTCTCAAGATTTGAGGAGCTTGATGGGAAGTACGCATGGGAAACAATCATTCCTGTAGGGTGATTGGGATTAGTAGTGTACGTATCGAGATGCATGATGGTATGGTTAGAGAGTTGAAGGATGTAAGATTTGTACCTGCCATAAAGAAGAATATGATTTCACTTGGAACTTTAGAAGCTAAGGGCTATAAGATAGTCACAGAAAATGGTGTTCTAAAGGTAATATCTAGATGTAACTTGTACTAATTAATTGGGAGTACAACAACGGGGGATGTATCGATTTCTGAACATATCGAGAGTGCATCTATCAAGAAGACGAAGCTATGGCACATGAGACTTGCACATCCCGTTGAGAATTCGTTACATAGGTTGACTCAACAAGACTTTTTGAAAGATGCTATTGCCTGCAAGTTAGAATTTTGTCAAAATTGTGTTAATGGCAAGAAAACAAGAACAAGCTTTGGCACAATAATCCACATTACTAGTGAAGTTATTGATTATGTTCACTCAGATGTTTGGGGTCCTTTAAAGAATGCATCATTGGGAGGGAAACATTGGTTTGTATCATTCGTTGATGACTATTCTAGGCGCGTATCGGTGTACACCATGAGGCATAAGGATAAATTCCTAGCTAGAAGTCTTTGTGAGGTGGAAGAAGAAAACCGAGGCCCAAACTGGAAAAAAGATCAAAGTACTACGTTCGGTCAATGGTGGAGAGTACAAAAGTGATCAGTTCTTTCATGTTGATCTTACAAATAAGAAATTGTTTAAAATAAGTTGTTAAGTAAGGACTCGAACAGACAAGCACCCGTGGCCTAATGGATAAGGCATCTGACTTCTAATCAGACGATTGTGGGTTCGAGTCCCACCGGGTGTGCATTTTTTGGCTTAACCTTGGGTTCTTTTTTTTTTCCACATGAACTTAACCTTGGGTTCTTGATGAAAAAATATCTGCAGAGAAATTTCAAAGAAACCGGATGGAATGGTAAGGGGTTGCCTAAACCGTTGAAGAAACATGATTAAGTTAAACTTCTATCATACAAAGTTGCTAAACCATATTTCCCTCGTACAATATCATTATTGGGATTCTTTAAACTAAATTCTTCTCGTGCTTTTCACCTTTCCAAAGCAGCTTATTTTCTTCGGTATTTCCATTCACGGTTCATCGGGAATTCGCAAGCGTTCAGTAAATTGTCAAAAACAAAGACAAAACAAACGACAAATGATCCAGAGGTTGCTCTAATATTTTCTGAAGGAAATGAGTCAAACGACTAATTTCCTTGATAGTTCATGCTAAACCAGACCCAACAAACTCAATTGCCAAATGAGGCCGACCTCCATACTGTACATGGTATTGACATGTGATGTTATTGATATGTTTTTAGGAAACCACCTGCCGTTATCGAGCAAGATCCCAGTGAGATATTAATCAAATTTTTATTTTTCCGACTTGATGCCTTATCTTCCCATTTTGGACACCAAGAATATATATCCAACACAATATTTTAGAGTAATTTTGGACGAGAAAAAACCTGCAATTCCTTGCCTTTACAATAATATCATTTTGATAAAAGTTGCTTGATTAAACTGCAAAATTGTAGTTTAGTTCTTTATCATACAACTTAAAATAAATAGAATGACCTTTTAAAATTGAAGAAGGTATGCGGTTAATGAGATAGACAGTTGTAGCAAATGCTTCCGTCCAATAAGATTAAGGCATGTTGAGGTAGATATGGTGGAGAAGAGCAAGCCCAAATTTAACTATATGATGAATCTTATGCTCTGATACACCATTTTGCTGAGGCGTGAGAGGACAAGAAAATTGAGGCAAGACACCAGAAGAAGAAAATAAGTCACGTAGAGAATGCAAAATTTATATTCTCCACCACAATCTGAAAAATCTTTACAGTTGTATATAAACGATTTTCATTTTGAGCTTGAAGATTTTTGATACATTTAAAGACTTGAAATTTATTATGCAAAAATTATATCTAAGTAGATATGGAAAAATTATCATAATTAACGAAAGCCAGAATTAGATGTAACTAAAGTTGATATAGGAAAATAGAGTCTATGATGCTTAGCGCAAGTGCAACTATCACATAAAAAGTATGCCGTATTATTAAAGGAATTGCAACTAACTTTTAAGAATCTAAACTAGAAATACTTCGATTATGTAGATGACCAAGAGGAAAGTGCCATAAATAGGAGGAGGAAAGAGTAGTGACATGACTATGAGAAACAACTGCATGGGGCGAATGGAGTAAATAGACCACATCACTTGGTCCCCTGATTAAGAGTTTTCCCATCCTTGACATAAAAACCAAAACGATCAATACTCACGAAAACATTCTGATCTTGAGTTAGTCGATGTAAGAAGAAGTTTTACGATTTTCACCACATAAAAACACGATTTAAAAAGATTTATGAGGTGTTTCAATTAAAACATTACCAGCACCAGAAAGGGGTTGAGAATTACCATTACCAACCATGACATGATTTGAACCATAGTATATAGACGCAACATTATCAAGCAAGTAATGATCAGCAGTCACATGATTTGTTGCACTTTTATCAGCGTACTAATGTTGATCAAAAGGTGTATCTTGAAGTTGCATTGCAACAAATTATTGAGGAAGATTTGGAGCTTGAAAATACTGATTAAAATATGTTATGACACTTCAATGTCATATGACCCATCATATTGTAAACTTGACATGGAAAATCGTTAGCCAAAAAATTCGATGGAGTAAAGCCAAGAATGGCATGATTATGCTGTGTAGATTGGATGCCATAAAAATGATTTGGAGAAGATAAATTATGACCATTAAAAATGAACACCACGTCCACGGCCTCCACCACGACCACTGTGGAAGTATCCGTTGTTACCAACACAACCACTTATGAAGAAAACATTATTACCACCATAACCTGAATTATTCTAGGAACGAGAAAAAGAAAAACCGAATGGTGAAGAGAAATAAAAGGTAGAACCTTCGAAAAATTAGATGTAATAGAATCTGTTGGAGGTTGAGTTTACATATTCTACAACTTGGAGTTTTTGGTGCAAATAGAAAGTAGCCGTTATTCTTTTGACGCTTCTAGGGTTTGCTATATTTTTCATCTCCTTTGATTTAATGTGAATTCCATAATTATGAGTAGATAAATTACTTATTATTGGCTAAGAATTTATTTGGATTTCCAAATATAATATTTGATTAATAAATTAGTTCTGTATCAATACTTATCTTTTATGATTCAATATGAATATTCCATATGATTTAAATGCTTGTTTGTTTGAGTCTGGAATCAAGTGATATTGTGTTCATATTTAGAGCTAACTTAGGGTTTATTAAACGCAAAAGTGATATCCCTTTAATGCAAGAAACATATTGTACGTGGTTATTGCTTGTAGTGATGCATTCTTTTAATTTCACGTGGATCATAACCTTTGTTAAATCGACTACTCGAGTATTTTAGTTACATTGATTATCCTTATTTCACAGAACTTAGTGCTCTTAGGGAATTGTACTTAATTATGCTTTTTCAGTTTAGGTTGTTCTCTAAGTAGAATTCATACTCACATCTTTTAATGTGTTTGTGATTAACTTAGGAAATTAGCGAGGTATTCTTGCGATCAAGGTATCCCAGGGCTTTTGATAATGAGATATTAATTACCAATACATGTTTTTGAATAAAAAACAATCCCTTAACCAATATTCTCATCTCATTGATTACTTTCAAATAGTTACCTTGCATTTAGTTTAGCTTATTCCACTTTCATAAATTTTGAAAAATACCTCCGTGTTACTTAAGAAATTGAAAAAGAATAACAACGTAGCCTCTTCTTGGGAACAAAGCTTTCTTACCCTTATGCAAAAAAATTATGATAGTGAGAAAGTGAAATATTTTTGGCGTGCTGCGACATACATCAATGAAAAGGTTATCGAGCTGAATATTTTGAAGTTGGTGACGGAGTTAAAGAAAATGAGTGGTAGTTAGGGAAGCATAAGCGTCAGTTATGTATTTCAAAAGTGTGGGGGAATATGTGAAATCAAGGTGTCGACAAAGTCAGATTTAGTTAAATTTGCTTGAGTCCAACTTAGTAAAGAGGTTTCAGGTACCATTTCGAAACCATTGAAGATAATCAGGGTTTGGAAGAAAATTAACGGGAGTTAAACCATGGAAAGAAGAAGATTGGGAAGCAACATTAGGATTGACATGCTTATGCACATCACGAGAACGAAGAATTGAAACAACTTAGCAGTGCTACTGTATATATTTGCTTCATTAAGACTGAAGAGATATATGCAGTTTTGAGTTTAAGGGGAGGTAATAATTTAGAAGAAAAAAAAGAATACGAGGGAGAAAAAGAGAAAGATGAAGACGACAAGGTACATTCTATAGACATGACTGGAAGAAGAAGAAGAAGAAGAAGAAGAAGAAGAAGAAGAAGAAAAAACAGATATTGATGGCTCTATACCATAATAATGTTTAATTTCTCTTAAACTAGGTTTTATAATGATCAAGCAAATACATAGGTGGCCCTTTTACATTACACCATATTATTACAACAAGGCTTATAAATAGGTACAACTTCACAATATTGTCATCTCATTGATTACTATAAAATTGGTGGTGCATGCATGGTGGATATGTGTATTCAAAATCCCTAGAATATCTCTGAAAACGCAAGGGTACCAAATACACCCAAATTTTTCATCCGACAACTTGTATAGACAAAACTTAATACAGTAGAAAGGACACCAATTTAATGATCCTTGATAATTTGTTAAATAAAGTTTATATCTCAACCTCTAATTAATCAGTATGTGTACAGACAGGGTTCGTGAACCTGATTGTTAAGCAGAGTACTTAGACGATCTCAAAAATCAACATCCAAGACCAATCTAGTCGTATCCAAATAATCCAATTGGAATTCTTCCAAGTGATTAAACTTGATATTATTTCAAGATACGAATTCTACAAGAAACAAATCTCATAATCGACTACAATTAAGAGGATGTATCTACTTAGATTGAATACGTAGAAACCTTTGTAAATCCTTTATAAAGATAAATAATATAATACGGAAGAGGAAAAACACAAACCACCATAAATTTTGCTAACAAGGAAACCGCAATAGCAGAAAACCCCGGGACCTCGTACAGATTTGAACACCACACTGTATTAAGCCACTACAAACACTAGCCTACTATCATACTTCGGAATGGAATGTAGTTGGGACCGAACCTACCCTCCCAGTGATTCAGTTACATTCGCGCTCCTTACGTATCTTGAACCTCGAAAGGCTCTACGCACTTGATTCCTTTAGCTGACGTCCTATAAAACCTAAGAGTTTCAGCCGAAGCGAAGACCTTTGATTCCAATCTGCCTCTAACAGTTAATCCTTTTTGATTTCCGGTTGGATCAAAAGTCAAGGTGAGGAAATTTGTTTTCAATAGACAAAGCTAGAAAACCTCACAAATCTGGAACTTACGACTCCCGAAGAGTAGCCTAGATTCTTAATCACCTATCAAGAACAATCTTCAAAAGATTAATTAAAAACATTTTTCAGTTATCTATCTCGAGGAATCACAAAGTCTGAGATGAAAAGAATTTTGCGATTATTATTTATCGTGCCTGAAAGAGATTATGAAAACCTCGATAATAGAAAAATAAGATCAGGATTCACGAACTATCAAGGTGAAGATAGTCGGACCTGGCTTCATGAATCCCCAAAGTGAAGTCTTTTAGTAGACATAATTATGTTTGTCAGAGGAAACTTAGGTTTTTAGTAGACATAATTATGTTTGTCATAGGAAACCTAGGTTAATAAAAGACGACTCTAGAATCAACTAGGACACAAAGTGTCACGGATTGATTTTCCCAGTCTAAAGATCATATGTACTTGTAATATTTCCAATACCAGGGGTTGCCTAGAATTTAAGCTTAGATAACTTGAGAATCAAGCAAACTATATTCTTGAAAAACACAATAGAAGAATATACACTCTGGTCCGGTTAAGGAATCGTGTATAATAACTGTTCGGCTTGGAAACTTAGCAAAGAAATAAAAACAATTTGATGTTCATCTAAACACCTAAGAGTTTAATCAGGATGCACACACATAAGTGTTTAAGTGATCAAGGAAGTTTTAGAAGTGTTTAGAGGAGTTCTTGCAATGCTAAACATATAAAAAATAAGTCTTTGACCATTTGCTAAAATATAAACTTGGACAGTTGGTAGGACGGTTCTTGAACTGTATGGCTTGTTCCGAGGAAGGGTGCAACGGTTCTTCAACCGTACTAGACTACTGAACTTAGTTGACAATGGTTGGTGAACCTGGTTCGCCAACTGCTAGCCTATTATACCAACTTTGAAAAATCTGTTCACCACGGTTAGTGAATTGTTCCAATTGAACTTGTGATTTGCGAACTAGTTCGCCAACTTTCTTGTATTTCCTAAACTAAGATATATATGGTTTGCGAACAGGTTCGCCGATCTACCCTGAGTAGAAATATCAGTAAGTTCAATATTTCTCTCTTATGATATTTGAAACATTCACAAGTGATATAATCATTTTCATGGGAAATTTTCATTTGATCCAAAAATTAATTCATAGAACTAATATTGTTAAAGACCGTTGAACCTCTTTGCTAAATCATATTTTGAGATTTTTCACAAGACAAGCTTGACTCAAAACTCCTTCTTTGTAAATTAACTAGAAGTCATACGACATAGTCTCAATAGATATAATGGTGAGACAATGAGTAAAATAGAATGGTTCAGTCTTCACATACCTAGTACAAAAGTTCTCCAAATGTCTTCGTCGATCTTCAGTCTACAAGGGTGATGTCTGATACTCAACTACAAATTCTAACCTAGTCCGAGATTTGACTTAGTAAACTAGAAATTAAGATATAGTTTTGATCAACTAATATTGACAACAAGCTTAAGATAACAAAACTTGTAGGTTCAACCAAACAATGATCTAACAATCTCCCCCTTTGTCAATTTTAGTGATGAAACTATTCAATACTTATGGACTCAAAAATAAATAAACTTTTCATCTCAATCCAATATGTTTGATTTCCTTGGTTCTTCAACACACGTCTTGAAGCCTTCGTACTTCAAGTTCTTCTAATGATTTTCATGTGTTCGTTTAGCACTTTGTTTCTGAAGATCTGTAGCGATAACAACTTCTGAGAAAACTCGAATGAGGTAGTCACTCTACTCATTGGTTGTTATACAAAAAAATAGAATTGTTACCTTCTTCAAATTCAATTGCACCACAATTTTGAAGCAATACTACGGTGATATATTCTTCCCGTTAGTCAATACATACTACTTTTGCAAAATAGGTAAAACCTATAGACAATAATTCACTCCCCCATACATGATTCTCCGTAAAACCATATGTAATGTAGTAAAATACTACTTAATAATTATCCCCTTTTTGTCAACAAAATTGGCAAAGTGAATAATCGGGATAATCATGAATTAACCAAAATAGTTTCAACTATATAATACATACCAACCTTTAGTTTAGACGATTTCAACCAAGAAATCTAGGTTTACGTCAAGGAGACATAAGGAACAAGCATCTCCTACAATTCCACATCCACTATCCCCACAAAGATATTACCATTAAGCACAAGTTGGAAAGAACTCTCCCCCATTAAATTTCATTCCCGGAAGAATAACATGAGCGACCTTACTCTAGTCACAAGAGAAGGCTTTTCTGGGACTTTAAATTTATTCGCTAGTTACGAACAAAATAAAAATTTGTATCCAATATTTTCCTCTCTTCTCGCCAGTTACGAAAAAAGAAGTTAAAAATATAGATCTTAATATTAGAGGCACAAAGATACAAGATTTTCGTGAGAAAATCATCAACAATAAATATTCTCTGTGCCAGTCACGAACAAGAGAACAATTAGTGCGATATGACCCAACATAAGAATTATAACTTCTCTAGCCATGTACGAACGTAAAGATTAAAAACAAAGAAATATATACAAAAAGGTTGTCACGATATCGAGAGGTACCGAGACTTAGGATTTTACCATTCATCACAATCAATTGGTTCATATAATGATTCATAACAATTCTAACACTTTTATGGGCTCTTTTCTTTGCCAAAAATAGATTTTGTAAAACATCAATTGTAAATCACAAGAATAGCGCATCAAAAGCTCTAAGTCTAAGCATACGCCATCACACGAAATCACAACTAATTAATAAAAATCATAAATCAGTTAAAAAAAATGCAAATAGTCAAAAGAATCAATCATAGTTACCAATAAAATGTGAAACATGGCTTCCTCCGTCGTCCCAGTGTTGGGGTTTAGATCATCACGATAAAAACACACTCAAAAGAGGGAAACATGGCTCAAAAGGTGTTTGTATTGAAGAAAATAATAATATGGAGGATTTGTAACGTTGTAGTGGTGTTACAGTCGTCACTGTTACAATGGTATAGTCGCTGAAAGATGAACTTTAGATACTGTAAGTCTTTTGCAAGCAATAATGAAGAGCACAAATATTCTCCACAGTTGAATATACGTCTGCTTCTGCGACACGCTTCTCCTGTCTTATGTTTTCATCTTACCTTCTTCACAGCAGCAGAGAAGTATTTCTGCGACTTCCTCTTCTCGGCTCTGGAGCCTCTACTACTGCCCCAAACTCTCGACACCCCTTGTTTAGGTCTTCTCCAAATTATATACACATCAGGGTCGATAAATCCCGCAAAATTATCTCATTTTTCTTCTCTTCAAGTTACGGATTTTCTTCCCTTTATTTTCTCTCACACTCCTCCTGTCGATAGAATATTATCCTAAGAGGATATTTCTTCTTCCCAAACAACACGTAACTGCCATAATTAAATCCAATATCCCATGAATATCTTCACCTTCCCTGCTTCGGTAAACTTCCATTTAAAAGATTATTCGATCATTATTTTTACCTCTCACCAAAGAAACTCTCATATTCTTTCGAATCTAAGCACCGTACCTCCCCTATTTCGATAAAAGAGTGCTATCAAACCAACTGCATGTGAAAACTCGAGTAAATCTCGTCCAAATATGAAAAACTAGTGTTCCTCATTAAAAAATAAAAAATAAATCTTACAAGGAGTTAACTAGTAAAGAGAAAAACCATACTTAAATAAAAAATATCTAGATATAATCTTCTACCAGATCTTTTAGAGAAGCAAGATCTTCTGAAGTCTTCACTATGTCTGATTTCAGAAGATCAATATTCTTCTTGGCCGCAGCAAGCTGATCAAACACCACTTCGAAATTTCTCATAAGGTTTCCAACCAAGTCAGTAGACATATGAACAGGTTTATAATCATAAAACTCAACAATTTCTTCAGAAACATCTTCTCGACTCTCTTTTTCCCCCTTCCTTAACACAATTCTTAATGCAAGAATCATCCATGTCTTTCAAAGCTCTAGAAACAAAAATTGTACGACTATACTTTAAAAAATAAATTTCAAGGTTTAGAGATCCATAAAAGAGGAGTGGCGCATTATATATATACATGAGATTAGGTATTGCAAGTCATATACCAAAATAAGATTTGATTAATAAACTTTATACATGCAAGATGATAATATTTGGAATAGCTAACGTAACACATAAAAACTACTCCACAAACTAGTGTTCCTTCTTAAAAAATAAGAACAAAATTCCTACAAGGAGTGAACTAGTAAAAAGAAAATTAGATTTAAAAAAATATCTATATATAATCTTTTACCACATCTCTTAGAGAAGCAAGATCTTCTGAAGTCTTCAATAAGTCTAATTTCAGAAGATCGATATTCTTCTTGGCTGCAACAAGCTGATCAAACACCACTTCTAAATACAATCTTCGAAATATTCTTCACTGTCGAAATCCTCTGTACTCGGCATTGAGATTTTACTTTGCAATATTCATAACACTGATGTTTGGTACAACTTTCTGGGATCTAGGTATTAAGACGTAAGTCATATAAAGATTTTAAGTACATACAATTTTTACAACTTTCTTCTCACGATACAATCTCTTAAATGTCATCCATTATTTTTAAAATTACAGGTTCTATGTATCTTGTTGTTCTCTTTTACGGAATTGAAAATGCCTCTTCAGTGCAACCAATTGTTGTTGTGGAGTGAACAGTTTTTGGACATGTAATTTGTTATATTCTTTGATGATATTTTCAATATATGGAATTGAGTATACTTGTTCTGATAATCATTAAAATCTTCTCTTGCAGGTAGTAATTGACATTCCATATATATCCGTTTAGTCTTTAGTCTATGGAATCATAGTGTACGCCATGATCGGATTTGAATGAACAGTCACAAAGTTCTCCTGGTATCTCTTCTATATGTTCTTTACACTGTGTTATTATACGTTCTATGAAATGATGACCGATGCAGTGACACTAAACGAAACCACTTTTGCCATTATTAGTGCTACTTTTTACGTTTATGGAATCTCTTTACAGGATTATAGTCCCACGAACGATAAGTTACATTAATAGACATGGATATCGATTTTCTAAATGGGAAATTGAAAAAATGCCCAGAATCGATGGTAACCCTGGAGAAATGCCTCACTGTGGACAGGTTAGGAAATGCCTCATTCCGTTAACTTTCCCATCCAACCAAGTTAAGGCACATGTGTGGATAACATATGTAACCTAAAAGACAAATTTATCCTTCAAAATTTTGGTTCACAGTTAAAGGTTTAACTTATACGGTTCAAGTTTTCTTCCACAATTTTTATTTTTTATTTTTTCAATATATTTTTTATCTTTTTAAATATTTTTTTAAAAATGTAAAGAAAAGAAATATATAATCATTATTTTTATTTATTTATTATGCTTTTAAGAGTTTTATTTTTTTTAAAGAAAGTTTTCTTCTATCTTTTAAAAAATACCCCGAATTGCCCAAAAGAAAAAGAAAATTAAAGAAATTTTTTTTAAAAATAAATAAATATTAAGAGTTAAAAATTAAACCCAAACCATGAGCCATGAACTCTCAAAATTGAACTCTAAACCCTGAATTCTAATGGGTATACTTTTCTTTTTTCTCGCACATGTTATCCCACATACGTGACTTAACCGGTTTGGATGAAAAAGCTAATAGAATGGGGAATTTTCCCAACCTGTCCACAATGGGGCATTTCACCAATTTTTCATTTTATAAAGACTACAAAGTCTATTAATATTTTCAGCTTGTTTTTCTTTTATGATTGATTACAAAAAAATCTAATTTGGTGGAGGTGGTATTACTGGGCATGCCCTGTTGCATGGACCTTATATAAATTGAGTGTCTCAAAGTTTTGGGGACATACAAACTCCCATGGTTGATATAGGCATGATAGTTTAATTTTTCATGAGGATTATTTTGGATTCGATCGTGACTTCCAACCAATGGTTAGGTATTGCAAGTTATCTTCCAAAATAAAATTTAATTGATAAACTTTAAACATGCAAGATGATAATATTTGGAATAGGCAATGTAACACATAAAAACAACTCCAAAAACTAGTGTTCCTCCTTAAACAATAAGGACACAATTCCTACAAGGAGTTAACTAGTAAAAACAAAATCAAACTTAAAAATATCGAGATATAATCTTTTACCTGATATTTTAGAGAAGCAAGATCTTCTGAAGTCTTCACTAGGTCTGATTTCAGAAGATTAATATTCTTCTTGGATGCAGCAAGCTGAGCAAACACCACTTCAAAATCTCTCACAAGGTTTCCAACCAAGTCAGTAGACATCTGAACAGGTTTAGAATCTCCATGTTCGCGAGCAAAATAGCAAGATATGGTGAAAGAATAATCCTAAAACCCAATAATTTCTTCAGCGACATATTTTCGACTCTCTTTTTCTCCTTCCTTAACACAATTCTTAATGATGGAAGCATCCATATCTTTTAAATATCAAGAGACAAAAATTGTACGACTATACTTTGAAAAATAAATTTTAAGGTGTAGATAAAATAAGGTTCCTTAGGTTTAGAGATACATAAGAAGGAGTATCCTTTCCAGAAACGAGTTCTTAGTTAACAAGGAATCAAAGAAAACTTATTGGTTCTGTAACCAGTGATTTGTAAAGAAAGAAAAGCTAACTTACCCGGACCTACAAGTCACTGTTTGTGACCGAGTGGTAAGAACTTAAGACATAAAATTCCATGTTAAGAGAGGTTTGTCTGGTGGAACATATAGAAAATTTTAACAGGTTCACTGTCCAATAGGATTAAAAATGTATACATTCTTCAAACAGTTAACATAATAAAACTTCTCATCAAGGAAATTCTTCCTTTCAAATATGCATTCTCTAAAACTATAGAAGGCACAGAACAGAAGAATTAAGTCATGCAGAGATAAGAAATTTGCTTTTCCACTACTAAATCCTTGGTTTTAATCTTGAGTTCATTACCCGTTAGTCTTACCAGAGAGAGATGAAGAATGATTACTTGAAGCCTCCTCATGATTTACTCTTTTTATGCCACTACTTCTCAGCCTTTCAATGGAAGATCTAAGAGCAAAGATTCTTTGTCAATATTAATATGACTTACCTCTCCATCGAAGTGTGAATCAATGAACCTATGTGTAGAAAAGGATTTCTTCAAATGTCGTGGTTTAAAGTTATTCTTTTTAATCTCAGCATACTTGGGAGAAGAAACACAAAAAATGATATGCGGCAAAGTCCTTTGTAAAGCAAACAATTTTGACCTCTCAAGTCTTGAGATACAACCCTTTGAATGATGACCAACACTAGCATTATTAATAGTTATAACATGTCAACTATTTTCCTTGGATTGTATATTGCACTGATTTAGAAGATGTCCCTTTTTACCACAAGGTGAGAAAGTCATCAAATCAGATGCAACCCTTGAATCATGATCTGATACAAATATTTTTTTAGAAGCTGTTTTTCGAGATGAGTTTCTGGCACATTTTTACTGTACGAGCAGGAAGGACTTTCTCAAAACAAGAATATCTCCTTGAATTAAGAGAAATATCAAGTTTTAGATGAGAATTATCCTTTAAGGAAGTAATTTCTTTTCTCAAGGAATTATATTTTTCCTGAGCCATGAGAAGATCAGACTCAGACACTTCCTTTAGACTATGAAGTTTATCAATCTCAATATTATGAGTCTCAATCATGCATTTTTCTCGAGCAATTGTTTTCCTGACAGTATCTTTAAGAATTAACTCTTTCTTTTCTGAGTTTTAGTTCTTGAATGAGTTTGTTGATATCGTCAGTGAAAGATTCATTAGTTTCAAAAAGCTCACGCTCTTTATTCAGAGATTGATTGAGTTCATAAGAATAGTGATAGAACTTCTTTCGGAGGTCTTTTATCTGAGAATCCTGATCCTCAATGATTTGAGAAGTACAATGGATTTTAGTGAGATCCCCATCTGGTCTTGTTCTTGTACCTATTTTCTTAGATAATGTATCCTTAGAATCTAAAGACATATTTTTACATCTGGATTCAGAGAAATCAACTAAGGAGTTATCCTTTGGGGTAAATCCCAAGCATTTGGCATAATCAAAACAAGTACGTGTCATTTTTAATAATACGTAGTTATAAGTGTATAAATCGGTAAAAACACATACTTATTAGGTCAACGGTGTTTACCTGCTCTGTTACCAATTGAAAACGCATGGGATACCAAATACACCAAACTTTTTCGTTCGACAACCTGTATAGACAAAACTTAATACAAAAGCAAGTAGACCAACTGAATGATCCTTGAAAATATGTATATAGAGTTTATATATCAACCTTTACTCAATTAGTATGTGTATCGACACATGGTCCATGAACCTGATTGTTTAGCAGAGTACTTGGACGATCTCAAAAATCAATATCTAAGATCAATCTAGTCGTATCCAAATAATCCAATCGGAATTCTTCCAAGTGATTAAACTTGTTATCTATCTTTCAAGATACAAATTATACAAGAAACACGTCTCGTAATTGATTACAATTAAGCGTACGTATCTACTTAGATTGAATACATACAAACTTATATAAATCCAATATAAAGATAAATAATATAATGCGAAATAAGAAAAACCCAAGACACCAGAAATTTTTTTAACGAGAAACCGCAAAAGCAAAAAAAAACCCGGGACCTCGTCCAGATTTGAACACTACACTGTATTAAGCCGCTACAGACACTAGCCTACTATCAGACTTCATAGTGGAATGTAGTTGAGACTGAATCTACCCTCCAAGTGATTTAGTTAAAGTCGCGCTCCTTACGTCTCTTGAACCTCGCAAGGCTCTACGCACTTGAATCCCTTAGCCGACGTCTGCTAGATCATATCTTGGTTGAGCTCACCAAGCGTTGGTATGTCAAGTTTGGTTGTCATATTTTAGTGTGTCAAAACTCATCTAAAGTCGCTTGATTGTATACTAGAGTCAACTTCGTTTAAGTTAGACTATAAAGTCTAGGAATGTTGAGACATACAAGTATTACTCTGAAGAACCGAAGAATGTGAAGAAGAAGCGAACTACAACGACGACATCATCCTTCCTCTTGAAGTTAGTAATACTGACTTGAACTATTTCATTCCTAACGTATCTTTCAAGTCGTGCTATATTGAAAACATAACTGCGAAGTTGTATATACTGTACATATTTATAATGCTCTAGTGATGTGACACGGTCATATTTGTATGATCATAGTATTAAGCAATTAGACTACGAAGTATAATGCTTATCTTTTGAACTTCGTAGATATGACATCGACATAATCTTGTATATACTGTTATGATTATATGAATGTGTTATGGTGAAGATTTCATCCTAGGAAACAATGTTTTACATTCTTTTAAAGGAAGTACATTCATGAACTTGTTTTATGAATCGAAAGAGAAATCATTAGGCTTATTGGTACGACTATTCATGGAAAATCTTTGGATTACCAGTATGTGTGAGATGGTAGAACCGATCGTAAATTTGTTATGTATCTTGGAATAACTAATCACAATGCCTGACTTGTGATTTGATATGACTAGTTTTTATTAATTGGTGTACCCGATCCTACGTAATCACCATGAGATGGTATGATCGATATTTGTAATTGGTGTGACCGATCCTAGTAATTGGTGTAACCGATCCTATTAATTGGTGTGACCGATCACAGAGTTTTGTGTAATCGATCCTTGTAATTGGTAACCGCAACCTGGTTATTGGTGTAACCGATCCTGGTAACTGGTGTGACCGATCACAAGCAATACCATGGGAATATGGTAACCGGTCCTGGTAACTGATGTAACCGATCCTTGTAACTAATGTAAACGGTCCTGGTAACTTGTGTGACCGATCAAAAATGTTTCCATATAGAGGTATAACTGATCCTAGTGATTGGTAGAACCGATTTAACCCATGTATGTGATTTGATATTTGATCAATCACATAAGTATCTTGGAATACAGATCAACCAATTCTAAACTTGTTTGAAAGTGTGTATAACCGATTCCAAGAATGTAAATCCATGTAAATATGAATATGAATTTCCAGTGAAGAGATGTCAACATACTTTGAACACGTACAATAACTCTTATCATTTATTGTTCAACGATATTCCTTAGTACTCAAGGAGATCCTTTGCCGAAATAAATTGAGAATCTTTTAATTAAGATTTTTGGTTTTACATGCTTAATTACCAACAATTAAATGCATATCTCTAGAGAATAAAAATTAGTAATGTGCAACTACTAATTGGAGATTTTATATTGAGAGATTTCAGAAATTTTGGACAAACATTTACTGGAATTAGGAAAACCGAATTTTGGTATTCGTTGCATATCTGGATAATGAAAATACGTTTCTAATTTTATTGATCTTAAGATTTCAAGAAAATAAACTACATAGCAGCAAGCGAGCAACAAGCTGCGCCACAAGCCCCTTTTGAATTGAAAAACCTATCCTCTTAAAAACAAACTTTCCGAACCGGGGGTCATGACATTACTGTGCATGACTTTCAAAACTCTCTTGAGTAGTCCAACCGCCTCTGGAACCAAAAAACCTAAAGTATCAAAAGCAAAGGGGATAAAAGCATGTCCATTATCAATACATGCTTTCTCATGATTCACTATCTTACCTCAAGCAGCCCTCAGCGCTTCTTGAGAATATTTTTGGTTTCGCAAATTCCTTAGTGTCCAAACATCCTTGGTATATAAATACCTAAGTTTGCATTTCTAGCAAACTATCCTAAGAGCCAGGAAAACTTCATTCTTGTTTTTTTTGGTGGAGCCGTCTATTCAGAGAGGAAAGTATCCTAATTAGGTGAAATCTCTTATCACCGCTCATTTAAAGACTTTTGTGGGATCAAGAAGCTCTACGAGTACCGTTGGTGGGATACTAGATAATTGCAGTGGTATTAGTTTTTGATTAATTTTATTTACTAACGATTGTTGAAACTTTGATTGCACCTTGTTTGTTTATTATTAAGAATCTTCTCTTCATTCACCCAAACTAGATCGAAGTATCGACGGGATCTTTAGAACTGTTTGTAGATCTAAAGATATCTTGTGATAATCCATTGTTAACAGACTCAATTCTGTGTGTAATTTATCACAAGAGATTCAGGTGGTGTTGTGCAGGTATTTATTGAAGATTAAAGAAGATTTGAAGACGAAAAAGATTTCTGATTAGTTCTCATATATTTGTGTGTACACAAACCTTGATCGGCTGGGGTCCAACTAGAAACAGATTTATTCGATTAATTAGTTGCGTGAGATCGGCATTCTCAATATATGTCTTTGAGATTTATTTTGATTGAGTACGAATCTAAACTAACTACTTTTGTAGTTATTGGATAGATTAATCTAACCAGACAAAGGAGTTTATTAGATTAAACGGAAGAGCCTTTGCGTATGACTAGAGATATCTTTATCGTGAAAGAATCAATAGAGTTGTTACCAAACAAATTTCTTGTTTCTTTACTGTTTGGAATACGATCCAAAGAAATTGTACCAGTGTGTGCACTCATCGAAATTGGAAGCGCATGGATACTGCGGAAACTAAGTGAACTAGGGGTAGTTGCTTGGTCTCAACTATACGAAGTTGGTGTAGATTTTGTATAGCATCTTAATTCTGAGAGTATTCAATTATAGACTAGGTTACGGGGTTTTTCTGCAGTTGCAGTTTTCCTCGTTAACAAAATCTTGCTGTGTGATTTACTTTTGTTTTCCGCAATTATATTTGTTTATATAATTTAATGTAAATTGCACAAACTTTAACTCCGATATACTTGATAGTGATCCTATAGAATTTGGTTAAGTCCGAACCTATTATCAAGTATCACACTTTGGTAGTCGTATTGTCTCTACCTCGTATCCATAGACAATCACACAAAGTGTGAATACCGATTTGTTGTATTGTCTCGACTCTGTCCATAGGCGATCACTTTCGGTAAGAGGAC
Organism: Papaver somniferum; assembly: GCF_003573695.1. Lineage (NCBI taxonomy): Eukaryota > Viridiplantae > Streptophyta > Magnoliopsida > Ranunculales > Papaveraceae > Papaver > Papaver somniferum. The sequence goes on along the minus strand of NC_039360.1, from coordinate 25,904,748 downwards.
TTATAGGTTGAAAACAAAATGATTGTGGTGTATTTGGGTACCCTCGTCTTTTCAATGTCGTTTACAACCTAAGAGTAGCTTCAGCCGAAGTGAAGACTTTTGATACTAATATGCTTCTAACAGATAAGCCTATTTAATTTCCGTTCATATCAAAGATCAAGGTGGGAAATCTGCTTGCTATAGAAAAAGCTAACAAAGTAGCAAACCTCACAAATACGGAACTTATGACTCTTATAGAGCAGCCTAGATTCTTAACCACCTCTCAAGAACAATCGTCGAAAGATCAACTAAGATCAGTCTTTAGATATCTGAGGAATCAAAAAGTATGAGACGAAAAGAACTTTGCGATTACTATCTATCATGCTAGAAAGAGATTACGAAACCCTCGATAACAGAAAAACAAGATCATGATTCAGGAACTATCAAGGTAAAGATAGTCGGACATAGCTTCACGAATCCCCAAAGCGAAGTGTGTTAGTCATAGACCTAATTATGTTTTTCAGAGGAAACCTAGGTCAACAGAGGAGACTCTAGAATCAACTAGGACACAAAGTGTCAAGGATTGATTTTCCCCAGTTGAAAGAGCATCTCTATTTATAGTTTTTCCAAAACCAGGGGTTGCTTAGAAAATTAACTAAGATACCTTGATAATCAAGCAAACTTTATTCTTGAAAAACACAGTAAAAGAATATACACTTTGGTAAGCTACGGAACCGTGTATAATGACTGTTCGGTTGGGCATCTTAGCCAAAGAATTAAAAACAATTTGTTGTTCATTTGAACACATAAAAGTTTAATCATGATGCATACACATCAGTGTTTAAGTGATCAATGAAGCCTTTGTTAATAGTGCTAAGCCTCCATAAAATTGGTATGATTTTGGTAAACCACTTGTCATTATCGAGTAAGATCTCGTAACATCAGAATCCCATTTCACTCTTTCCGACTCGATGACTTATCTTTGCACTTTAAACATCAAGAACATTCAACAAGAGTTAATATTTTTAAATAATTTTACACCAATCGGAAAATACTACAATTCATGAGTTTTATAATAACATCATTTTAATAAATATGACTTGCTCTAAACTGTAAATATCATGAATATATATTTTCAATGTCAATCGAAAAATTTACCAGCAAGAGTTAATATTGTAGAAGAATTTTACACCAACCGAGACAAAACCGACGTTTCTATAGATTGTACGAATGATATCATTTTAGTAGTGTGGCATATATCCTATAAATGTTATGGATAAGTACTTTAGATAATTAAAATCAATCCAGAAATTTACCTCTAATTAAGAATTATTATGTGTTTTATTACCACCGAGTGTCTGAACTCTGAAGTCTTCGACAATAAGAAAACATATTTCTTTGAGGTGACCAGATCCCAAATGGCTGAAGCTTTGTTTCTACCTGGTACTGCTAGTAACCCCAGAAGAATTTGGTAAACCCCGAACAGTAACCTTGCCCACTTGGTCACATTGACTTTGACTTGAATACATCTTCAGTGCAGCTTCCTGGTTGACTAAAGTTTTTTAATGAGCTAGTTACTCCTGTGAGAAAGACCAATTAACTACCACCAAGGCTTCAACTTTACTTCTTCTTCACCAAACATCTCTCAAGATCTGTCTAAAATCACCAGAAAGAGTTGATCTAATCAGAGATATTGCTTACTGATTCATCAAGTTGTCAAGAACAAACCCAGTTGTCTAATTTCAGGTTAGTGCGTGTTCTTACATCAAGTTCATTAACTGATCTCACGCTAAAAAACTTGAGCTTTTTCAATCTATCAAGTTGAACCCTTTTCTTATTTTAGTTCATTTTGTAAGTATTGCATGTTAGACTGATCTTGGGGTTTCCAGCAATGAAGTTGTTGGATTTTTGGATATGGTTAGGGTTCTGCTTGTTGTTCTTTTTCTTCTTCAGCTTTACTAATTCGTTCTCAGACACTTCATTTGGTGCTTCACAATTTGTACCTGAAAATGCTGGTGCTTTAGAATTAGAACCTCAAAATCATATAGAATATAAATATGATAGGCTTGATGAAGTTAGAAAAGAATGTAGGTCTGTATTGTCTTCAGCTTCTGAATTAGTACCTGAAAATTATATAAACGATCGAATTAGAAATGGTTTCTCTTTTGTAAATGGGGATTGGGTGCAAGAATCAGATGCCGCGGCGGCGGCACCGTTGTTGCCATTTGATGACAGTGACATGCCCAAGAGTAGTTCTAGTATCCAATCACCACTTAAGTTGATTTCTTTTTGGGTCACTGATGTCGATTCGACGCATAGGACTAAGAAATCGGTAGCAATCAGTGGAATGCTGTTCATGGGCATAACTAGGAATAGCTCGTTCGGTTATCAACTCTACGGGAGTAACCCTCAGTTTCAAATGTATCCTGGAAATACCCAACTCACGATTTTCTTCCAAGGAGTTTATGTTGAAACTAAGGAAAATGGTGGAGAAAGTTCATTGTGTTTGTTAGGGAATGCAATGTTGCCTTCTCGACAATCTGAGTCTACTGACCCATGGGAATGGGTAAAGGGTACTCCTTTCAATCAGCCACCTCTTCTGCAAGATGATCAAATTTTGCTTGTTCTTCACTACCCGAAGAGTTTCACTTTGAGTAGTAGAGCTATTCGTGGAGAAATGAGAAGTTTAAATCCAGAATCAAACCTCAAGTACTTCGATAAGCTTCATATCTCGTCTCAGTTTGGAGCTGCTGCTAATTATGAATTCGGGTCTGAAGCCCTTGTGTCGAATGCTTGTGAGCCATACCCATATCCAGATAATTCACTTGGGAACGGGATCAATATTTATAAAGGTCCTAGGTTCTGTGAGATTCTGCAGAGGTTTACATCTTCAGATGCATTCAAAGTTGTGCCAAATTGGAAATGCAATAACACTGACGAATATTGTAGTAAGTTGGGTCCGTTTGTGACTGGAAAGGAAATCCAGGCAACTGATGGTGGATTTAACAATGTTAGACTCGTTATGCAGGATGTGAGATGTGAAGCAAAATACGAACACAGGAACTCAAGCTCTGCAAAGGTTTCTTCCGTATTTAGAGTAGTTACTCCTTTTGAGAATAAGTTTACAGCTATAGAGAGGACTGGTCTTAGCAATTTGACTCTTCGTGCAGAGGGATTATGGAATTCGTCAAGTGGGCAGTTGTGCATGATTGGCTGCCTTGGGCCTGAGGGTAATGATCCTAATGTCTGTAATTCGCGAATCTGCTTATACATTCCTCTCACATTTTCTATCAGTCACCAAAACATCATTTTTGGGACCATATCCAGCATCAGCAACAGTACAAACTCATATTTCCCTCTATCATTTGAAAGGCAGATGATATCTTCAGAGCTATGGGAACGCTTTGGTACCTCATTTCTGTCGTACAAGTACACAAAAATTGACTCAGCTAGTGCATTTCTGGATAGAAGTGAGCCTTTTGATTTTAGAGCTGTTATCAAGAAGTCATTGTTAAGTTATCCAGCGTTAGAGGATGGGATTACGTTTCTCGATAGTCTTTCTCGTTTGTCGGAAGATCTCGACCTCCAGGTATCTGCTTTTGATGGTGCTTCAGCAAACTTTCGCCAAACAAGGACTTTTATCCAAGTGGAAATACTATCTCTTGGTCCATGTTTTGGACGTTACTGGTCAAATGTGTCTAGTGTGGATCGAGAAGTTCCATACCATGCAAAAGCTGAATCTACTGAAACACAGCTCCTTCTGAATGTTTCGGCACAGTTGAGTCTTAGTGGGGAACCTTACCGTAACATATCCATGATGTCTTTGGAGGGTCTGTATGACTCACGTGTAGGCAAGATGTATCTAATTGGTTGCAGGGATGTTCGTGCCTCGTGGAAAATTTTGTTTGATAGCTCAGATCTCGAAGATGGATTGGATTGCTTGATTGAAGTAAAAGTTGAATACCCACCCAAAACAGCTCGGTGGTTAATTAATCCTACTGCAAAGATATCCATATCCAGCCATAGAACTGAAGATGACCCTCTCTACTTCAACCCACTTAACCTCCAAACTGTTCCAATCTTGTATCGAAGACAACGAGAAGATATACTATCTCGCCGTGGTGTTGAGGGGATTCTTCGAATTTTGACCCTTTCACTAGCAATCGCTTGTATACTATGTCAGTTGCTATACATACGAGATAAGGCGGATGTTGTTCCCTTTATGTCGCTTGTCATGCTAGGTGTCCAAGGTCTTGGTTACAGCCTTCCACTGATCACAGGTGCTGAGGCAATATTCAAAAGAATGTCATCTGAAAATGACGAGACTGCGTCTTATGATCTCGAGAAGGGTCAATGGTTCCATATAGTTGATTACACAGTGAAGCTTCTTGTTCTGGCTGCATTCCTTCTTACATTACGGCTCGGTCAGAAAGTCTGGAAATCTCGAATCAGATTACTCACACATACTCCTCTGGAACCTGGGAAGGTCCCTAGTGATAAACGGGTTTTCTTTGTTAGCTTGGTCATACACACAGCAGGATTCATACTGGTTCTTATTTTTCATGCTGTGAATTCTGGCGCAAGACCGACTCAGTCAGGAAGATTTGTGGATCCAAATGGGAAAACCTATCAGCAACGTGAATGGGAAATTAAGCTAGAGGAGTATGTGGGTCTCGTGCAAGACTTCTTCTTGCTTCCTCAAATTATTGGAAACTTATTATGGCAGATTCACTGTAAACCACTCAGGAAATTATACTATGTTGTAATAACACTGGTGAGACTTCTTCCGCACGTTTATGATTACACAAGAGCTCCGGTGTTCAATCCTTACTTCTCTGAAGAGTATGAATTTGTTAACCCAAATTTGGACTTCTACTCAAGATTCGGAGACATTGCAATACCAGTTACTGCAATTGTGCTTGCGGTAGTAGTCTTTATTCAACAAAGATGGACTTACCAAAAAATCGCTGAGGCCGTTAATAGAGGTGGCTTTAAATTCTTATGCCCTGGTTCCAGAGTATATGAGAGACTGCCATCCAAGTCATCTGAAGCTGAGCTTGTTCCTATGGTGAATGAAACAGTCCCTCTTGCGACAATACGAGAAGATTATGCTGAATGATGGAACATGAAAGTAGTTCATTCATAGGCTTGACCATCCAAAATCACACTGTAAGATTTATTTATGTTTTCGCATGATACGGAGGAAATGTTATACATGAACTTGTTTTTGTTATAGAGATAGTTACAAGGTAATAATATTTTTCACCCAATATCTCTATACCACAGTTACAAGGAACATATATTCTTCCACTGTTTTTGTATGTACATAATTTGTGCCACAGGTTTCATGGTTTGCTTTCCAGTCATGGGAGTTGTCAGTGCCTTTTGCGAGTTATGTTGCTCGTTTATCAGGTTATGCGTGGGTGGTATAGTTGGTCGCTTTTGTGCATTATCACCGTGCCTTTGTGATATAAGTCATGTAATAATATGACTTGAATTGATTATCGAAGATGCAGTGGTATTGCAGCCAGCAAAGTTCCATATTTGCTTCAGACTAAAACCAAAGGGTGTTTAGCTTCCCATGTTCTTTCAATTGGGTTTGCAGTGGAATCATTTGAAGGAGCCGGGCTAAACGAAATTGCCAAAGTGCTTTTGAAGACTAATTAAATTCAATGGCAGGAACAAATGCAGTGTCACAGACATTCTGGGAACAACACTCTTGCCCTAGTGTGCCTTTGAAACATGACAGCATTGTGAATCACAATTTGTGATCCATAATGTGCCTTAAATTTTAAATCGGCATCTCACCCAGAAAATCTCCACAGGAGCCAAAAGTTGTATTTAGACTTGTCGTTGTGACACAAAAGATTGTTGTATCACTTTAGGTACCACTCTGACCTTAGATGTGTTGTTCCATGACTAGGGGCCAAGCCATCTTGAAATTACACCCCTAAACTTTTAATTACACCCCTGGCAAGACTTTTGCGGTTTTGCCTATAATGGTTCCGCCTCTATCCATGAGTCTGTTCGTGACAGTAGGCCATTCATGTTGGAATAAAAAATTGCCTTATGACCATAACTTCCCAAAGAGTTGCACTCCTCAATGGGAAATGATTTATATCCCACGAGTCATACCAAGTGAGAGAGTGGGGTGGACTCAGCTAAGACTAAGTGTTACGGGCCAGATTTATGATTACCCAAAAAGCGTTGCAGATTAAAAAAGAAAACGTTGTCTGTTTATTAACGCTACTTCTCTCTAGATATATCTCGCATATGAACTAGAGGGAGATAGGTTCGCTGAATGGTTCAGCGCACCAAAAATCATCTTTTTGAGGAATGGTTCAACGCAGATTGATTTATCTTTTGATCTGACGGCTGAGATAGTTGCGTTGTTTCCATTCAGCGCAACCTAATTCTATTTTTCGTTGTTACATTCAGCGCATCTACTTTTCTTTGTTCCATTCAGTGCATCTAGATGCTAAATTGGAATGACCAGAGGACTTATCTGTCAATCTAGATGCTAGATTAAAACACCATAGGACTTAGCCTAAACCACCGGGTTGAGAGGAGTCCCACCCCACTCTCTTACTCGTTACAACCCGCGAGATGCGTAGAACTTCCACTCCTCAACTTTAGAGGTAGTGGCCAAAGGTCAGCCGCTTGGATTTTTTTCTTCTAGTTTCCAATTATTTTAGAACTTTTAAAAATGAGACCCATACTGATTTACTCTTTTAGAAAATGAGATTGGTCATACCCAAAAATGAGATTTAAATAAAAACCAGGATTGATCGATAGAAATTGAACGTCAGAACAACACGTCGAGACTTGAGAGGTAGTCGCCAAAGATCAGCCGCATGGAATTATATTTTTCTAGTTTCTATCTATTTATCTTTTTGAAAAAGTTTCTAATTATTTTAAAACTTATAAAAATGGGTCCCATATTGATTTTCTTTTAGAAAATGAGATTGGTCAGACCTAAAAATGAGATTCAAATAAAAACTAAGAATTATCTATAGGAATTGAACATCAGAACAGAACATTGATACTTGAGAGGTAGTGGCCAAAAATCAGCCCCTGGAATTTTTTTTCTTTTAGTTTCTAATTATTTTTAAACTTTTAAAAATTGGTCCCATACTGATTTATTCTTTTAGAAAATGGGATTGGTCAGACTTAAAAATGAGATTCAAATAAAAACTAGGATTGATCGATTTTTTTTTTAATAGGAAAGAAGATACATTAAAAACTCAAACTAGATTTACATAAGAGGAGTATTTCATGAGATCTCCAGACTCTTGAGCAGAGACTCGATCCACTGACCTTTTATTTAAGAGTCAGGCTCCTGGCAAACTGGACTAATCCATGATGGTTATGAATCCTTGCCAACAAGGATTGATCGATAGGAATTGAACGTCAGAACCGAACACCGAGACCTGAGAGGTAGTGGCCAAAGTTCAGCCGCTTGGAATTTTTTTCTTCTAGTTTCTAATTATTTTAAAACTTTTTAAAATAGATCTCATACTGATTTACTCTTTTAGAAAATGAGATTTGTCAAACCTAAAAATGAGATTCAAATAAAAACTTAGGCTGATCTATAGGAATTGAACGTGAACGTTAAGACATGAGAAATAGTGGCCAAAGATCAGCCACGAAATTTTTTACTTCTAGTTTTTGATTTTTTTTTTTTTTTTGAAAAGTTTCAAACTATTCCTAATTATTTTAAAATTTTTAAAAATGGGTCCCATACTGATTTCCTCTTTTAGATAATGGGATTGATAATTGGTTAGAACTAAAAATGGGATTCAAATAAAACGAGGATCGATCAGTATGAATTGAATGTCGAATGGAATATTGAGACTTGAGAGGTAGTTGCAAAGATCAGCCGCTTGTAATTTTTTCAACTAGTTTTTAATTTTTTTAATTTTTTTAAATGGATCCTATACTGATCTACTCTTTCAGAAAATGGGATTTGTCAGACCTAAAAATGAGATTCAAATAAAAATTTAGGTTGATCGATAGGTTGAACGTCAGAACAGAACGTTAAGACTTGAGAGGTAGTGGCCAAAGATCAACCACTTGGAATTTTTTTCTTCTAGTTTCTAATTATTTATAATTATTTTAAAACTTCTTAAATGAGTCCCATCCTGATTTACTCTTTTAGAAAATGGGATTGGCCAGACCCAAAAATGAGATTCGAGTAAAAACTAGGATTCATCGGTAGGAATTGAACGTCAGAGCAGAACGTTGAAACTTGAGAAGTAGAGGTCAAAGATCAATCGCTTGGAAATTTTTCTTCTAATTTCTAATTATTTTAAACCTTTTTAAAATGGGTCCCATAGTGATTTACTTTTTTTGAAAATGGGATTGGTCAAACCTAAAAGTGAGTTTCAGATAAAAACTAGGATTGATCGACAGAAACTGCGCGTCAGAACGGAATATTAAGACTTGAGAGGTAATGGCTAAAGCCTCTCGAAATTTTTTTCTTCTAGTTTCTAATTATTTTAAAACTTTTAAAAATGGGTCTCATAAGGATTTACTCTTTTAGAAAATGAAATTGGTCAGACCTAAAAATGAGATTCAAATAAAAACTAGGATTGATCGATAGGATTTGAACGTCAGAACAGAACATTGAGATTTGAGAGATAGTGGCCAAAGATCAGCCGCTTGGAATTTTTTTCTTCTAGTTTTTAATTATTTTAATACTTTTGAAAATGGATCCCATACTGATTTACTATTTTAGAAAATGAGATTGGTCAGACCCAAAAATAAGATTCAAATAAAAACTAGGATTGATAGATAGAAATTGAACGTCAGAACAGATCGTTGAGACTTGAGAGGTAGTGGCCAAAGATCAGCCGCTTGGAACTTTTTTCTTCTAGTTTCTAATTATTTTAAAAATTTATAAAATGAGTCTCATACTAATTTAATCTTTTAGAAAATGGGATTGGTCATACCTAAAAATGAGATCCAAATAAAAACTAGGATTGATCGATAGGAATTGGACGTCAAAACAGACCGTTAAATCACACTCATCATGACTCCTAACCACCGTTCTAAGTGACTTTTTGTTAATAAAATTAACTTATTTTACATTATAGTAATGTTATATCACGGTTATATCTAATTTAATGTTATTTCATAGACGCACATTTTAAAATATAACGATTTATAATAACGACCATAAATCTTCGATTAACGTTTCAATATATGAATCCGTTCTTATAAATGAAAAACAAGTAATGATATTTTACACCATCCAATAGTGAAGAAAACATACTAAAATATTGGACATCATCTGTTTGAGAAGAAATATCCACTTGCGCAGATGAAAATTAACCTTTAGCCGCCCAAATGGATATTTCTTCCGATGTCCAATCTCTTAGTCAGTTTTCTTCACTATTTAATAGTGCAAAAAATAGTCCTTCGCTCACTCACTCATTAAATTTGAAAATGAATGAGTTTTAACGGTCATTCCACAACCCTTGTTCTTAGAAATAAGGTAATTTCCGGGTTACGATTACTAAATATCTGGTCTAGTAATTTTCGGCATGTAATTTAATTGTTTTAAGCGTGTTATCTATATTCTTATGGTAAAAAAAAAATCAAAACAAAAATTAACTATGGCACCTACAACTATACAAGTACGGCTCATGCCTCATTGTGTGCGTCCAAAACTATTCGCTACTTTTGATAGTTTATGATTTTTCGGCACGATACACGTACCGCCGGTTATCTCGCGGATCAAATCCAACGATGGGGAAGGGAGCGATTCTAACACTAGGGTTGGTAGCGGGCTAGGGTTGGGAAATGGGGGCCACTCCCCTCCTCACACGAGATAACCCGCGGTAGCTTAATCATTTTCGTATTTTTTGACGCACATTCCGACTTATCACCTGTTGATTTAAACCAACTGGATTCACCTTCAGCGAATACTTGGCTTTTGTTCTCGCAGGCATGGCACCCACTGATAGAACATGCAGGTGGCTTTACCTAGATCTCCCAACCAATTGTTTTTGTTGCTTAGCTGAAAACAGTCGTATCTGTATGCGAAATCATGAAAACACGTAATCTGGTAAAACAGAAAAGAAATTTCAGATCGTCAAACAAAGTGTATACAAGATACAGAATACCATTCTTAGAGTCGTGATTCTTCTTGTCCTTCTTGTATCTATTTATTGACTGATACCATTTCATTTTCAACAACAAAAGACTAATTTTTATCATCTTCTCAACACTCACGTTTTGTCTCAACCTCAACAGTCCATATCTATCTATATATAGATGGATAGAGAGATACCTCTTATTCCTTCCAAAACACTCTCAATCTATAAGAAACTCCACACCAGAAAGATTGAAGTAGAGGAGTTGCAGAACAGAGGAGTATTGTAAAACAGAGAGAAGGAGAGGAGGAGGAAGGAGGAGGACACCCAGAGTGGGTTTTGCAGTTTTGGTTGGTGGTTATAGATGGATAATGGTGAAATATATAAAGTAGCAAGTTTAAGAAGAAATTCATCAGTTTGGAGAAACAATGCAGCTGTAGATATATTCTCAAGATCGTACAGAGATGAAGATGATGAAGAAGCATTAAAATGGGCTGCTTTAGAGAAACTTCCAACTTATAATCGGCTAAGAAAAGGGATTCTTCTCACTGAGAATGGTGAAGAAACTAAAGAAATCGATATTCAGAATCTTGGGTTTCAAGAGAAAAAACAATTGATTGAGAGATTATTAAAAGTTGCAGAGGTTGATAATGAGAAGTTTTTGATTAAACTAAAGAACCGAATTGATAGGTAACTAATAACTCTACCCCCATCTCTCTGTGTTTTTTTTTTTTCTCTTCTTCTCTCTGTTTCTGATGACTCTGTTTTTGAATTGTTTGTTACAGAGTGGGACTTGATCTTCCAACAATTGAAGTAAGATATGAAAATCTAAGTATAGATGCTGAATCCTATGGACAAGGAAGATCTTTACCAACATTACTCAACTCTACTGTCAATGCTCTTGAGGTATGAAAAAGTTAACCGCCAGATGTCGAATTTCTTTTTGAAAGTTTAAATTTTAACCACATGCCGATCAAAAAAAAATAACAATTAACCACACTGACTAGGAAGCTGTGCAAAACCCATTGTGAAGTTCTTTCTCTCCATGGTTTTTCTAACCTTATTTCTCTGCTCTCTCTCTCAAAAAATCTCCATTAAATTTTTAGTATTTCTCATATGTTCTTCAATAATTCAGAATGTAATCATGGGGATTCTAAGTTCTGGGTTTCACAAAACCTAATTAATTTAGATGGATTACTACATCCCACGTCATCAATTTAGGGGATTTCAGATTTTACTGTGAATTTGGGGTTTAAGAAGTTTGGGTTTTGAGGATTTCAGTAGTATATTGATGACATGGGTTGTAGTGATCCATCTAAATTGATTAGGTTTTGTTGATTATTCTCTGTATTTCTCTAAATGCTGATGAAATCTCAAGGCATAAATCTTCCGTCTTGACGGCGGCAGTGTGATTGATTGTGTAATTTTGAATTCATTTTTGCAGGGGTGTTTGACTTTTCTGCATATTCTTCCAAATAGAAAGAAACCATTTTCAATTCTTAATGATGTTAGTGGAATCATCAAACCTAACAGGTAAATTTATCCATGATTTTTAAAAAAATAAAAATTATTTGTTCTGATTTTGTTGATTTTGATTTATTTTATTTTATTTTATTTTGTATAGGATGACATTGCTTTTAGGACCACCAAGTTCTGGAAAGACTACTATGCTCTTGGCTTTGGCCGGGAAGCTTGATAAAGATCTTAAAGTTTCAGGGTGTGAACACACAAATCATGAAGGCATCGGAATGCTCACAACCAAACATCGTAATTTAGAATGATTTGTAATGATGATATCATAGTGTTGATTCCTTGGCTCAAAACCCTCGGGTTTATCACAGCCTCATCTAACTCCGTGCGAGGCGTTTCCGCACGGGATATAAGTAAAAACAAAGAAAACAAAACATAGAATTAAAGATTCATGGGGTTTCAGGCAAACGTAAAGTGCTGAAATATAAACAAGACTGAGGTTTACGTGGTTCAGCACTAAGGCCTACGTCCACGGGGTTTGTCGTTTCACTATATACTTGACGGTTACAGGAGTAGTCGAATGACTTTTGAGTTTACATGTCTTTCTATTGTAAAGGACTAACTTATGCTCAAAATTCTTCTCTCTCCTTCTCTTCCTGATTTTTCCGATCCCCCCTCCTCTTGGTGGAGAGGGGGTATTTATAAGGTTAGAGTGTGGGACCCATCTCTGAAGGCCGTTGGAACCTTATCTTCTTGTGTTTTGTGTCCATCACGCAGAGGTCTTCGTTCGTAACTTCATCACGCAGAGTCATCCTCGTTCGTTCCACGGGTTGATCGACACGTATGTTGCTCAGAGTGTTTAATGCGGGTAGTTGAGGTGCCTGCTCGTGTCAGGCAAGTGTTTTCTGCCTCTGTCGCGTCCATGTCAGTACATCTTCTCTCCATCGTTGATCTTGGCTTCTTTTGGGGATGAGATAAAGTAACTCTTTGGGGAGTTATTTGGTGCTCCGCAGTACAACGTGTTACCGGAACATCCTTTAACTTCTATCCTTGGATTGTTCGGGCAAAGATCCCTCGTTGACGTGATGGAATTCTTGGTTATGAGCGTGTGTCATCATACTTTGATGACCTTGTCCGCATGCCCTCCATGTATCTTCCTATGTACACGTGTTTGATGATGAAATATGTGCACACACAGGGAGAGTAAGTTATAATGGTCATGGAATGAATGAATTTGTCCCACAAAGAACATCTGCATATATCAGTCAATATGATCTTCATATTGGCGAAATGACTGTCAGAGAAACCTTGGCTTTCTCGGCTCGATGTCAAGGTGCAGGAACTGGTTATGGTGAGAAAAGCTGAATTGTACTGTGTTATATGTGTGTCCATTAATAAATGATTGACGCAGTTTTTAGCGAATCTGGACATAATTGATTATGGAACATGAACAGATATGTTGGCAGAACTTGCAAGAAGAGAAAAGGCTGCAAACATTAAGCCTGATCCGGATATTGATGTCTACATGAAGGTATAGAGATATTTTTCCGTGCAGAACTATCTTTAAAAAGTAATTGATGAAATTCATCCGGTCAAGCAAAAATCAGTTTTTAAATTCATGAATTTCGCTCTAAGCTCAATGTTATCCAATGATTTTTGTAGGCAGCAGCAATAGATGGTCAAGAAGCTAGTGTAGTTACAGACTACGTTTTAAAGGTACATCATCTTATCACTGCAAAACCATTTAGCTTTACGAAGTTTGATGAGTTTTGTTACTATCGTGTTTTGCTCAAATGTTAGATTCTGGGGTTGGATATTTGCGCTGATACTCTGGTGGGCGATGAAATGTTGAGAGGTATCTCTGGTGGACAAAAGAAACGTGTAACAACAGGTAGAGCAGCTATTGCCCCCTAGTCTTATATCAAACAGTAAGATGTAGCTAGTTTTCGTGAATGAATGCTAAGCTGAACTTTTATTGTAACTTGATAGGGGAAATGTTGGTCGAGCCGTCAAGGGCATTGTTCATGGATGAGATATCTACAGGTCTGGACAGTTCGACTACGTTTCAGATAGTGAATTCACTTACAAATCGATACATATGAATCTCAGAGTCGATTCGAACTTCAAATATGGTATAACTATATAGAAACTATGAATCATGAAGCTCCGGGAGAGTTCTGACTTCAAGCTTAGCATAATACATCATCGAAATTGATAAATATGAATCTCAATGTCGATTCAAACTTCAAATTAGGTATAACGACAAATAAAGTATGAATCATGAAGCTCCAGGAGGGTAATGACTTCAAACTTGGCATGATACATCATCGAAATCAATAATAAATATAAATCTCAGAGTCGATTTAAACTTAAAATATGGTATAACGACATAGAAACTATGAATCATGAAGCTCCGGGAGAGTTCTGACTTTAAATGTAGCATGATATATCATCGAAATCGATAAATATGAAGCTTAGAGTCGATTCGAACTTCAATTACGGTATAACGACAGAGAAACTATGAATCATGAAGTTCCGGGAGAGTTCTGACTTCTAACGTAGCATGATATATCATCGAAATCGATAAATATGAAGCTCAAAGTCGATTCGAACTTCAAATATGGTATAACGGCATAAAAACTATGAACCAAGAAGCTCTGGGAGGGTTCTGACTTCAGACTTAGCATGATACATCATCGAAATCGATAAATATAAAGCTCGGTATCGATTTGAACTTCAAATATGGTATAACGACATAAACACTATGAACCAAGAAGCTCTGGGAGGGTTATGACTTCAAACTTGGCATGATACATCATCAAAATCGATAATTATGAAGCTCAGTGTCGATTTGAACTTCAAATGTGGCATAATGGCATACAAACAATGAATCAGGAAGCTACAGGAGGGTTTTGACTTCAAACTTAGCATGATACATCATCGAAATCGATAAATATGAATCTCAATGTCGATTCGAACTTCAAATTCGGTATAACGACAAACAAACTATGAATCATGAAGCTTCAGGAGGGTTCTAACTTCAAACTTGGCATGATACATCATCGAAATCGATAAATATGAATCTCAGAGTCGATTCGAACTTCAAATATGGTATAACGACATAGAAACTATGAATCATGAAGCTCTGGGAGAGTTCTGACTTCAAACTTAGCATGATACATCATCGAATCGATAAATTTGAAGCTCAATGTCAGTTTGAACTTCCTAAGAACGATGAATTCATTCATCTACAGCTAAGATTCCATCGGAATATTCTCCGAAACCTTAAACACACCACAAATTTGTTAACTTCGACATTGAACCTGGATACGAGCTCAAAACCTGGCCGGGAGTAGCTACAATAAGTCGGAAACTGCGTAAGAACGATGAATCCACCCATCTACAAGTAAGATTTCATCGGAATATTCTCCGAAACCTTAAACACACCACAAATTAGACACTGAAACAGGCTCTGAGCTCGATAGTTGGTCGCGAGTGGACTATTATAAGTCAAAAACTTTATAGGAACGATGAATTCACCAATCTACAGATAAGATTCCATCAGAATATTCCATTTACAGGTAAGATTCCTTCGAGATATTCAACGAAACATTAAAAAAATCATATTTCTGCATATTGTATGCGTACCCGGATCCAAGATCGAAACCTGGCCGTCGAATCCCCCAAACCTCATTTTTTCCGACATTCTATATTTTAACTTCAACAACACTTATAAGTGTTGTTATACGTTTCTATTAAAAAAAAAAAAACCTAAACTTGTGAATTGTAAGGATGGTTGATGAGCTAGACATCCATGCATTAGGTTCATGTTCGAATCTCCCCTCTAACGTATTTTTCATTATCATATTTTTGTGTTCTTCAACAACACTTGTGAGAATTGTGATAGGCTAAGTCACTACACTTATGAAACAAAGTTGTTATACCTAAATGTCGTCACAACAGTTTTGCTAAAGGAGTTGTCGTTTGTTTTCTTAGCGCAACCCCTTGTTCCTAAGGGTTGGTAGTGATGATATACGACAACTCTTCCTTTGAAACCAGTTGTAAAACATAGGACTTTCTACGATGTATAGCGAAGTGTTGTAAATCTCCAGTTGTAGATGTATATTTTTCCCGTAGTGAGTCCATATTATGAATAGCACTGCTTTGATATCTCTTCTGCAACCAGCACCAGAAACTTATAATCTCTTCGACGACATTATTCTCCTCTCTGATGGGAAAATCGTTTATCAAGGTCCATGTGTACATGTGCTTGAATTTTTTGAGTCTGTGGGATTCAAATGTCCGGAAAGGAAAGGAGTTGCAGATTTCTTGCAAGAAGTGAATTTCTTCTCCATCTATCTTTCATTTATCTATTTGCTTAAATATAGCATGTTGAACCCTTATTGTTCACCCTCCTAAAGTTTTCAGTTCCATTGCCTTACAGGTAACATCAAAGAAAGACCAGCAACAATATTGGGCTCGTAAACACGAGCGGTACTCTTTCATCACAGTTAATGATTTCACACATGCTTTTCAGTCGTTCCATGTTGGTCGAAAATTAAGAGAAGAACTTGCTACTCCTTTCAACGAAACGAAGAGCCACCCAGCTGCTTTAACCATTGCACGGTATGGAGTTAGCAAAACTGAACTTCTAAAAGCTTGTGCCTCAAGAGAATACTTGTTAATGAAAAGGAATTCCTTCCTTTATATCTTCAAGTTATTCCAACTTATATTTATTGCGTTTGTTACGATGACACTCTTTTTGCGCACTAAATTGAAACGAGATGATGTCGTCGACGGTGGGATATATGTGGGAGCTTTGTTTTTCGCTCTTGTGATGATTACGTTTAACGGATTTTCGGAGCTTGCCATGGCTGTGGTGAAGCTTCCCGTGTTTTACAAGCAAAGAGATCTGCTTTTTTATCCTGCATGGGCATATTCTCTTCCTACATGGATCCTCAAGATTCCTATCACATTTGTAGAAGTTGGTGTCTGGGTATTCATGACTTACTACGTCATTGGATTTGATCCAAATATCGAAAGGTATTAGATTTGTACAATAAGCATCCGACATGTATTCCGCATTTTACAATTTGTGAAAATATAAAATCCAAATTTTCTTTATGCAGATTGCTTAGACAGTTCTTTCTACTCCTATTTGTAAACCAGATGGCTGCAGGACTTTTCCGGTCAGCAGCAGCAGTAGGAAGAAATATGATAGTTGCAAACACTATTGGCTCTTTCGTGTTACTTATTGTATTGGCCCTTGGGGGATTCATTTTGTCTCGAGGTAATCACTCTAAATCTAATTAAATACTTTCAATTTCTTTAGCTTTCTTTCTTGTTGCTGTCAAATTATGGATATTTGTCTTTCCATGCGACAGATAATGTGAAAAGCTGGTGGATCTGGGGATACTGGATGTCTCCCTTAATGTATGGTACAAATGCAGTACTGGTAAACGAGTTTTATGGGGATCAATGGAAGAAAGTAAGCATTAAAGTTTCAATTATTTTCTGTGGGAAATTTTTTTTCCACCTGAATTTTACAACTGATCATTGTTTTGTAGGTTCTTCCCGGTACCAATGAGACGCTAGGAGAGGCGGTTATCAAATCTCGTGGATTCTACGCAGATCCATCTTGGTATTGGATTGGAGTTGGGGCGTTGGTTTTCACTTTGGCTCTTACTTATCTTAATTGTGAGTATCTTCCAAGTCTTTTAGAAGTTGTAACTGAGGTAATATTTTCTAATTGTACAATCAAATTAATGCAGCATCTAAAAACTCCCCAATAATCATAGATGATGATTCATCATCTAATAAAACTGGAGAAGAGATGGAGTTAACCTCCAGTAGAAAGAGCTCCAGTACTAGTCGTAATTCTGGAGGTGATTATGATGCAACAATTTTCTTTTTGCTTACTTCATCTATGGTTTAATGTTGTGAACTTAAGTTTAAGTAAATATAACTACAGAAAGGATGAACCCTATTAATGAGGTCGAAGGTAACAAAAAACGTGGAATGGTTCTTCCATTTCAACCTCGTTCTATCACTTTTGATGAAATTAAGTATTCTGTCGACATGCCAGTGGTAAGTACAACATTCATAGAGTTATCCATTCGTTTTATTATGAAATGAAGTGACTATTGATCTCGACTAAAACATTTGAAGCTTACAAAGTTTTATTATGTTTACCAGGAGATGAAAACTGAAGGAGTCACTGAAGATCGACGGGAGCTTCTAAAAGGTATTAGTGGATCTTTTAGGCCGGGAGTCCTTACAGCTTTAATGGGTGTTAGTGGTGCGGGTAAGACTACTCTTATGGATGTTTTGGCGGGAAGAAAAACTGGTGGACATATCGATGGAAACATCATGATATCTGGTTACCCAAAAAAGCAAGAGACATTTGCTCCCATATCAGGATACCGCGAGCAGAAGGACATACATTCTCCACATGTCACAATCTATGAGTCCGTTCTTTATTCTGCTTGGCTTCGTTACCTGAGGAAGTAAAACCTGAAACAAGAAAGGTTCGTAGTGTGATATTTAAATTACTACTGACCATATTAAGTAAAAGTTTGTTGATAATCAATTTGACAAACATGAAGAAATATAATTGTTATCATTGATTACAGATGTTCATTGAGGAGGTTATGGAGCTTGTCGAGCTGTCCTCACTACGGGGAGCCCTAGTTGGGCTGCCTGGTGTGAACGGTTTATCAACTGAGCAGAGAAAACGATTAACCATCGCTGTCGAGTTAGTTGCGAACCCGTCCATTATATTTATGGATGAGCCAACATCTGGTCTAGATGCAAGGGCAGCAGCTATTGTGATGAGAGCAGTGAGGAATACTGTAGACACAGGAAGAACTGTTGTATGTACCATCCATCAGCCTAGCATTGACATATTTGAGTCATTCGACGAGCTATTCCTAATGAAGAGAGGAGGACAGGAAATTTATGTTGGACCACTGGGGCGCCATTCTTGCCATTTAATCAGCTATTTTGAGGTGAAACCTTAACACTTTTCTTTAAAAAAAAATAAACACTGGAAAATTCTAGTTTCTAGCTTTTTATCTACTAAATACACTATTGACAAATAAAGTTTGGATTCAATTCAGGGAATTGAAGGAGTCAGTAAAATCAAAGATGGTTATAATCCGGCAACGTGGATGTTGGAGGTGACTTCTGCTGGACAAGAAGCTGGTCTAGGGGTTGACTTCACTGATATATACAAAAGCTCAGAGATGTACAAGAGAAACAAAGATCTCATCAAAGAACTAAGTGTCGCACCTCCTGGTACCAAGGACTTGTACTTCCCGACCATGTACTCGAGATCATTCTTTACTCAATGCATGGCTTGCCTATGGAAACAATATTGGTCATACTGGCGAAATCCTCCATACACGGCATTGAGATTTTACTTTACAATATTCATAGCACTGATGTTTGGTACAATTTTCTGGGATCTTGGTACTAAGACGTAAGTACATACAATTTTTTACAGCTTTATTCTCATGATACAATCTCTTTAATGTCATCAAATGTTTCTAAAATTGCAGGTCACAAAGACAAGACCTGTTTAATGCTATGGGATATATGTATCTTGCTGTTCTCTTTCTCGGAATTCAAAATGCCTCTTCAGTGCAACCAGTTGTTGCTGTGGAGCGAACAGTCTTTTACAGAGAAAGAGCTGCTGGAATGTATTCTGCCTTGCCGTATGCCTTCGGACAGGTAATTTGTTATATTCTTTAATGATATTTTTGATGTATGGAACTGAGTATATTTGTTCTGGTGGTCATTAGAATCTTCTATTGCAGGTAGTAATTGAGATTCCCTATATCTTCATTCAGTCGTTAGTCTACGGAGTTATGGTATATGTCATGATCGGATTTGAATGGACAGTTGCAAAGTTCTTCGGGTATCTCTTTTATATGTTCTTCACGCTCTGTTATTATACGTTCTATGGAATGATGACCGTGGCAGTAACACCAAACGAAACCATTGCTGTCATTATTAGTGCTACTTTTTACGGTTTATGGAATCTCTTTGCAGGTTTTGTAGTCCCACGAACAGTAAGTTACATTAATAGACAAGGATCTGGATTTTTTTAAAATTACGAAGTCTATTATTTTCATCTTATTCTCTAATGTTTTTCTTTTGTGACTGATTACAGAAAATTCCAATTTGGTGGAGGTGGTACTACTGGGCATGCCCTGTTGCATGGACCTTATATGGATTGGCCGTCTCACAGTTTGGGGACATACAAACTTCCATGGTTGATACAGGCATGACAGTAGAATTTTTCATAAAGGATTATTTCGGGTTCGACCGTGACTTCCAGCCAGTGGTAGCAGTTGTTATTATTGGCATTACCATAATTTTTGCCTTCATTTTTGCGGCTGCCATTAAAACTCTTAACTTCCAGAGTAGATGACTGATGAGTCCTCAGTTTGGCCTACAATTTGTTATTGTTGTTGAGTTTCATAAGGGTTCAAGGATGTAATACACGAGGCTTCCAAGAATTAAAATTTTATGTATATATTTAATAAACATATTCCTACTTACTATTTATCTTTGATAAATCATTGTTTGGGCAATTTTCAAATGATCCACGAAATTAAGTCTTGAACAATAAATTGTTTCGAACTAATATTGTTGATGACCTTTGAACATCCTATGTTTGAATCATATTTCGAGATATTTAACAAGAAAAGCTTGACTCAAAGAAGATAGTCTTATTCAGATAAAATGGTCGAGAAGTGACTAAAATAAAATGGTTCGTTCAGTCTTCACATTCCTTGTTGATGAAGTTCTCCAAATGCCTTCGTCGATCTTTACTCAACCACTAAATTTTGAACCTAGTTCAATACTTGACTTAGTGTGCTAGAAATCAATATATAGTTTTGTTCATCTAACATCGACAACAAACTTGAGATAGCAAAACTTATGGGTTTAATCGAGCAGTGCTCTATCAATATCTACTCTAGCTAAGATGGATTTTATAGTTACCTAAAATCAGTGAGAGTCTAAAAGTGAAATTCTAGGGCTTTTGAAAGTGAGTTACGGAAGGTTGAGCACGAATAGTTTCGCCTAAACCATGCACAATGGGCGTTCAAAGGGTGCTGCAGTCACAAGAGAGATTAGGGAAATGAAGCAAGATGAAGAGAGGGATCTGAGAATTCTAGGGTTTCAAGAAGAATTGCTATGAGAGTTTATGAAAAAATTGTGTGTTAGCTTGGAGAAATAATAAAGGACGTATTTATAGCTGGATTCTCTAATCTCGGGTCGGCGAAGAAAATGATCACTTGTCGTACGAAGCACTTTTTAGTCTCTTCGAGAATAGATAACGATAAAGTAGGTTGAATTTATCTCTTTATTCCACCGCCTTTAATCTCTTTTGCGGTGACAAATATGCATGGTATTTCTCATACATGTCGTATACCGCTAGACCAAAACCCTATTTGATAGACCCTTATTTGTGTGAAGCTGAGTCAGCCTTTTTGATGATGTTTTGAGAGAGAAATATTCTCTATAGTCGAGTTGGACAAGATGAGAGATATTCGCTGATATATGAGAATGACTAGGATGAGTCACGTAAAAAGGCATGAAATGCCTCAGAAATCGTGTGTAGAGTGTGAGAAGAGCTGAGATTATGATTTACCTCTTTGCGGCCGATCACATAAGTCACGTAGAGGATGTATTGTTTCTCGTGGGTCCCTTTTTTGAGCACGAGGAGATAAAAGAATCTTATCCACGTTTTTTGATAGACATGTACAGTTCAGGCCCAATTTACTAGTCGTGGGTGTGTTTGAGGCGCTGAGAAAGAGGCCCGAGCCCTTGATGAGGCTTGTGCCCGAGTCTTATACTTGTATAAGATCCTTCAGAAAAGTAGGTTCATGACGGATTAGCATGAGGTCGTCTGAGGTTTGGCTCACGCAATTGAGTCCGTCTAAGGATTGGCTCATGCGATTAAGTCTCGTCTCCGAATTCATATAGGACATGTTTGAGAGAAAAGGGAGGCTTGCATACCTGATAAAGTCTTTGCGGGACCTTGGTTCACTTTTCTTTGACCAACATATCTTGCACAGATGTGATAGGAGTCAATTGTGTATGTATAGTGGGGCCAACATGACCAGTGTACGCATCTCGAAAGGATGTTCTAGGAGTATGTCAAAAGGGCCCAGAAGCAGAATAACCAGCGTATCTCGCGGGGATGTCCTAGGAATTATCTAGAAGCCTCAGTAAGTTGAGTCAGCGCCTACAGTAGATGTGACCATTGTATTTCATGATGATGTACTAGGAATCAGTCTTCGATCTCAAATAGGTTGTGTGAGTTGTGCTTAGGAGACACATATGTCACCGCTCCGAGTCATAAATCCACTAGTGACGTTTTTATGCATCTAAAGAGCCTTCATGACCATCAGTATCTCATTGAGGATGTATACTAGGTATCATGACATCACAACCAGCTGAGTCTCGAAAGGACATGCTAAAATCATGGTTGTTCTGGTTCATTAGTTCGCCGGGGAAGTTTGGCGCTCTACAGAACCTACGAGACCAGCAGTATCTCGTCGAGGATGTGTACGAGGATTCAAGGCTTGACGACCATATATCAGTGTCTCACAGAGACGTATATTAGAAATTATGATTGTGGGCTCCTTGAAGACGAAGGGCTGAGTGAGCCTGAGTCTCTCTCGTGAGAGTTGATTTTTTTCTTATGGGATTGAGCTTGTCTTAATTTTGGCGATACAGATTGCCTTCAGATATCCCTTTTATGTCCACTTCTCATTTTAGCTTTGTTGAACCTTGAAGACTACTATTGGCTCAAAATAATGACTCACCCCTAGTTCCGGAATTACCATTTTTGCGTTTAGTCTTAAAATGACACCTTTTCCCCTTATCCAAATTTTACCATCTACATATTTTAACTTTATTTCTTCTACTTTCTCCGTTGTCGATTATTGCAAACTAATGGGTTCTTGTACGTCCACCGGAATCCATATCTGTCTTGTTTCACCTTTTCATCTTCTTACTTCATTTATATACGAGTACTTGATTATTTCAATAATCTTTGTGTTGGTTTGATCTTTGACCAAAGAAGATTATATCTTATTAAAAGGAAGATTATTTTATTCTACTTTATCTCTGATCTAAAAATAGATTATGAAGATCGATAAGTATGTTGGTTACTGAAACAAATATAGTCCTTTGTTGTTTCGAGTTATGATCCAAAGAAGTAGAGAGCTGAAGTCTTCACAAAAGGTAAAGAAACTCAAGATAATGGACTCTGTCTTGGGGTTCACATGCATAGAGCAGATTGGTGTTCTGGATACTGAAGAAACTGCGTAACTATGAGTAGTTTACTTGGTATTAACTACACGAAGTTGTAGTAGTCAATTTGTATACCGGTTTAATTATGTGAATATTTAAAACTGTACTAGCACCGATGTTTTTCTGCCATGCAGAAATCTTGTATGTTGTATACTTTACTTTACTTCTTGGCGATTAAGTAAGTTGTAATGAACTAACTGTCCAAATTGCATTAGTATGCTACGATAGTTGTAAATTATAGTACCATGTTCATTTTCATCTGTTTTTAGTTTTTGGAAACTTATATACTTGTAGTAGATACTGTTAGAGCATTGCTCGGTCGAACTCGCATGCGTTGCTATCTCAAGCATGTTTTCAGTGTTAGTGATCAAAACTATAAGTCTTAATTTCTAGTCTACTATAGCTAAGGTCCCGGACTAGGATAGAAAGTGTAGTTGAGCTCAAGAACTCCATAACAATCATCATACAAGACGAAGGACTACTCAAGGAACTGGTGGATCTTCATCGACTAAAAGGTATGTGGAGGCTTGAACTTATCAATCACTCAAAAGTCTATTTATCTCCTATCTTGAGACAAAAGTCGTTTTGCTATATAGACTTAGATTATATACATTTGGCATTTCGAGCCGAGTTTACCTCGTCTATCTATTTCTCGAAATATGTGTTGGTAAAGCTTTCGCTTTAGCCAAGTTCATTTTTACCTAGTGACGAAAGTCATGTTATGTTTCAATCACTTTGAAAATTTCTCTGAAGAAAAATGGTTTGTGAATAACAACTATATAACGTCCTCTGAGAATGTTTCAATGATTGAAATGAGAGTTTAGACTATATAACCATTTGGAGGATATAAGCATTGTTGTGGAAACACATATATGTATAAGTCCTTATTGCTTGAACCGAAGTTTGCGAACTTTGTTGATCAAGTGAACCGGAGAAGTGCGTGAGGTAAGTCCGCGAACCCAGTCCGCGAACTGGCGAAGTTCTCAAACCCGAGAATTTCTGCTGGAGTTTGTAAACTCCATCGGGGAAATAAGTCCGCGAACCCAATCCGCGAACTTGAGTAGGTTATGTCTAAAAACGATGTTTAGTGAAATTATCTTTATAAACTAAGGAATGCAATTGCAAACCGTGGCTATAGAGTTCATGAACCGATTCATGTGAATCGAATCGTTTTTGCTTCAATTGTGTCTTGTGTAGTACATGAGATTTCCTTGCAATTTAACAACTCTCTAACTAGTTCATTTGAGTCATTTGAACTAGTTATGATGAAGAAGAATATGGTTGATATGAAAATGATCATATGGCTAACCATTTGGTTAACTATTGTTGAACCAACTAATGTACAAGTTTGGGTACGGTTACACAAGCCCAGGAGCGTGCATTTCATTTGTGTATAAAAAGCTATGTTTTCGATCTAACGGTTGATAAATATTAGCTTGAATCTAATCATGTTTTCATCTAACGGTGAATATTGAATGATTTGTTACCAATCTAACATTGATTGCAAACCCTGATTTGAAAGACTATATAAGGGAGAACTCTAGCAACTAGGAAAACTAATCCCCACACATTCTGTGTGATACTAGTTGTGCTAAGCTCGAGTCGATTCTCCTTTAACCTTTGGTTTCTTCTTCTAAACCAGGTTAACGACTTAAAGACTTCATTGGGATTGTGAAGCCAGACCGATACTACTTTTCTTATAGTTGTGTGATTTGATCTTGTTGTTTCTATCGTACGAGTACAACTTTAATAATTGTCTTGAGATTTCTATCTCCGATAGGCAAGATAAAAAGTTATCACAAACATCTTCGTCTCATCGTTTGTGATTCCACAATATCTTTTTTCGCTGCGTCGATTAATACTATTGTGAGGTGATTTATAATACTAGGCTGTTCTTAGGGAATATAAGACTGGTTTATCAATCAGTTGTGGGTGAGATCAACTAAGGGAATCAAGTACGTAGTATCCTGATGGGATCAGAGACGTAGGAGCATAACTGTACCTCAGATCAATGTGAGATTGGTTGGGGTTAAACTACAGTCCAGACCGAAATTAGTTTGGAGTAGGCTAGTGTCTGTAGCGTCTTAATATAGTGTTTGTTCAATCTGGACTAGGTCCCGGGGTTTTTCTGCATTTGCGGTTTCATCGTCAACAAAATGTCTGGTGTCTATGTTATTTCTTTTCTGCATTATATTTGTTTATATAATTGAAATAATACAGGTTGTGTGTTGTTCAATCAATTAGAATATCCGACCTTTTGGTTGTTGATTTAAATTGATTGACACTTGGATATTGGTCTTTCGTACCATCCAAGTTTATCTCTCTTGTATTTAAATTGAGACTCGCAGTTTGCTTGAGTAAGATTTAAATTGAGTGATAGATATAAAAACTCTTTGATATACTTTTTATCTAGATTGAGTCTGACTGCATAGTTGATTCTCTAGAAAGTATATTGGAGTTTTTCCATACATATAGCTAAGCGAAATATTGGGTGTGGTTGTTAGACCCCCGCTTTTTCAATTGGTATCAGAGCAGGAAAACACGTTTAAGACCTTACAAGTCTGTATTTGTAGCGATCTGAGTCAATGGACATGAGTAGTATCTCTGATAAACGCATCACCAGAAATAATAATTCTGTCTCGTCTAATTCTATTAAAGAGAAAGATTTTTTCAATCTCAAATATAGAGGAACTTTGTGTTCAAACAAGACAGACAGGCTCCGACATGTGTCTTTCCGATAACCCTTCAAAAGAGTCTATCTCTCTAAATGAACGGGAAACAGCTGAAGAGAGTAACTTGATTCTTAATCTTGCTAGAATCCAATCTAATAGATTTAATCGGTTAAAACATCATGTCGATGTTCTTCTTGGTGTTGTAAGGAACTGCAATCTCAAAGAAAATACTGAAGATCACGGTTCACGTATGGTTCTCGATGCAAGCCTCAAAAGGATGCTTTGGAAATAGAACATCGCTTGAGTAAACTCTCTTTTCAAAGATGCTCTAAGCAGTCTAATGTACCAACTACTTCTGCTACGACTGAAAACGTTCCAGCTCCAGAAGTAAAATCGGAATCCCTTCCATTCAGAAAAAATGTGTCTGAAATCCATATTAATCAAGGATGTTTCAAATCACATGGAAGGAAAAAACCTCCTAACGAGGTTGTTAAGACAACATTTTCTAATCACTCTTGTGATCAAAAAGTATGCCTATTTTACGAAACAAAAGGTTCTGCTAAACAAAAAGGAATCTCTAAGTTGAATAAAAATTCCCTTACTCAACTTCAACGCACCTTGGACTTAATTCTCAAAGGTGTAACTGACATTCGTATGTCTAAACCAGTTGGTTTTCGTACTAACCCTGTGTATGTTACCAAGAAGGTCAGTTCGATGAGTTCCTCAAATTCTCTGAAGCATAATAGAAGTCTTAACAAGAATCGTCTAAGGAAAGATCAAGTCGTTTCCTATGGAAATAACATTACTCTTGATGTGAACGAAATCCCAGGAGAAAGAAGAAAAATTGATGATATGAGAAATAACCTGATGGAGATAATTGAAGGGTTTAAAGAAATTGTCGATAGGTTGTCATCCTCTTCAAGTCAAAAATCTTCTGGTAAGAACTCAAACTATGTCTCGTATTTTTATGTCAGTAAGTTTTATGATAATTTCTCACATCAAAAGGGATCCCTCTCTAGATTCAGAAGGAAAAAGAGACTCGATCATAAACACAATTCTTTTAATGAGCCTAAAGCTCTTACTTGTGCTAATTAATCACAAGGAATAAGAACTTTCTCATAAAAATCCTGTTGAGCAAGATGTGTAAAAATCAGGTATACTATGGCAATTTTGTATTCTGATTAGTTGAGCTATCTTATTATCGTCTATAGCTAAACTAGTGTCTGCAGACAATATTGCCTAAAAAGTATTTGTGTGTCTAGTATTGTTTCTCTCTTTGAAATTCTTATTTCCTGCTACACTTGTGCTCTAAACTTCTTCACCAAGGTCATGGAATTTACTGAGCCATGTATGAGTCTCTCATGTAGCAAAAGTTTTTGTCGTTTTATTCTTTGAGGGACATGTTGTGTTCGTATGTGTACACGGTTACCATCACGGGTCAACAGAAACCATAAATACTAAACCTCTGAGTCACGATTGCTTACTCTAGGTTATCTTTTTTTGCCAAGAAATGTCTTCCTCTTCACGAGCTTGTGGTTTTGCTAGAGGATTTCTTGCTAAAGGTATTAGTTTTCAGTCCAAAGGGAGGAAGAAAAGAACTCTTGTTGAAGATGATCATCCCAATGCTTCATGTTACTATGCCTACTCGCATCAGGATATTGAGAATGGGGATATGATATCTGCTGAAGTGGTTCATGACTTTCTTAAATATTACAAGGAAGAAAAACTACAACTTGATGGTACATTGAAAAGTCTTGACGTGTTAAAAACTGAGTTGGAAAAGGTTACATCTGACCTTGGTCTCATGAAAACGCAAATGAAAGACCTTCTCAATGAAGACATCTTTCTAAAGTTGCAGTAGATGCCGTCGATCGCAAGTTCAACGATCTCAAGACTCATGAGGATCCAGAACTGTCTATATGACTTCAGTTCGTGTTCGACATTGGCATCGAAGTGTTTTGGTTTAGTTTTGATTTAGTTTGCCTAGTAAATCTTCTATTTTTCTTGTTTTTCCTATAAGAATAACTAGAGTTTGGAATAGCCGTTATTGTGATTACGCATAGCTATGTCCAACGTTTTCATCTTCATGTTTTTAGATTTATTGGTTTAAATTCTAAATTGTTTGGAAGATGATTTTGCAGTATTAATCTTTATGATTTCATATATTGCAATATTTGTATGGGATATGTGTGTTTACGTCCGTGAACTTAATTGTCCCATACTTGTGAAAAGTAAATTCGTTCGTGAGTTGATATGTATGTATTGATAAAAGAATGAATTGACTTTTGACAAATACAAAAGTTAAGCCTATTATGTCAATTTTTTATGGAAGATAGGTTAAAATCTTTTGTGTTCAAGGATTATGTCTTTTGGATGTCATTGTGCAAATGGTGATGGAAAATGGAATGAGTCCTTGATTATTCCACAGTATTAGGTCGATATCCGATCCACAATTTGTGTACATACTGTGTTGTTCCATAAGGTGTCTTATGTTGAGCTCTATCGACTGAGTCATTGTTTTGGCATAGTTGTTATTCCATGAGATACTTTGTGTCGAGCATGACCAATTAAATTGATTTTTTTTGTGATTAGTTTGGTTGTGTATTTCGATTAGATTAATTATGGGTTTTCTTGTGATTAATCTAATTGAGTTTTTTTTTAAGTCTCCATAAGTTTACTTGTGTTGAGCATTTCCGATTAAGTTAATCATGGGTTCTTTTATGATTAATTTAATATTTTGGATTCAAATTTCATACTTGTATGTGATTTGTTATGTCCAAAGAAATCCTTATTTTATTTTTGAAATTAAGGTCGCTCTTGTTGTTCTTTCGGGAATGACATATTATGGGGGAGAGTTCTTTTGAACTTGTGCTTAATTGTCAAATCTTTGTGGGGAGTGCGGCTGTGGAATATTATAGGGGTTATCTTGTATCTTTAAACTCCTTGATGAATGCATTTAGCTTCGGCTTTATGATTGCATCTAAATAAGATGATATATGCTTTATTTTGGTCATGAAATTCTCTTTTGGAAATTTCATTAGGATCCCGTTCTTGTACCTTTGCCAATTTTATTGACAAAAAGGGGGAGAATTAATATTTAGTTCACACTACAAATATATATGGTTTTCGGATCATTATGTAAGGGGGAGTGTTTTTCATGTGAGATGGAGTATTGACTAAAGGGGAGTGACATATCACCATAGTATTGTTGTTAAAGTTATGACACAATTGAACTTTGAGGTTGTGTAATGACACTATAATACTGTATAACAATGATTGAGAACTCTTGTTTTCTCGTTGTTATAGCTACGGATTTTTAACAACGATGATGCTAAACTTACAACCTTTGGGATCATTGGAGTACTAGGAAGTGACAAAGATTTCGAGTAATGTTGAAGATTAGGCATGTGGAATAGGAGCTACAAAAGTTTATTTATATATTTTTTGTATTCCATATGTATTGATAGTTTTGTCATTAAAATTGACAAAGAGGGAAATTTCTAGAGAATTGCACGGTCGAACTCGCATGCGTTGCTATCTCAAGCATGTTTGCCAATGTTAGTGATCAAAACTATAAGTCTTGATTTCTAGTCTACTATAGCTAAGGTCTCGGACTAGGATAGAAAGTGTAGTTGAGCTAAAGAACTCCATGGCAATCATCATACAAAACGAAGGACTACTCAAGGAACTGGTGGATATTCATAGACTAAAAGGTATGTGGAGACTTGAACTTATATATCACTCAGAAGTCTATTTATCTCCTATCTTGAGACAAAAGTCGTTTTGCTATATGGACTTAGAATACACACATTTGGTATTTCGAGCCGAGTTTACTCGCCCATCTATTTCTCGAAATATGTGTTGGTAAAGCTTTCGCTTTATCCAAGTTCATCTTTACCTAGTGAAGAAAGTCATGTTATGTTTCAATCACTTTGAAAATTGCTCTGACGAAAAATAGTTTGTGAATAACAACTATATAACGTCTTCTGAGAATGTTTCAATGATTGAAATGAGAGTTTAGACTATATAACCATTTGGAGGATATAAGCATTGTTGTGGAAACACATATATGTATAAGTCCTTATTGCTTGAACCGAAGTTTGCGAACTTTGTTGATCAAGTGAACCGGAGAAGTGCGTGAGCTAAGTCCACGAACCCAGTCCGCGAACTGGCGAAGTTCTCAAACCTGAGAATTTCTGCTGGAGTTTGTAAACTCCAGCTTGGACCTTAAGTCCACGAACCTAGTACGCGAACTTGAGTAGGTTATGTCTAAAAACGATGTTTAGTGAACTTATCTTTATAAACTAAGGAATGCAATTGCAAATCGTGGCTATAGAGTTCATGAACTGATTCATGTGAATCAAATCGGTTTTGCTTCAATTATGTCTTGTGTAGTACATAAGATTTCCTTGCAATTGAACAACTCTATAACTAGTTCATTTGAGTCATTGAACTAGTTATGGTGAAGAAGAGTATGGTTGATATAAAAGTGATCATATGGCTAACCATTTGGTTAGCTATTGTTCAACCAACTAATGTACACGTTTGGGTACGGTTACACAATCCCATGAACGTGCATTTCATTTGTGTATAACAAGCTATGTTTTCGATCTAACGGTTGATAAATATTAGCTTGAATCTAATCAGGATTTCATCTAATGGTGAATATTGAATGCTTTGTTACCAAGTTAACATTGATTGAAAAACATGATTTGAAAGACTAAATAAGGGAGAACTCTAGCAACTGAGAAAACTAATCCCCACACATTATGTGTGATACTTGTTGTGCTAAGCTAGAGTTGATTCTCCTTTAACCTTTGGTTTCTTCTTATAAACCAGGTTAACGACTTAAAGACTTCATTGGGATTGTGAAGCCAGACCGATACTACTTTTCTTGTAGTTTTGTGATCTGATCTTGCTGTTTCTATCGTACGAGTACAATTGTAATAATTGGCTTGAGATTTCTATCTCCGATAGGCAAGATAAAAAGAAATCACAAACATCGTCGTCTCATCGTTTGTGATTCAACAGTATCTTTTTTCGCTGCGTCGATTAAGAATATTGTGAGGTTATTGATAATACTAGGATGTTCTTCGGGAATATAAGACCGGTTTATCCATTAGTTCTTGTTTACCTTGATTTATCAAAATACGGAACAAACTCATAGGTATATTTCTGGGAGATGGATTTATCTATTATTGTAGATTTTTCTCTATGATACAAATTTGTTTATTAAAGTCTTCGACTTTGGGTCGTAGAAACTCTTAGTTGTGGGTGAGATCAGCTAAGGGAATCAAGTACGTAGTATCCTGCGAAGATCAGAGATGTAGGAGCATAACTGTACCTCAGATCAGTGTGACATTGGTTGGGGTTCAACTACAGTCCAGGACGAATTTAGTTTGGAGTAGGCTAGTGTCTGTAGCGGCTTAATACTGTGTGTGTTCAATCTGGACTAGGTCCCGGGGTTTTCTGCATTTGAGGTTTCCTCGTTAACAAAATTTCTGGTGTCTGTGTTATTTTTTTTCCGTATTATATTTGTTTATATAATTGAAATAATACAGGTTGTGCGTTGTTCAATCAATTAGAATATCCGACCTTTTGGTTGTTGATTTAAATTGATTGACACTTGGATATTGGTCTTTGGTACCATCCAAGTTTATCTCTCTTGTATTTAAATTGAGACTCGCAATTTGCTTGAGTAAGATTTAAATCGAGAGATAGAGATAAAAACTCTTTGATATACTTTTTATCTAGATTGAATCTGACTGTATAGTTGATTCTCTAGAAAGTATATTGGAGTTTGTCCATACAGATTGCTAAGCGAAATATTGGGTGTGGTTGTTAGACCCCCGCTTTTTCAATTGGTATCAGAGCAGGCAAACACGTTTAAGACCTTACAAGTATGTATTTGTAGAGATCTGACTCAATGTACATGAGTAGTATCTCTGATAAACGCATCACCAGAAATAATAGTTTTGTCTCGTCTAATTCTATTAAAGTGAAAGATTTTTTCAATCTCAAATATAGAGGAACTTTGTGTTCAAACAAGACAGACAGGCTCCGACATGTGACTTTCCGATAACCCTTCAAAAGAGTCTATCTCTCTAAATGAACGGGAAACAGCTGAAGAGAGTAACTTGATTCTTAATCTTGCTAGAATCCAAGCTAATAGATTTAATCGGTTAAAACATCATGTCGATGGTCTTCTTGGTGTTGTAAGGAACTGCAATTTCAAAGAAAATACTGAAGATCACGGTTCACGTATGGTTCTCGATGCAAGCCTCAATAAGGATGCTTTGGAAATAGAACATCGCTTGAGTAAACTCTCTATTCAAAGATGCTCTAAGCAGTCTATTGATGATATGAGAAATAACCTGATGGAGATAATTGAAGGGTATAAAGAAATTGTCGACAGGTTGTCATCCTCCTCAAGTCAAAAATCTTCTAGTAAGAACTCAAACTATATCTCATATTTTGATGACACTAAGTTTTATGATAATTTATCACATCAAAAGGGATCCCTCTCTAGATTCAGAAGTTAAAAGAGACGCGATCATAAACACAATTCTTTTAATGAGCCTAAAGCTCATACTTGTGCTAATTAATCACAAGGGATAAGAACTTGCTCATAAAAATCTTGTTGAGCAAAATGTGTAAAAATCAGGTATACTATGGTAATTTTGTATTCTGATTAGTTAAGCTATCTTCTTATCATCTATAGCTAAACTAGTGTCTGCATACAATATTGCATAAAAATTATTTACTTTTATTTGCAGTTTTCCTCGTCAACAAAATCTTGCTGTGTCATTTACTTTTATTTTCGGCATTATAATTGTTTTATTATAATTAAAGTAAATTACACAAAAGTTAATTCCTATTTACTTGATAAGCAATCCTATTGTGTTTGGTTAAGTAGAACCTTTGTATCAAGTAAACATACTTCGTTGTTGTATTGTCTCGATCTCGTATCCATAGACGATCACACGAAGTGTGAACCGATTAGTTGTATTGTCTCGAATCAGTCCATAGACAATCACTTTTGGAGAAAGGACTTATAGGCAGGAAAAGTTTTATCTTGAGATATATTTGGGTACCCTCGACTTTTCAATTGGTATCAGAGCAGGCAAACACGAAAAGATCTAACAATCTGTGTTTGGTGCGATCCAACCTATAAGAAATGGGCCAAGGAAAAGTTAAGCGAGAGCGAAAACTAAAGAAAGGATCAATTAACGTGTCACAAGATGTGTTCTCTAAAGAGAGTGTCTCTCAATCTCAGGTTGTTCAAATGATGAATCCTCTAGCGAGGCATTTCTGAGTTCCATTATTGAGATCTCTGATTAAAGATCAAGTGTGAAAACTTCTGAACTAAAATAAATGAGTAATCAATTTCTTTTCTACTCAAATGAACTTCTCTCGACTCTTGAAAGAGAACAAGATTTAACATTGAAATTTGAAATACTCTACAAAGAGCATGAATCGCTAAAAGAAGAATTCATACAACAAGCCTATAAGTACGAAAAAAAGGTGAGCGGTTGAACACCATCATGTAGAGACTTGTGAAAAAGATCTGAAAAGATTTCAAGAAAATATCTGTCTTTTGAAGAAAGAGCTTGATGACTCTAAAAAAAATTGGAACTCTCAACAAGAGTACTTTAAGGAAAAGGAAGAAAATCTTCTTCTTAATATAAGTTGTTTAGAGAAATCTCTCAATATTTCTCTAAATGAAAACATTTCATTAAAAGAGGAAATCTCTTTGTTGAGAAAAATGAATGCAATTTCAAATAACTTATCTTCTTTATTGGAGTCAGGAAGAAATCATGGAGAAATGCATGGTTTAGTATTTGAAGGGAATAATGCTATTGTTTCTAACAAAGAAACCAAGTTTGTCAAATCTGCATGTACCCAAGCAGAGGAGTCTTCAAAAGAAAATCCTCAATACAGCTGTTCGGAAGTTTGCAGGAAAGAACAATCAGTTGATGATCAATCACTCCAGAAGAAGGAGAGTGATGAAGAAGAAGAGAAATCAAAGCTAAGGAAAGTAAAGAAAGATAAAGTAACTTTCAACGATCTTGCACAAGCAGGTAACTTCAAACCTTAAAACTCCCGTAATAAAAGATGTTGTTATTCTTGTGGTAGTAAAAAACATGTTCAAAAATCGTTCAAGATTCGTAAGATGAAAAATGCTCTTCGGTTCAATTCGTAAGAATTGGGAGAAATAAACCTTGATCCTCATCTCTTATCAAACAGAGTAAAGAACTATTATTCTGATCTTTGGTTTATCCAACATATACCAAAATCATTTAAAAAGGGGCATAAGAAAAATGAGGTCAAACAGGTAAGATTTGCCTCTCATTCCTTCAAAGAATCGGTCTCTGAACCCTTTCTAGATTATGATGACATATCATATCTCAAGAAATGAAAGAGAAAGACCTGTCAAAAATAATGCACTGTTGCATGTGAACAAATATTCCTGTACCCGAACACTCTTGTGTTATAGGAATTTGTTTATAAATGGGTATTTTTTATTATTTCCTTCTGAGAAAGATTACCGAAAAATCTTTGTATATATATAAAGGTTTACTTTTTAATAAAGGTTAAGATCTTATAAAGACCCTATTCTTGTTCGAAATCTTCATGGTTCCTGAACAATGAATGATTTAAATAATGTTATATCTGATTTGATATATTCCTGTAGATTTCATGATCTAATAACTAGAAAAATTCATATAATTATCTTTACTAAGAATAAGAGGTCGTACAACGAATTTGTGGGAGAATAATGTATCCAGGAATTGGAAAGTGTCTTGGACTCCTCTAACAAAGGGAAGTTTGAAATCTGCTCTGAATTGTGCGCATATCAAATCATGCCCTCTCATTTTGAAGTAAGGGCCACGAGTCTGTGTGAAGGAGTTCTCGAACTAATTGGACGAAAGGAACTTTTGAAGGAATTATCCTCTGTTGCTCGAAAAGAAATTATTTTTCATGTTGTTTGCTGGGCGTCTTACAGAGACTTTCGTGATCTTCAAATGATTAGTTTTCACTCCAACAATCTTGAAATGTTTGAATAAAACCTTGATGAAATCATGGAAACAGAAGATAACAAGGATGAATGAGTACAACTACTTATTCTAGTAAAATAGACATCAATTTTTGATTTCTTTCATTGATTGTATTGGTCTATTATGAGTAAAACTATTATGAATAAAATTATTTGATTGGTAATTTTTCTTGTGATAGTTTTCACATAGTCTGTGCTTAATTGCTTTTATCTTATTGCTGTGTATGTTTATGAGATGTATGTTTTCGGTTTTACTACCTTAATATTCGATCTCATATATTGTGTACCCTTATGGTTTGGGTGACTTTTTGATTTAGCGGGATTAAGTTCTAGCCCTAGTAGGTAGGCTGTATCAAAGGATCATGAGGGTTTCTAATAGAAACAGTATGTGAAAAAGTCACAATATGTTGAGTCGGTTTTGGTTTAGCATAAAAGCATATGTGTTTCGACGGTTTTCAACTTTTTCTTGCAATTGTTAAAACCGGTTTTCAACCTTTCTATAGTAAAGGTTGAGGTGTGTTGTTATTATTTTGTTTATGCATAAGGATGACAACGTGGTGATATTTCGGTATCAATTCTCCCTGGACGAAGATGCTATCATATTGGAGAAGTGGATGCGAAATTTGAGGTAACAATCTTGTTAGTTAATTGTTTTCCTGTTTAAGAAAACCCTGAGTTTATATTATATATATTTGTTTGTTTTACTTAACAAAATTTAGGTTCAATTGATATTTATTCCATGATGTGTGTGTGGATGTGTGTTTCAAGTGATTCCTCTTAAGAAAAACTATTGTTATCTTGCTTTATTGTGTGGTATCAATCGTTTAGGCTTACAAAATTTCGGTACAATTGATGTGTGTGTGATTCAATTGGTTCCGGTTAAGAAAAAAATATTGTTATCTTGATTTTGTATGGTATCAATGGTTTAGGATTACAAAATTACAGTGCAATTGCGGTGCTTTTAATGTCTATATTGTTTCAATTGCTTCCGGTTGAGGTGAATAATTATGCAAGTTGATTTATTTTGGTTTGTATGAATTATTTATGGCTTAACGAAATAATATGTGTACGGGATGAGTTGTTTAGTCCAATTCGATTTCGGATAAGAAACTAAGTTAATTCTGATCTTGGTTTGTCCTATCAAAGTGAGGTTTCGGTTACTCAAGTTTAATCGAATGCCTAAACAAGGAAATGCTAGTTAACTAACCTAGTGTTTGGCTTGTTTTAAAATTGAAAGGTCTAAGTTTATGGATAATTAGAACCTGATGAGAAAAATGGAGTTTATCTTTATTTTGGTCTTATCGAATTAAGCGGTTGTTCTTGAACAATCAGTTTAGCAAATGGACTAATGTGATTACTTGTTTTTGGTTTTCTAAACTAAATGGGAAAATTGTTTCGGGAAATTGTTTCCTTGGTAACATATCAAAAGAAAACTACTTGTAGTTTCGGTTTTGATAGTGGTTATCAGAACATGATGTGTGGAACCCTCGTGCCTAACTCTATAGGTTTGCAAGTCTATTATGAGATTTGTAAGATTCTTTTCGTGTTGTCCTTTATTTTTTCGTTTCTTTATCATTTTTGTGACAAAAAGGGGGAGAAATATATGGAGTAAACAGGTGATGCTGGTATTGATTTTATATTGATTGGCATCGCTAGGGAAAAGAACATTGTTACTTGAATGTTTTATCCAATGAAAGAGTGAAAGCACAGACTAAGGGGGAGTAACATGTCATATTGATTGGTATAAGAAAGACGTGCGGATTGAATATATACCTATCTTCCTTAGGGGGAATATTTGCTTTGTTATTATAATGTCAACATCGGCATTTTCAAGGATTGAATGTAAGCAATTTTATTGTGTTGTTGAATCGGGAATCAAGCGGAGTGTAATGAATTCTTGTAATTTGTTTATCCATATGATGTAAGAGTTTTGTCACTAAAATTGACAAAGAGGGAGATTGTTAGAGCATTGCTCGGTTGAACCCACCAAGCGTTGGTATCTCAAGTTTGGTTGTCATATTTTAGTGAATCAAAACTCATGTTAAGAGTGCTTGATTATGTACTATAGTTAAACTTCGTAGAGGTTATCTTGAAAGTATTAGGATATGAGACATTACAAGTATTGCGAAGTCTTGAAGATGTGAAGAAGCAAGTATCTACAACGACAACAATCATCCTTCCACTTGAGGTTAGTGATATTTGACTTGAACTGTTTCATTCCCTAACATATCTTTCAAGTCGTGCATATTGAAAACATAACTGCGAAGCATATATGAACTCTAGATAGACATAATATTAAGGAATACAATACGAGGTTTATTTCTTAACCATGAAACTTTGTAGATAAGACATCGCCATAATCATTTGAATGCTATTGTGATTATGTATGGATATGAGGTGAGGATTTCATCCTAGGGAAAAATGTTTACATGTGTTCTAAGGAAGTAAGTTCAGAAACTTGTTTGTGAACCTAAAAAGAAATTTCCAGGAGTTATTGGTTTTGTTATTCATTGCATATCTTATGAACAACCAATATGTGTGATAGAGTATAACCGCTCACAACTTGTTGTGTTCTTGGTAGAACTATTCACAAAGTACTGACTTATGTATTGGTATAACTTTTATTAGTAAAACCAATCTTAAGTAATCACATGTGGTATGATCGGATTATGTATGACCTTGGAGAAAGGGAACCGATCCTAGTAAGGGAAAGGGAACCGAACCTTGTAAGGGAAAGGGAACAGATCCTAGTAAGGGAAAGGGAACCGATCCTTGTAAGGGGTGCAGTACATCAAGGGGAACCAATCCTTGTATGGGGTGCAACAAGGTTTATAGCAGAAAGGGGAACCGATCCTATGGACATGTGCAACACATATAAGTTAGATACCATATATATGTGAGGAACCGATCCTAGTACCTAGTCAACCGAATCTTTGGGAAGCTAGTGTGACTATGTATAGTACTCACATGGAGGTATAACCGAAAATTGTTTTGGTAGAACCGTTAAACCCATGATTGTGATTGAATGTTGGTTTGATCAATCACATAGTTCTTGAAAGTCAGATGAACCAATTCTAAACTTGTTTGGAAGTGTGGAAAATCGGTTTCAAGGTTGTAAGTGTGAAAGAGAACTTACAAAGTAAAGATGTTGACAAACTTTGAACACGTGCTGTGAATGTTTATTTCTATAATTGTTCAAAGATATTCCTTAACGGCTAAGGGAAGAGAATCCCAGGACCGAAACATGAGTAAGTTAAGAATCTTTTAATTAAGGTTATTAATTTCATTTTGTAGGGAAATTACAGAATTAGTAATGTGCATTTACTAATTAGATTTTCCGAGTGATTTCGATCGTTATTTTTGGACAGAGCATTTCAAGGAATTATGGAAACCGAACTTATGCTTTAATGAATATCTTGAGAATATTTTCGGTTTTGGAAATTACTTGGTGTCCAAACTTCCTTGTTTATAAATACACGAAGTTTTCCTTTCTAGCAAACTAATCCTTCGTAACAACAGATTTACTCTTTTGTTGTTGTTACTGGTGTAGCCGCCTATCGGAGAGGAGAGTAATCTAATTAGGTGAAATCTCTTACGGCCTCTCAGTTTAAAGTCTTCTTTGGGATTGAGAATCTCTAGCACGACCCGCTGGTAGGAAACTAGATAATTGTTGTTTTTCTTTGTTTTCAATTGATCTGATTGACCAAAGGTGGTTGAAATATGATTGCACCTAGTTTGTTTATTATTGAGAATCTTTTCTTCTGATATAAGATTCACTCAAACTAGTTCATAGTTTCGACAGAGATCTTTAGATTGTTGTTTGTTCTAAAGACGATCTTGTGATAATCCATTGTTAACAGAATCCGTTCTGTGCGTGATTGATCACAAGAGATTCAAGTGATTGTGTGCAGGTTTTTATTGAAGATTTAAGTAAACATACTTGATAAGCAATCCTATTGTGTTTGTTTAAGTCCGAACCTTTGTATCAAGTAAACATACTTCATTGTTGTATTCTCTCGATCTCGTATCCATAGACAATCACACGAAGTGTGAACAAATTAGTTGTATTGTCTCGACTCAGTCCATAAAAAATCACTTTCGGAGAAAGGACTTATAGGTAGGAAAAGTTTTAGCTTGAGGTATATTTGGGTACCCTCGCCTTTTCAGTTTCTCTCTTTGAAATTCTTATTGCCTGCTACACTTGTGCTCTAAACTTCTTCACCAAGGTCATGGAATTTACTGAGCCATGTATGAGTCTCTCATGTAGCAAAAGTTTTTGTCGTTTTATTCTTTGAGGGACATGTTGTGTTCGTATGTGTACACGGTTACCATCACGGGTCAATAGAAACCATACATACCAAACCTCTGAGTCACGATTGCTTACTCTAGGTTATCTTGTTTTGTCAAGAAATGTCTTCCCCTTCACGAGCTTGTGGTTTTTCTAGAGGCTTTCTTGCTACAGGTATTGGTTTTAAGTCCAAATGGAGGAAGAAAAGAACCCTTGTTGAAGATGATCATCCCAATGCTTCATGTTACTATGCCTACTCGCATGAGGATATTGAGAATGGGGATGTGATATCTGCTGAAGTGGTTCATGACTTTCTTAAATATTACAAGGAAGAAAAATCGCAAACTTGATGGTACCTTGAACAGTCTTGACGTGTTAAAAACTGAGTTGGAAAAGGTTACATCTGACCTTGGTCTCATGAAAACACAAATTAAAGACCTTCTCAATTAAGACATCTTTTCTAAAGTTGCAGTAGATGTTGTCGATCACAAGTTCAACGATTTCAAGACTCATGAGGATCCAGAACTTTCTATATAACTTCAGTTCGTGTTCGACATTGGCATCGAAGTGTTTTAGTTTAGTTTTGATT
This sequence comes from Papaver somniferum, assembly GCF_003573695.1. Classification (NCBI taxonomy): domain Eukaryota; kingdom Viridiplantae; phylum Streptophyta; class Magnoliopsida; order Ranunculales; family Papaveraceae; genus Papaver; species Papaver somniferum. Next base: position 25,865,264 of record NC_039360.1, on the reverse strand, counting down.
TTCTTTGCCTAGTAAATCTTCTATTTTTCTTGTTTTTCCTAGAAGAATAACTAGAGTTTGGAATAACCATTATTGTGATTACATATAGCTATTCCAACGTTTTCATCTTCATATTTTTAGATTTATTTGTTTAAATTCTAAATTGTTTGTAAGATGATTTTTGCAGTATTAATCTTTATGATTTCATATATTGCAATATTGTTATGGGATATGTGTGTTTACGTCCGTGAACTTTATTTTCCCATACTTTGTCAAAAGTAAAGTCGTTCGTGAATTGATATGTATGTATTGATGAAAGAATGAATTGACTTTTGACAAATACAAAAGTTAAGCCTATTATGTCAATTTTTGATGGAAGATAGGTTAAAATCTTTTGTGTTCAAGGATTATGTCTTTTGGATGTCATTGTGCAAATGGTGATGGAAAATAGAACGAGTCCTTGATTATTCCACGGTATTAGGTCGATCTCTGATCCACAATTTCTGTACATACTGTGTTGTTCCATAAGGTGTCTTATGTTGAGCTCTATCGACTGAGTCATTGTTTTGGCATAGTTGTTGTTCCATGAGATACTTTGTGTCGAGCATGACCAATTAAATTGATTACCTTTGTGATTAGTTTGGTTGTGTATTTCGATTAGATTAATTATGGGTTTTCTTGTGATTAATCTAATTGAGTTTTTTTTTAAGTCTCCATAAGTTTACTTGTGTTGAGCATTTCCGATTAAGTTAATCATGGGTTCTTTTATGATTAATTTAATATATTGGATTCAAATTCATACTTGTTTGTGATTTGTTATGTCCAAAGAAATCCTTCTTTTCTTCTTGATATTAAGGTCGCTCTTGTTGTTCTTTCGGGAATGACATATTATAGGGGAGAATTCTTTTGAACTTGTGCTTAATTGCCAAATCGCTGTGGGGAGTGCGGTTGTAGAATATTATAGGGGTTATCTTGTATCTTTAAACTCCTTGATGAATGAATTTAGCTTCGGCTTTATGATTGCATCTAAATAAGATGATATATGCTTTCTTTTGGTCATGAAATGTCTCTTTTGGAAATTTCGTTAGGATCCCGTTCTTGTACCTTTGCCAATTTTATTGACAAAAAGGGAGAGAATTAATATGTAGTTCACACTACAAATACATATGGTTTTCGGATCATTATGTAAGGGGGAGTGGTTTCCATGTGAGATGGAGTATTGACTAAGAAGGAGTGACATATCACCATAGTATTGTTTTTAAAGTTGTGATACAATTGAACTTTGACGATGTGTAATGATACTATGACACTGTATAACAATAATTGAGAACTCTTGTTTTCTCGTTGTTATAGCTACGGATTTTCAACAACGATGATGCTAAACTTACAACCTTTGGGATCATTGGAGTACTTGGAAGTGACGAAGATTTCGAGTAATGTTGAAGATTAGGCATGTGGAATAGGAGCTACAAAAGTTTATTTATATATTTTTTGTATTCCATATGTATTGATAGTTTTTTCGCTAAAATTGAAAAAGGGGGAGATTGTTAGAGCATTGCTCGGTCGAACTCGCATGCGTTTCTATCTCAAGCATGTTTGTCAATGTTAGTGATCAAAACTATAAGTCTTGATTTCTAGTCTACTATAGCTAAGGTCTCAGACTAGGATAGAAAGTGTAGTTGAGCTCAAGAACTCCATGGAAATCATCATACAAGACGAAGGACTAGTCAAGGAACTGGTGGATCTTCATCGACTAAAAGGTATGTGGAGACTTGAACTTATATATCTCTCAAAAGTCTATTTATCTCCTATCTTGAGACAAAAGTCGTTTTTCTATATAGACTTAGATTATACACATTTGGTATTTCGAGACGAGTTTACCTCGCCTATCTATTTCTCGAAATATGTGTTGGTAAAACTTTCGCTTTAGCCAAGTTCAACTTAACCTAGTGAAGAAAGTCATGTTATGTTTCAATCAACTTTGAAAATTGATCTGGCGAAAAATGGTTTGTGAATAACAATTATATAACGTCCTATGAGAATGTTTCAATGATTGAAATGAGAGTTTATACTATATAACCATTTGGAGGATATAAGCATTGTTGTGGAAACACATATATGTATAAGTCCTTATTGCTTGAACCGAAGTTTGCGAACTTTGTTGATCAAGTGAACCGGAGAAGTGCGTGAGCTAAGTTCGCGAACTGGCGAAGTTCTCAAACCCGAGAATTCCTGTTGGAGTTTGTAAACTCCATCCGCGAACTTGATAGGTTATGTCTAAAAATGATGTTTAGTGAACTTATCTTTATAAACTAAGGAATGCAATTGCAAACCGTGGCCATAGAGTTCATAAACCGATTCATGTGAATCAAATCGTTTTTGCTTCAATTATGTCTTGTGTAGTACATGAGATTTCCTTGCAAATGAATAAATCTCTAACTAGTTCATTTGAGTCATTGGAACTAGTTATGGTGAAGAATAATATGGTTTATATGAAAGTGATCATATGGCTAACCATTGGGTTAACTATTGTTGAACCAATTGATGTACAAGTTTGGGTACGGTTACACAAGCCCATGAACGTGCATTTCATTTGTGTATAACAAGCTATGTTTTCGATCTAACGGTTGATAAATATTAGCTTGAATCTAAACAGGTTTTCATCTAACGATGAATATTGAATGCTTTGTTACCAAGCTAACATTGATTGCAAACCCTGATTTGAAAGACTATATAAGGGAGAACTCTAGCAACTGGGAAAACTAATCCCCACACATTCTGTGTGATACTAGTTGTGCTAAGCTAGAGTCGATTCTCCTTTAACCTTTGGTTTCTTCTTCTAAACCAGGTTAACGACTTAAAGACTTCATTGGGATTGTGAAGCCAGACCGATGCTACTTTTCTTGTAGTTGTGTGATCTGATCTTGTTGTTTCTATCGTACGAGTATAATTGTAATAATTGGCTTGAGATTTCTATCTCCCATAGGCAAGATAAAAAGTAATCACAAACATCTTCGTCTCATCGTTTGTGATTCCACAATATCTTTTTTCTCTGCGTCGATTAAGACTATTGTGAGATGATTGATAATACTAGGATGTTCTTCGGGAATATAATACCTGTTTATCAATTAGTTCATGTTCACCTTGATTTATCAAAAGACGGAACAAACTCATATGTATATTCGTGGGAGACATATTTATCTATTATCGTAGACTTTTCTGTGTGATACAGATTTGTTTTATTAAGGTCGTAGCAACTCTTAGTTGTGGGTAAGATCAGCTAAGGGAATCAAGTACGTAGTATCCTGATGGGATCAGATACGTAGGAGCATAACTGTACCTTGGATCAATGTGAGATTGGTTGGGGTTCAACTACAGTCCAGGACGAAGTTAGTTTGGAGTATTCTAGTGTCTGTAGCGGCTTAATACAGTGTGTGTTCAATCTAGACTAGGTCCCGGGGTTTTTCTGCATTTGCGGTTTCCTCGTTAACAAAATTTCTGGTGTCTGTGTTATTTGTTTTCCGTATTGTATTTGTTTATATAATTGAAATAATACAGGTTGTGTGTTGTTCAATGAATTAGAATATCCGACCTTTTGGTTGTTGATTTAAATTGATTGACACTTGGATATTGGTCTTTGGTACCATCCAAGTTTATCTCTCTTGTATTTAAATTGAGACTCGCAGTTTGCTTGAGTATGATTTAAATCGAGAGATAGAGATAAAAACTCTTTGATATACTTTTTATTTAGATTGATTCTGACTGTATAGTTGATTCTCTAGAAAGTATATTAGAGTTTGTCCACACAGATTGCTAAGCGAAATATTGGGTGTGGTTGTTAGACCCCCGCTTTTTCAGATACAGTTTTTGAATGTAACTTCTACACGAGTTTAATGGAGTACAATTGTTTTCACACTTGTTGCATATATGCTTCCTCTGTCCCACAATAGGTGGTAGTTCAAATTTATGAATTATTAAAGAAAGGAGGAGGGAGGATTATTTTGAAGTATTTTTATAATTATACCCTTATGAATAATAATTGGTAAAATTTAGAAATGATTTATTTCTCAATACCATGGATATTTGTAAACTTTATACCATTGAAAAACATTTTAAAAAACTAACATAACGAATATAAACATGTATGGGCTATCAAATTATATATATTTATTATACTAACAATAATTAATTAAAAAGGAAGTTTATAAATATCCCCTTTAATAATGATATATAGGTCAGTTATTAGTATGACATAATTTATAAATAAATAAATCATCTATTGAAGGACGGAGAAAGAAAAGAATGGAGGTAGTAGAAAATAGATGTTTTTGATATCCCCAATTAGGGGACAACAAAATTTATAAAAAAGATTTCTAATTTATTGCAAGTTTGTTACATTAATATTGTATAAGTGGAAGTGTGACTCATATCAATTTGAACATAATTGTGTAGCAACAGAAAAATGACAATATATCATCTCATACAAGTGTGACATTAAATAAGAAGTTACACATATTTAAGAATGAACATAATGGGTAATTTACTTCAATTGTACCCGATTTCAATGAAGACATGGGAGTATTAGAGTCTATTGAAGACCGGAATGCGTCAAACGAAGGAACAGTGATTGGGTATATGCAAGAGGGAAGAAGAAGGAATAGTGATTGGGTATAATTGAAACCGGGGTTATGTATTTTTTTTGTTTATTTTTGCAAAAATAATATATTGTCATTCAAAGTATATTCTCTTTCCTCCGTTAAAACCTTGAGGCCGTGTTTGAGAGCTTTGACTACATAAAGCTTAGTTAGGGAATTTTTTCTCTAACTTGAGCAGGATTATCTCAAGATGTATTAATAAAGATGATGTTTGTCTTTCCGTTATATCCATCACGGGTTTATCATGTATTATGTTTGTCTCTCCATATTTTAAATCTGTATTTTTATAAAATAATTATGTATTATGGATAAAATTATCGGAGAAAAAAATAAAAACATAACAATAAAGTTAAAAAAATTGAAAATATTTTGATTAATTAAAATAACTACCTCTATAACCGTCTAACCCAGACAAGGATATTGGTATCCTGGCTATTTGGAGAATAGCATAACCTTGCTTTTTTAGCTTCCTAAAATCAAGGAAGATTTAGTTATTCATATCCTAGACTAGAATTATAACAAGACAAACATAATTTAAATGTATTTTCTTGATAACCCAACCTAGGAAAGTCATTTCCAAGGGGCCAAACACGACCTAAATGTTTCTTTATTAAACTCTGGTCACGCGGATCACCAAAAATCATAGACTTCGTTCTTTAGTTTTGTCCCTTTAAGCTGAGGCATGCGAGATTCAAAATCCGATAAAGTCATGAGAAATGATAAGAAAGAAAAATTGCGAAGGAAGTAATTAAATCTTCATGATTTTTTATTATTCTAACCGAGCATAATTCAAACACTATTTTTTTCTGAATATTCTTATTTTTTATTATTCTCATTATCATTCTCTTATTATTATTTTCTGCAGTTTTGTTCCATTGTTGATTCATCCATTAAAGTGGTTGTAACAATTTGGTATGCAGAGCCAGGCTGTGGAAGAAAAGGATAAATCATCAGAAGAACAAGACTCACCATCGCTGGAGACTATTGAACTAGGTCAAAATGCAATTCTTAATAGGTTAAACGATTTGTGTGGACACTTCAAAACCATTTGAGATCATCTTTTGGAAAAATCTTTTAAAGAAAATGTTGAAACCTCTTAAAATCCAAGATACACAAGAGGTGTTCGATTAAATAACGGAAAGGGATTTCAGCAGGTTTCTTCATTTGATTATCAAAAACCCCAAGTGAAACTAGATTTTCCTCACTTTGTTATTGGAGAAGACCCGACTATATATATTTTCAAGGTAGAACCGTGGTTTTTGCCTCAGAGCGAGTTCAATTGGCAGGATATCACCTTGAAGAAGATGCACAATTATGGTTTCAATTGCTTCAGCAGGAAATAGTTTATGTTTCTTGGGAAGAGCACAAATACAACTTATTTGCAAGGTTTGGCGATAATCAGTACCTGGATTTCTTTGGAGAGTTGTCGACGTGAAGCCAAACCAGCACCGTTCAAGAATTTCGAAAAAAAAAAAATCGAAAAGTTATTGGCTAAAGCAGGACTAATACCTCGGCATCAAAAGGTCAGTATGTTTGTTAGCATTGGTATTGATGTGCAAGCAAATAAACCTACAACACTTTCGTATACAATTGGTTTAACACGTCTATTTGAAGCTAGAAACGATTGTAACAAAACAGTCACTTCGTTTGTTCCAAACACAGCTATTCAACCACAGAATACTCCTATTAACACCGGTGAGAAAGATGTCGATTGACGAAATAAACGGAAGAAAAAAGAAAAGGGGTTGTGTTTTAAATGTAATGAAACAATTGTACCTGGACATCAAGCTTTTTGCTATTCAAGCAAATTAATGTTATCTACTAATTTGTAGATGTGTATGTACTTTCACTTGAAGGCTACGATGTTAATATCAACTTTACTTTTTGTTTGCATATTGATTGATGTCATTGGTGATGGATTATTTCACTCACCAAACGTGCAATCATAATAGTATCCCATTCATCAAACCACTCTAGAAGCTTTACAGCCCCCTTCATATATATAATATCAACTGTACTAATTCCCCGCCTAGTGATGTCATCGCTGATCGATGCTCTTTCATATTCAACTCATCAGATTTATCTATTCATTCATCGAACAACTCTACAAGTATCTATTTATTGACTGATAGTCTGATACCATTTCATTTTCCGACAACAAAAAGACTAATTTTATAATCTTCTCAATTATAACTCACGTTCCTTTAATAAAGGTCTCAATCTCATAAAGCTGAACAGTCTATATCTATACACACTATAAATAGCACTTATTCTCTCCTAGATATTCTCATAATCTAAGAAACTTCACATCAAAACATAGCGAAGAAACACAGGAGTTTGAGAAGAAGGAGGAGGACACCCAGAGTGGGTTTTGCAGTTTTGGTTGTGTTATAATGGATCATGGTGAAATATATAAAGTAGCAAGTTTAAGAAGAAATTCATCAGTTTGGAGAAACAATGCAGCTGTAGATATATTCTCAAGATCGTACAGAGATGAAGATGATGAAGAAGCATTAAAATGGGCTGCTTTAGAGAAACTTCCAACTTATAATCGGCTAAGAAAAGGGATTCTTCTCACTGAGAATGGTGAAGAAACTAAAGAAATCGATATTCAGAATCTTGGGTTTCAAGAGAAAAAACAATTGATTGAGAGATTATTAAAAGTTGCAGAGGTTGATAATGAGAAGTTTTTGATTAAACTAAAGAACCGAATTGATAGGTAACTAATAACTCTACCCCCATCTCTCTGTGTTTTTTTTTTTTCTCTTCTTCTCTCTGTTTCTGATGACTCTGTTTTTGAATTGTTTGTTACAGAGTGGGACTTGATCTTCCAACAATTGAAGTAAGATATGAAAATCTAAGTATAGATGCTGAATCCTATGGACAAGGAAGATCTTTACCAACATTACTCAACTCTACTGTCAATGCTCTTGAGGTATGAAAAAGTTAACCGCCAGATGTCGAATTTCTTTTTGAAAGTTTAAATTTTAACCACATGCCGATCAAAAAAAAATAACAATTAACCACACTGACTAGGAAGCTGTGCAAAACCCATTGTGAAGTTCTTTCTCTCCATGGTTTTTCTAACCTTATTTCTCTGCTCTCTCTCTCAAAAAATCTCCATTAAATTTTTAGTATTTCTCATATGTTCTTCAATAATTCAGAATGTAATCATGGGGATTCTAAGTTCTGGGTTTCACAAAACCTAATTAATTTAGATGGATTACTACATCCCACGTCATCAATTTAGGGGATTTCAGATTTTACTGTGAATTTGGGGTTTAAGAAGTTTGGGTTTTGAGGATTTCAGTAGTATATTGATGACATGGGTTGTAGTGATCCATCTAAATTGATTAGGTTTTGTTGATTATTCTCTGTATTTCTCTAAATGCTGATGAAATCTCAAGGCATAAATCTTCCGTCTTGACGGCGGCAGTGTGATTGATTGTGTAATTTTGAATTCATTTTTGCAGGGGTGTTTGACTTTTCTGCATATTCTTCCAAATAGAAAGAAACCATTTTCAATTCTTAATGATGTTAGTGGAATCATCAAACCTAACAGGTAAATTTATCCATGATTTTTAAAAAAATAAAAATTATTTGTTCTGATTTTGTTGATTTTGATTTATTTTATTTTATTTTATTTTGTATAGGATGACATTGCTTTTAGGACCACCAAGTTCTGGAAAGACTACTATGCTCTTGGCTTTGGCCGGGAAGCTTGATAAAGATCTTAAAGTTTCAGGGAGAGTAAGTTATAATGGTCATGGAATGAATGAATTTGTCCCACAAAGAACATCTGCATATATCAGTCAATATGATCTTCATATTGGTGAAATGACTGTCAGAGAAACCTTGGCTTTCTCGGCTCGATGTCAAGGTGCAGGAACTGGTTATGGTGAGTAAATTAGCTGAATTCTGTTGCGTTGCGTACATTATGACATGATTGACACTTTTCTATGAATCTAAACTCTATTGGTTTTGGAACATGGACAGATATGTTGGCAGAGCTTGCAAGAAGGGAAAAGGCTGCAAACATTAAACCTGATCCAGATATTGATGTGTACATGAAGGTAAAGATAGTCTCAGATTTTTTTTCCTTCAAACATTTCTAATTGATGCTGGTGCAGCAAAAACCCGTTTTTCCGATTTCTAGGAGTTTCTCTGTAAGCTCGATTTTATGCCATAATTTTAATCTCCAACAATTTTCACAGGCAGCAGCAATAGATGGTCAAGAAGCCAGTGTAGTTACAGACTACGTTCTAAAGGTATCATCTTGTCACTGCAAAATCATCTATGGTTATGAAGCTTAACGATTTTACTGACTATCATGATTTGTGCTAAATTTTAGATCCTCGGATTGGATATTTGTGCTGATACCATGGTGGGTGATGAAATGTTGAGAGGGATCTCCGGTGGACAAAAGAAACGTGTAACAACTGGTAGAACAACTCATACTTCCTAGTTTAATACCGGCACTAAGATATAGCTTGATTTGGTGAAAGAGTTTTTAGCTGAATTTTTAATTCTAACTTGATAGGGGAAATGTTGGTCGGGCCAGCAAGAGCGTTTTTCATGGATGAGATATCCACAGGTCTAGACAGCTCAACGACATTTCAGATAGTGAATTCACTTAGACAGACAGTTCATATTATGAACGGTACCGCTGTGATATCGCTTCTGCAACCAGCACCAGAAACTTATAACCTCTTCGATGACATTATTCTCCTCTCTGATGGGAAAATTGTTTACCAAGGTCCGCGTGAGAATGTGCTCGAGTTTTTTGAGTCTGTAGGATTCAAATGTCCAGATAGGAAAGGAGTTGCAGATTTCTTGCAAGAAGTAAATCTCTTCCCTAGCTATCTTTCGCTTATCTGTTTGCTTAACAATTTCATGTTGAATTATTTATGTGTGCCCTTTCGGTTCCATCAATTTATAGGTAACGTCAAAGAAAGATCAGCAACAATATTGGGCTCGTAAAGACGAGCCTTACTCTTTCATCACCGTTGAAGATTTCACAGAGGCTTTTAAGTCATTCCACGTTGGTCGAAAATTAGGAGAAGAACTGGCGATTCCATTCAATAAGTCGAAGAGCCACCCAGCTGCTTTGAGCATCGAGAAATATGGAGTTAGCAAGACTGAACTTCTAAAAGCTTGTGCCTCAAGAGAATACCTGTTAATGAAAAGGAATTCGTTCGTTTACATTTTCAAGATGTCCCAGCTCATGTTTATGGCATTTGTTGCGATGACACTGTTTCTGCGTACTGAAATGAAACGAGATAATGTTGTTGATGGTGGGATTTATATGGGAGCTTTGTTTTTCACTCTTATGGTGATTATGTTTAACGGATTTTCGGAGCTTGCCATGGCCGTGATGAAGCTTCCTGTGTTTTACAAGCAAAGGGACCTGCTCTTTTATCCTGCATGGGCATATTCTCTTCCTACATGGATCCTTAAGATACCAATAACATTTGTGGAAGTTGGTGCTTGGGTGTTCATAACTTACTACGTCATTGGATTTGATCCAAATGTCGAAAGGTACTAAAAGTGTACAATAAGTTTCCAAACATGCATTCTATATTTTCCAATTTGTGAAAATGATTATCTGAGTTTTCTTTTGGCAGGTTGCTTAGGCAGTTCTTTCTACTCCTATTTATCAACCAAATGGCTGCTGGACTGTTCCGAGCAGTTGCAGCAGTAGGGAGAAATATGATAGTTGCAAATACAATTGGATCATTTGCGTTACTCATTCTATTGGCTCTCGGGGGATTCATTCTGTCTCAAAGTAATTATACTCCAAATCAAATCAAATAATTTCAATCTCTTTTGTTTTCTTTGTTGTTGTTTTTAGTTGCCTTTCATATTTATAGTTAACTTCCTATGCTACAGATAATGTGAAGAAATGGTGGATTTGGGGATACTGGATATCTCCCCTAATGTATGGGACAAACGCAATACTCGTAAACGAGTTTTATGGGGATCAGTGGAATAAAGTAAGAATTAGAGTTTCAAATATATCGTCAAGGATGAAATTGTCCCAACTGAATTTTCCTCGGCTCAGAACTAACTAATCACTGTTTTGTAGGTTCTTCCCGGTATGAATGAGACACTAGGTGAAGCAGTTATCAAATCTCGCGGATTCTATGCAGATCCATCTTGGTATTGGATTGGAGTTGGGGCGTTGCTTGGATATGTCATCTTATTCAACTTGTTTTTCACTTTGGCTCTTACTTATCTCAACCGTGAGCATCTTCCTACGCTTTCGAAAATTGTGACTAAGGTAGCATTTCTAATGGTGCAATCAAAAGGTAACATTTATAATGGTGCAATCAAATTTGTGCAGCATTTGCAAATTCCCGGGCAGTCATGTCTAATGATTTAGCATCTGGCAAAACTGGAGAAGATATGGAGTCAACCTCCCATAAAAAGGGCTCCACCAGTCATCGAGTCGGAGGTGATTATGATGCAACAAATTCTTGTTTGCTTACTCAATTTATGGTTTAATTTTGTGTATCGAATTTGAGTAAAAATGTAACCGCAGGTGGGACTGAGGATATTAAGAGAAGTATCTCGTCAGCATCATCATCAACAAGGATGGATGCCATTAACGAGGCTAAGGGAAACAAAAAGCGTGGAATGGTTCTTCCATTTCAGCCTCTTTCTATCACTTTTGACAACATTAAGTATTCTGTCGACATGCCACCGGTAAGTTCGATATTCAAAAAGTAATACACTTCTAATTAAGTGATTGTTGGATCTCGAACCTGACACAAACATTGGAAACTCGAAAATAAAATGTGTGGCATTTACTCAGGAAATGAAAGCTGAAGGAGTTACTGAAGACAGGTTGGAGCTTCTAAAAGGTGTCAGTGGAGCTTTTAGGCCAGGAGTTCTTACGGCTTTAATGGGTGTTAGTGGTGCGGGTAAGACTACTCTTATGGATGTTTTGGCGGGACGAAAAACAGGTGGATATACTGATGGAAACATCATGATATCTGGATATCCAAAGAAGCAAGAGACATTTGCTCGCATATCAGGATACTGCGAGCAGAACGATATTCATTCTCCACATGTCACAGTTTATGAGTCTATTGTCTATTCCGCTTGGCTTCGATTACCAAAGGAAGTAAAACCTGAAATAAGAAAGGTTCGCAGTGTGGTGTTTGATTTAGTTCCCGTCGGATAAAGCAAAACCGTTAAGTTTGTTGATAATCATTTTGATACACAAAAATAAATATATTTGGTTATTATTGAGTGCAGATGTTCGTTGAGGAGGTGATGGAGCTCGTCGAGTTGTCTTCACTGCGGGGAGCACTAGTTGGGTTGCCTGGTGTGAATGGTCTATCAACTGAGCAAAGAAAACGATTAACCATTGCTGTTGAGTTGGTTGCGAACCCATCCATTATCTTCATGGATGAGCCGACGTCTGGCCTGGATGCAAGGGCAGCAGCAATTGTGATGAGAGCAGTGAGGAACACTGTGGACACTGGAAGAACTGTTGTTTGCACCATCCATCAGCCCAGCATTGACATATTTGAATCCTTCGACGAGTTATTCCTAATGAAGAGAGGAGGACAGGAAATTTACGCCGGACCATTGGGGCACCATTCTTGCCATCTAATTCGCTATTTTGAGGTGAAGCCTAAAGAATATTTAAGAAATAAACATGCAATTTCTAGTTTATACTTCACATTTAATTACTGAATACACTACTGACAATTAATGTGTCAATCCAATTCAGGGAATTGAAGGAGTCAGTAAAATTAAAGATGGTTATAATCCAGCAACGTGGATGTTGGAGGTGACTTCTGCGGGACAAGAAGGTGGTCTAGGGATTGACTTCACTGATGTATACAAAAACTCGGAGCTATACAAGAGAAACAAAGAACTCATCAAAGAATTAAGTGTCGCACCTCCTGGTACAAAGGACTTGTACTTCCCGACCATGTACTCGAGATCATTCTTTACTCAATGCATGGCTTGCCTATGGAAACAACATTGGTCATACTGGCGAAACCCTCCATACACGGCAGTGAGATTTTTCTTTACAGTGGTCATTGCACTGATGTTTGGTACAATTTTTTGGGATCTTGGAACAAAGACGTAAGTCATATTATATTTCAAGTACATCCGACTTTTGTATTTTTCTTGTCATGATTCAATCTCTTTAATATCTGTTGTTTCTAAAATTGCAGGTCACAAAGACAAGATCTGTTTAATGCTTTGGGTTCAATGTATGCTGCTGTTCTCTTTCTCGGAGTTCAGAATACCTCTTCAGTGCAGCCAGTTGTTGCTGTAGAACGAACAGTATTTTACCGAGAAAGAGCTGCTGGAATGTACTCCGCCTTGCCATATGCATTTGGACAGGTAAATTGATATTTTCTTTCGTGATGATTTTGAGGTGAGTAACTGAGCATACTTGTTCCGGCGGTCGTTGACTTCTTGTCTTATCATTGCAGGTAGTAGTTGAGATTCCCTATATCTTAATTCAGTCTTTGGTGTACGGAATTATAGTGTACGCCATGATCGGGTTTGAATGGACACCAGTAAAGTTCTTCTGGTATATCTTCTATATGTTCTTCACTTTGTGTTACTTTACGTTCTATGGAATGATGACCGTGGCAGTGACACCAAACCAAAACATTGCTGCTATTATTGGTTCGGCTTTCTACGGTTTATGGAATCTCTTTTCAGGATTTATAATCCCACGAACGGTACGTCACAATGGACATTGACATCAAATTCCCAAAAACTACGAAGTCTGTATTTTCTGGTCATTCTCTAATGTTTTTCCTTTTGTTACTGATTACAGAAAATTCCAATTTGGTGGAGATGGTATTACTGGGCATGCCCTGTTGCATGGACCTTATACGGATTGGCTGTCTCACAATTTGGAGACATACAAACTACCATGGTTGATACAGGCGTGACAGTGGAGTTTTTCATGCAAAATTATTTTGGGTTCGAGCGTGATTTCCAGCCTGTGGTTGCAGTTGTTGTCGTTGGCTTTACTGTACTCTTCGCCTTCATCTTTGCATTTGCCATTAAAACTTTTAACTTCCAGAGACGATAAGTGATGCGTCCTCAATCTGGCTTGCCTATTTATTGTTGTCGCGGTCATCATCAAAATGTATTAGAGTTCTAAGATTTAAGTACGTAGTACACAAAGCTTTCGAGCATTGGCATTTAATATAAAGTTATTGATTGATGAATTCTCAAATCCATGGAATTTCTGTTTGTCATATTTTTATTTTCATGGTCGAAATGATGAAAAATCGAGTCCTTACACCACAAATTCTACGGATGTGTTTCAGAACTTAGATGAGTTTTTTTGGGTCTGCTCTTACAGGTAACACTACTAAAATGAGCATCTTTGTTGCAATCATAGAGGGGGATGGCTGTTCTGCTTCCATTGCCAGGAACTTTATTGGCCAAATTCTCTATCGTGAAACTTCTCTTATTGGGCCTTTCATATGCCTGTTGTGCCTCCAAAGACCAAAACCCTTTTCCAGTAACAAGTACCGGGTCGGGTGAGTAGGAGGCAATGTTAACTCCCGAAAGTAAGACATGGATTTTACGCTGGCCTGCCTACGGCTTGCACAACCCGAAGGCAAAAGGAAGTTTGACACATAACGTGCCGCAAATGTTACGGAGCAGTGATTGGGTACACTACTTTAATTGGGTTTACGCATTCACGACCGTTAAAGTAGCATACCGTAGTCCCTGCCTACGCCTTAATGCTCAGCATTGTTGAGGGGTCCGGTAGACTGGTCATTCCGGCCCAGGCCATTGCCAAGAATTTTACCGGCCAGGAATTTTCCGGCCCAGGCCATTGCCTGCTGTGCCTCCATTCCCAGGAATTTTATCGGTCAAATTCTCTGTCATAAAAATTCTCTTGTTGGGCCTTCAATTCCTACTGTTGCGGAAGCTTTATTTTATTGGCCAAATTCTCGAATCCTCTTTTGAGGCATATAAAATCATTTTCCTATCTATGGTGGGTTTATAAGAGGTATGGGTATCGGGTAGATTACTAATTATCCTTAATTGTTTTAAATTACTTAAGTATCCTTCACTTAAATTTAAAACATAGACCTAACCTAATTAATATCGAACTGTTATGATTTTATTTTTCGTCATTGATTATTATCGATTCAGAAATCTTTGATCATTGATTAAAACCATAAATATAAGATGAGTCGTGTGAAGCGTTGGGCAAGGGTTTCAGCTCCAAATCCTCATATTGGAATCCAGATCTTTGTTCTTCGTTTTTTAATGTTTCAGAAGAACAGTGCGACTAATCACGTTTTCAGCCAAACCCAATTTATAACGAAGAAGACCTTTAGGTTCAGCTGATTATCTAATATATATTATTTTTAGCCGAACCTTGTTTATTTCGGACAAAATCAATGTTCGTCTAGTTCGAGACGTACCTATAAAAATGTTGCACCAAGGAAAGGTTCGGCTCATATTGGAAAGACAGTTGTATAGCCGAACTTTTGACTTGTGTTTTTACACTACCAGGTTCAGTTGTATCATAGTAAGCCGAACATGACTCTATAAGTCACAACTGATAAAAAAACCAGACAAGCGAAGTAAAATTTCAGCCAACAACAATTGCAGTTTGAATAAGCCGAACGTCAATTTTTTTCATACACTTAGGTTCTCCTTTGGAAGTATCATCCGAACGGTTCTTCCCAACAAGATTCGACTAGTAATTATATAGCGGAACCCAACACTAAATATCTGAAATGGTTTGTAAGAATTCAATTTCTTTTTTTAAGAATTCAACCTAAAAAAATGGATATTTAACATGTCTACGACTATACCTGTGAATCTAATTTGAATCACACATTTTGGTCACTTTTAACCTCTAAAATCTCGAAACCCAAGTTTTTTCACTTCTTTTTATTCTTCCTCTCAAAAATCTCAACTCTCTCACATAGATCTGATTTCTCTACTAATCTACCACCAATAATTTAATTTTAATCAATCACTAACATTACTAATTAATCATTATCATTTAATCTAATCATAATCGTTAACACTAATCATGTAAGGATAGTTGTGCCATTATCAGAAAAAGGATGGATAAGGAATGATGAGTTATTTTACCTAGTGACCCTATTTTGGCACTATTAGGCATGCCTTAAAATAGATTCAAATGCTCTTTCATGAAACTTCTCTTGTTGAGCCTTCCAATCCTACTGTTGTTGAAGCTTTTTTTTTTCCGTTAAGGAAAAGTATACTCTATTAAACCGAAAATACATACACTTAATATGACAGGAAGGTTGGGATGATCCCTAGCCATTCACCATGTACTCTCAAGTTTTTACAATACTTGGATGCAATATCAGTCTTAGAAACGCTATTCTAGAAAAGGAAAAGTTTATATGAATTAACTTACAATCTTCTAAAATTGAGTTATTATACCAGAACATCTGGTTTTTATATAAAAATTAAAAGAACCTACTACTAATTGCGCATCACTAACGAAACATTGTTCATATTCCTATCTTTTGCCCAAATATTAGCTTCCAACAAGGCCAAACATTTTGTTTCTTGAGAAGGATTTCCCGCAAGCTGTAGTTCTTCCATACCAACTTAGCTTCCCGGCGATGCTATTGACATAACAACCGGTACACCATAGGTTGGCCCAACCCAGTCCTCTCGTAGTATGGTTGGCTCCTCTCAGTTCTCCCTTTAACACCAACGGTAGATAGGAACCAAACTGTCTCACAACTATCTAAACCTAACTCACTGTTGGAAAACGATTGATAAAAAATAATTTTTTAAAGTTTTAATAAAAATTATAATTTATTGTTTTCTTTTGTGAATAAAACTTATTAGTCCCACATTGTGGAGTTTCCAATTTTTAGTAGTTTTAAGAAACTATATAAACCTTTTAGTTCCACATCAGAGAGTTTTTCTTCTTAAGTTGTATTTGTCAATTATATAAACAAATTCACTACTTTTGTAAAATCTATGGGAAAGGGGTTGTTCTATATTTAGAGGGACCCCTAAGGGAAAAAACATATTATATTGTTTTCTCAAGTGTTCTAGATTTTCCTTTATGGTTTTTTTGGAGTTGCCAAGCTCAAGTTGAGCATCTACTACATATGCTAGTAGTAGGTGTAGTAGGGTGTTTTATCCTGGAGATATCCGTCCTTTGAGGGCTGTAGCATCACTCTTGAGTGTAGCCGGACGCTAATGTCTTAAGGGCAACGTGTTGAACACGTGACTCACTCTGTTTTTCCAAAGTTTTGCCTTGTTGCTGTTGCGGAGATATGGGAAGATCGTCTGTTTCATCAAATCGATCACTTCCATTATAAAGGAGCTAAGTATCAATAACTTTTGCTTATTTGATTTTTCCTTGTTTTTGATTATTGCACCCAACAATCTTAAGACATTATAATTTGTAATAATCGAAAATGGTTGGTTGGTTTGTGAATCATGGATGTTAATTTTGGAGTGAAAAACAAAAACGAATTTTTGGTCATCTGTAGAGTTTTGAGTTTATCTCTTAACCTAGAAGTAATTTCGATGAACCCTTCTGAAATAACGTAGTAGACATCCTGATATTTACCCACATAAAATTTCAGAAATTTTGGAGTTGTAAAAGTATTTTTTTTGATATTTTACAAAATAGAGAAACGTTCCTGAAAAATTCTGATTAACTAAAGTAGTTTTTGTGGGGTAACCATGAGTTTTTTGATATGGTTGTTAAAACGAAGTTTATAAATCTAGATATTATCTTCAAAACTCATATTTTATCTGAGCTAAGGTTTGTGAGATGTGGTGTATTAGGTGATTGGGAAATTACCGTGTCCGTGGTCAGAGTATAAACGAAGTTTGTGACATGAAATTGAAAAGGAACATGGCTACCAGGCGCATGTGGATGAACACAAGTCTTCCAAAGCTGACAAAGGCGAGAACATCAAACACAACTCTAAGCGTAGTCTTCATAAGAAAGGTATGTTTCGTAAAACTGAATCCGGCATTATTTTAATTAAGAGTGATTGTTATTTTTGTAAAATTCCTGGCCATACGGCAGTAAAGTGTAGACAACATAAAACCTTAATAAGTAGAAAGTTAATGCTAATTTAGTTGAAAAAATTAGAACGAGTTTATTGACATGATGTCGGAAGTTATTTTAATAACCAATGTGAGAGACTGGTGGGTGGACTCTGGAGCCACTAAGTATGTTTGTTGAAACAGAGACCTGTTCACCTCTTATCAGAGGATAAGGGATATCGAGAAACTCTATATGAGTAACTCATCTGCGACAGAGGTTGCATAAAAGGGAAAGGTCGAGCATAAGCTCATATCTGTAATATTCTCACACTGAATGAAGTTTTCATGTTCCGAGCATATGAAAGAATCGTGTATCTTGTTCTCTTGAAGATGGTAAAACATTGAAGATCTTAATTAAATGTGGAAAACTTGTTATAACTAAGGGCATTGATTTTTTAGGCAACAGTTATAGGACTTAGGGTCTATATAAGTTTAAAGGAAAATCTGATGAAGTGAACATAGTTGATTCTTGTGCTTTCTTTTATGTGTCTTTGAATGTTTTGCATGGTAGACTTGGAACCGTAAAATTATAAGTCAATGCATAAACTGCCTAGCATAGGCTACGTACCCAAATTTAGTTTGTATCTTGAACACAAAAGTGAAATGAATATGCTATAAAATCTTTTAGCACAAATGTTCAAAGTAATTCTAAGCCCTTATAATTAATTCAGTTAGGCCTAGTTGACATGAGTTCAACCCAAAACCACTATGGTAAAAGATGGTTTATAACTTTCGTGGATGATTGTACGAGGCACTATCTTGTATACTTTCTTAGGGATAAGGATGATTCCTTAGAAGTCTTAAGATGTATAACTTGAAGTTCAAAACCAATTAGAGTCCTTGAACATATCAATTGTATCCTTAAGAAGATGATAATTTCCATGTTGATTAGTTCAGGATTACCTGCGGCCTTGTGGGGGGAGGCAGTCCTTTTAACTAGTATATCCTGAATATAATACCCTTAAGGATTAGATGAAACTCCATATGATTTATGGAAAGGTAGATGACCTTCTTATGAATGCGTCAAAGTGTGGGGGCGTTTGACTAAGATTGTCATTCCTCTTCCTAAAATAACTAGATAGAAACCAAAAATGTTGATTGTGTCTTCATATAGGGTATGCTCAGTATACTTCTACATATAAATTTTTGGTTGTGTGTTCTGATTTTTCATACTTTGGTGTGACTTTTCTGACTTTGTTGTGAATACTATTACATAATCTAGGGATGCTGAGTTCTTTGAACATGTTTATTCTTAAACCTGTACCTCATTAGAGATGTGTTGTTGATCCCCTAAATTTATTTTCAAATAGTCAGAACTTATCTTAAAGTAAAATGAAGTTAAGGTTGAGCCTAAGAAAAGTAAAACAATTAGACTTGAGACTTCTTATGAAGTCGACTTCATAACATGCCTAGCTTAGTCTAATCCCTGGACTTGTAAAGAAGCCTTGATATCTACTGAAACTCCATTCTGGTAAGAAGCTTCATTTAGTGAAATGGACTCAGTTCGTGGGAACCTGACTTAGGAGGTTTCCATTTTACCTCCAGAGAGTAAGACCATGAGATGTAAATGAGTCTTTAAGAGGAAACATTAGGTATATGGAACTGTGGAAAAATATTAGGCTAAGTTGGTAGCTAAAGGCTATAAACTAAAAGAAGGTGTATATTTCCTTGATTCTTATTCACATGTGACGAGATTTACTTCCTTTGAGATGCTAATTGTTATTGATGTCATAAATAAATTAGAGATACATCAGATGGATGTTAAGACAGCTTTTCTAAAATCGTGAATTAGATAAAGAAATTTACATAGACCAACCTGAGGACTTTGTAGTGAAAGGTTATGATGACAAAGTTTGTAAGTTGAACAAAATTTTGTATGGTTTATAAAATAAGCACGTAAACAGTGACATGGAAAATTTGATCATGTGATAATGTGTAGTGGATTTAAGTTAATGAATCTGACAAGTATATTTACAAGTAACTTGTTAAGGATGCCTGTGTGATTGTATGCTTGTATGTTGATGATATGCATATACTTGATACAAACATATATGTGATTAATTCCACTAAAAACATGCGCTGAATGAGAACGTTGACTTGAAAGACTTAGGCACTGTTGATGTAATCTTAGGGATGAGGATTAGAAAATAATCTAACATATGTAGTCTTAGTCATTCTCATTATGTTTAATTTGTGCTTAAGAGATACAATCAGTGTGATTGTAAGCATGCTTGTACTCCGTACGATTATTCTTGTAGACTCAAGAAAAAATGGTAATGGAGTGTCTTAACTTGAATACTCAAGAGTTATAGGATGTCTGATGAATTTAATAAACTGTAAGAGTCCAGACATTGCCTATATTGTGAGTAAGTTAAGTAGATATAATTGTAGTCCAGAACAATAGCATTCAGATGCACTGAGTAGAGTATTATGGTACCTAAAATACTCTATTACCTTTTATTTGATTTATGAAAGGTATCTTGTTGTCCTTGAGGGACTTTGTGATGTAAACTGGATAGTTGACTCAGAGGAGTCTAAGTCTACCAGTGGATATGTTTCACTCTAGCATGAGGGTTTGTTTTTGGAAGATTTACAAACAAACATATATTGCTCAATTCATTATGGAATATGTGAGTATTGAGTTAGATAAAACACGAGAGGGGGTCGAGTGCCTAAGATGCTTTTTAGAAGACATTCCTCTCTGGCATAGGCCTGTGCCAGCTATATCTATACATTGTGTTAGCCAAGCTATAATAGCTAAAGCTGAAAATAACTAATCTCAATAGGCGTTATTTCCATTAATTGAATAAAGTCCAAGGAGAATATCGCGCAACCTTTGACGAAAGGTTTATCCCAAGAGATAGTTAGAAATGCATCGAGGGGAAGGGATTAAGCTCATAAATTAAACTTGCCATAAACGATACTCAACCTTGCTGACTGGAGATCCCAAGATCAAGGTTTCGAATGAGACAACTAATTTGTGTTGGGTAAAGGTAAACACTATCAGAGAATTTAATTCTCTGTCCATTCCCTATGGTGTAGACGTGATAGTGTGACTGCATGTGAAGGATGACTTTTAAGAAGTCTTAATGAGTTATGTAGTTTCAATTTAAGATTGGAGTGGGGTGTAGCAGTAACACTCTTTATGGAAGTGGGCCGCTTCCTATGAGAATATGAGCTTTTATTCTCTAGAGCATTCTGAGAAACAGGATATGTCCAGGGCCAAATTGGACAAAACGGCACGAGCTTGGCAGCAACCTTGGAGATATCACCCGTGGTTGTTATCGCAAATTACATCAAATGCTAGAAGTTCACGACATAGTTCACTGTCTATATCAAGTAATTCCGGTAATATCTCACTAAGCAAAGGTTCAAGACCTCATGGACACCTCTGCCTAAGATGGTATTTCTTGCGCTTTTTATGTGATTTTCGTTTTGATGGTTTTGGTATTACTGGAACTTAGGACCTAAAGGTCACTAAGGGTTCACTAGTTCATGCTTTTTCACTTTAGTGAAAGATAGCTATAGTCTCACCATTTAAGAACTAAAGATGAAAGCTCTCAATACTCTTATGATTTATGCACTCCATAGTATGACCCTGGGGTCAACACACTTTTGTGTGAGGGAGAGGACGTAGAAATGACTAGTATGATTTCAACACTTGCACGATCAGTCTGTTTGGATCGTGAGATTGGGATGTTAATTACCAAGATCTATCTGTGTTTTCATGTTTTATTGAGTTTTCATTCATGTGGGGGATTGTTGGAAAACGATTAATAAAAAATAATTTTTTTAGGTTTTAATAAAAATTATAATTTATTGTTTTCTTTTGTGAAAAGAAACTTATTAGTCCCACATTGTGGAGTTTCCAATTTTTAGTAGTTTTAAGAAACTATATAAACCTTTTAGTCCCACATCGGGGAGTTTTTCTTCTTAAGTTGTATTTGTCAATTATATAAACAAATTCGCTACTTTTGTAAAATCTATGGGAAAGGGGTTGTTCTATATTTATAGGGACCCTTAAGGGGAAAAAAATATTATATTGTTTTCTCAAGTGTTCGAGATTTTCCTTTATGGTTTTTTTGGAGTTGTCAAACTCAAGTTGAGCATCTACTACATATGCTAGTAGTAGGTGTAGTAGGGTGTTTTATCCTGGAGATATCCGTCCTGTGAGGGCTATAACATCACTCTTGAGTGTAGTCGGGCGCTAATGTCTTAAGGGCAACGTGTTGAACACGTGACTCACTCTGTTTTTCCAAAGTTTTGCCTTGTTGCTGTTGCGGAGATATGGGGAGCTCGTCTGTTTCATCAAATCGATCACTTCCATTATAAAGGAACTAAGTATCAATAACTTTTGCCTATTTGATTTTTCCTTATTTTTGATTATTGCACCCAACACTCACTACTCCTACAGTTACTTTGCAGCCACTATAGTTTACTTCCAAATCATTCATTACTAAACAAGTTCCCATCAGATTAGTGTTATTTCCAAAAGAAGCATCACTATAAATAATAAAACAATTTTCTGGCAATGAAGATAATACTGAATTTAGATCATTTCCCACAGTAGGAAGGTTGACGGGGGTATTTAAAGCAAGTTCCTATCTGAGGAATGAATCAGTATCATTCACAAGCTTTAGACGTTGTCCCGCAGTAGCGTGGTGATTTAGATTTCTACCCTAAAAAATGAAAGAACATCTATCTCTCTATATACGCCATGTAATCGAGAAAAAAACTACAATCTTATCCTTTTGAAATTAGAAATTAACCACTGAATAATCCAATATTTTAGATTTAAAGTAGAATCTCTAACTTGAGAGACAAAATTGTTACGAGGTTTTAAAGATCATACTGCCTTAGCAAAGTGACAGTGTAAAATGATACGCTCGGGAGACTCGAGCACCACAATCCACACATATTAAAATTGATATCATGGCTATTATTGAATTTACAAACAATGCTTTCTATAGCAATTATCAAATAATTTTTTTTATTGAGTCAGGTGAATGGACAAACTCATTTTTCCATTATGAAAAAACTCAGTTGGCGACCTTGAATGAGATATGCGCCCGAACAAGTCCTAGCCCCTACTAATTTTCAATCATCAACGGTACAAATATGTACTAAAATAATAATATGTACAAAATTAAGTATAAGTTAAATATAAGAATATGGTATAGAATAAAATAATCATCATAAAAATAATAATAATAATAATAATAAAATTAAGCCCTTGCGGCTATCTTTTATAATAAAATTAAGTATAAATTAACATGGAAAGTAGAGTTAGTTTGCCCCCTCTTCGGTTCCCATGAGGTTCGCTGGTAGGATAGCACGGTAACCTGTTCAGTTAATGTAGTAGTACGTTGATGGTGCTTAGCTTGTTAGGCTTCCAACTAGTTAATATAATACTCTTTATCTAATAATAAAAATAAAACTTTAATAATAATAATAATAAAAGCCCCTCCCGAAGGGTGTTGGCGCTCAGATCGTAGCCCGACTCCCTCCCGTTCCTGTGTAATTAATTCATACTCTTTGGTTTCAATAAAAGCCCCTTGTGGCATCCTTTTATAATAATAATAATAATAATTTATTATTACCATGTGTCAAACACTTGTATACAATCGGATAAATGGTTGTGATGTGTGTTTCGATGTTATCGGAGTTTCTCCCTTCACAACTGCCCAAACTAGCAACTTCGCTCCAGGTCATGCTATTTCTATGGCCATTACTCGTAAGCGTAATAAATAATTGGACAAGTATTTGACATATGGTTATGAATTTGGCGTTCTAGCTTTCACAACCCTAGGCGAACTAGGCGAAGACACGTGTGCTTTTTTAAAGAGGTTGAAGAATTGTCTCGCCAGCCAAGATGCAAATTGCAAAATTGGAGGTTCTTTTTTCCGTAGATTAGGTATTATTATTATTTTTTTGTCGCATCTTGTCGCCCGGCTACCAACCACCTCAATGTAGATTCTGCTTCTTTGTTATTTTTTTGATATTTTTTTTAATAATAGTAAAACAAATTAAGAGAGGATACACTGTGTTCTTTTAAGAGATTGAAGAATTATCTTGTCAGTAGTGACGTCAGTTGTGGTGTAGGGAAATTTCTTTTTCATAGACTAGGTATTGTTATTCAGAAGGGAGTTGGGGCCCAGCTTGTTGCTAGACTACCAACTAAGGTTCTGTATGATTAATTCTAGTTTGAAATGTATCGTTTTTAGATTTTCAAAAATAAAAAGTTTATATTTTTCGGCTTTAAAAAAATAAAAATAAATAAATAAATAAAATAATAATAAAGATGAAAGATAAGTTATAATGAAAAAAGTTGTAGTGTCCGTTGGCGGTTCTTGTTTGTCCTCGCGGCGTGCCGTTTAAAATGAAACGCGCGTCTCTTGTTTTTCTGCGATAAACAAACCAATAAATTTTTTGGTTTGGCCACTCATTTCCCAGATTTATTGAGTCCATAATAAGAAAAAAAAAAATCATTCCATAGAATTGCTCTTAGCAAGAAAATTATTCTCATAATATTTCCAAATGATAATCTGCACTTTGGGACGCATGGGAAGTTTCTAAAAATATTTATAGATAGGATTAACATTTTGGGGATTATACATATATATATGCTCAAATTGACCATATAAAAGTTTATAGGAAGTTTGTCATGGCGGAGCCGCGGAAGAGGAGAATTCCGATGCTCTGAATGTGTTGTACATTTTGAGGAATAAAATAAGCATTAAATAAGTGAAGGTTTCAACTATTGGTATCCTTGTCTATCAAATCAAATACTAGAAAATTAGGATCTGGATAAGCAATAGATAAAGACTGGGACGCATTTTAGAATCCAGTTGTCTCTAAAAGTCAAAATGTTGTTGTCGTCCCTCAATTCCAAAACAGGGCTATGTAAAATAAATTCTAAAACTATGCAAATGTTTTTCCATACCCAAAAGCAGTCTTTAGTCATTATGTAATGAAGGGGAAATAAATTTTTAAAGTGCTTACATTTAAGATCCTAAAGCATAAATCCTGTTAAGCATGTAATAAATTCCAAACAGTATTAGCAAGTAAAGCTAAGTTAACATGTTTGAGATTTTTGAGACCAAACCTTGAAGCTTATGAGTACAAATTTCTAAAGACCATCAAGTCTATTTTTCCCCCACGAGAAATATCTTTGACACTGTTCCATCCGATGGATAATGTTATCGGGAAAGGACTTAATATTTTGCTCAAAAATGTTTTTATTCCATTTACAATGATCTTGGAAATGATAGTGTAATTGGCACGGCATAGTAAAATATGCCAAAAATCAACTGGCCATGAAGGAATGTTGATATTTAGGATAAGTATGGTTCATTTCATTAAGAAAGTGTTCGGTATCTAAAAAGCTTTTAACAGTTTCCAAACCTCCGTAAGAGGGTCCATATTTTTCTTATAAAATCCGGGATGAAAACACTCCGGCCATGAAAACGTCCAGCGAATCATTTGGTTTATAGTATTCATAAAATCTTGCATGGTAATGGATCTGAGGAAATTGAGATTGTCCTTCTCATAAATACACAGACTAATGAAATTGAGAAAATGGGATAAATTCCATATAAAACTAAAATGATTAACCAAAAGGGTTTCAAGTCCTAGCCATTCATTAACCCACTGAACATCACTAATCTTTAGGGCATTTATGTGATTGAAATGTTATTTATGTTGACATGGTTATGATAATAATTAGTATTGCGCCAAAATATTTAAAAAACATTTGACTAGATTTTTGAGCATATAATATAATTCCTCTTGAAATTTTTGCCAGTATTTTAACCCTTGCTCAACATTCAAAACAGAATGTGAAAGACTGTTCAGATGTTAGAGATGATTACCAAGAGTTCTAACCTTTCGATTAACATTACCAAAGTGCGGAAGATTCCAGTTTGTGAGATCATGTTTGACAAACCTAAGACAGTTGGTTAATTGATATAGAACCGAGCCTCTCACACAGATTGAGTATGCATTATGAATAACATCTCTAACAGAGGGATCACTATCCAAACACTTTAAATATATATAGGGCTTACTACCTTGAAAACACATTAAATTTCTGTCAAGAATAATTTGTATATGGTCGCTTCCTATGGAATCTATATGATAAATTTTTGAGTTATCATAATGCTTCATCCAGTGACCATTACACAGCATTCTGTCTAATCTATCACAAATTAATAAGATTTGGAACATGTTGTCTATCACTTCAAGTACTGAATTACGATCCAGTATAACCTAAGTCAGAAAAGTCAGAGTTATCAATACCATGTTGAATAGTAAGAAATTCCATAGTGATAGTGGTAGAGAAAAAAGATCTCTCATGGGAATGCATAGTAATATTGAGATATCCTATAATGACCCATGGGATATTATTATCTCTTGGACCAGATTTCACAATATAATTCCATTGAATCAATTTCTCTTCTTGGTATACAGAATTCAGGATTGCTAGGGTCGCCGGATATTAAGGCATTGATCATTTTGTTCGTATAATGGACAATCTCACATTTAAAGCATGATTTCCATAAAAGGGCAATGCCCCCAGCAAACCAATGGAAGGAAAAATCCATGAATTAAGATAATTGAATCTCCTAAATTATTGATTCATTTTTGGAATATCATTTTTAGTTTCATGGAGTAATATATCATGTAAGGATTTTGAGTCCTGATCATATTCCATAAAGAAGTTCTAGTAGTAGGGTTGGTGAGACCCTAACAATTCCACGAATCTATTCTCATAGTATTATAAAAAACAAATATAGAAATATTAAACTTAATAAGGACTAAATGATAACTGCCAATGCAACTAGACAAGAAATACAACTTGTACTGACTACCACAAAATACCAAAACGAAATCAACCATAGCAAACCACACACACCAGAAATTTATGAAAATGTTATCTCTACTGAAAGTATTAATATTTTATCTAGTGTTCAATGGAACACTAGGAAGGATACTAACAGTAGAAATAGTGTATAGTAGATTAAACCTATTTAAGGCAGCAGTAAATAAAAACTTAACAGCAAGCACTGTTTCAAAAGCTAAATAACCAATATAAATAGAAACACTTGGGAA
This sequence comes from Papaver somniferum, assembly GCF_003573695.1. NCBI lineage: Eukaryota > Viridiplantae > Streptophyta > Magnoliopsida > Ranunculales > Papaveraceae > Papaver > Papaver somniferum. Next base: position 25,838,448 of record NC_039360.1, on the reverse strand, counting down.
ATAGTTCTCACGGTACAAGGACAAAAAAGCTGCAGCTAAAGAGAAAAAAAGTTAGATTTAAATGAATAATATAAGTTGGTACTTAAATTAAAATGTAAAAGCATGCAATGATACAACAATTCTAAACATTCCAAAATATCGCAGCTGCAATTGGTAGGAGTTCTAAAATTTTATGCTAAAAAATCAGAAATCCGAATTGGGATTTTGAGAATTGGGGAACTTGATTTAAATTAATATAACTCAAATTAAAGAATAAGATAAAAAATGGTTATCTTAATCATACCAGCCATTTCTGTATCAGTAGGTTGAGAAATGGACCATCTTTAGCTTTCTAGCTCCCATCATTCATAACCAAAAAAAGAGGATTTGACATCACCAAAGTAGGATTTTGGATACGAAGGATATGAGCGCTATTAGGATCTTCTGACTGAGAGGATTCAATGAGATGGGGATTTTGAGAATATAACTATAGTGTCTTTTGTAATCCTCTTATGTTTCTGCTGACTATTTTTTTTTTGGTTCGTTGGGCCTAATCTCAAACTCGGCAGACTTAAAGAACATAATCCTATTAAAACTAACTATTATCTGAATTATCAGCACACGTAAATGACGAGGGTTTCAAGTACACTACAATCTTTTTGATATCAACGTATAAGTCTGATATCATGCGTGATCTAATATAGCCAGGAACTGTCAAGAAGATAGCAACCACAAGGTATACACTTGTATATAGTATAATTAAGTTCGAAACTAAACCTTAAACTACAGGGTTCAACCCAAGTATATTTCTGGGATTAACGTACTAGTGTAATTACTTTAATTATAAATTAAACAAATTATAATGCGGAAAGTAAGGTAAAAGCACACCACAAGATTTTGTTAACGAGAAAATCGCAAATGAAGAAAAACCTCGGGACCTAGTTCAATTTTAAATACTTTAAGAATTGAGCTGCTATACAAAGACCACTGCCAACGTTGTATAGTTGAGACCAAGTACACTACCCCTATTTTACAAGTTTCCTCAGTATCCCTGCGCCTACAATTAATCTTTCCAATGCACATTTCGGAGTTCATTATCTTAAGTTGCTTCAGTCTTTCTAAAGACAATAAGCACTCAACTATTTATACCGTATTTCAAACAGTAAATGACTAATTTGTTTGGTAACCGCTCTTCTTATCTCAGAAAGTTAATCAAATTGAGCTTTGACAAAGGGTCTTATAATTAAAATAAATTAAACTCCTTTGTCGGGTTAGATCTTCCAAGATCCGGATTAACAAGTTAACCAGATCAAGTCAAATAGAACTACCAGATTCAGATATTGTGGAGTACAACCAAATGATATCTTACCTGCACCCCGAGTTACAGACCAGGGTCAAACCCATATGGAGATCCGAACTCAAGGCGTTACGGGTCGGAACGAGACTTATGCGTATATTTATTCTTTCTAATTTAATTTTATACCGAACATAATTGAAACTTTTATACATGAACTGAAGCACATGAATACATTAAACATCGTTCAAAACATTTTTAACCAAACATTTTTTAAATTCAATTTACACTTCAAGCAATGTAGAAAACAAGGCAATCACTAAGCTACTCATTTCTATCTTCCACTTCCAACTTCCATAAATCTGCAAGGAATGTCAATTGGGGTGAGATTACAGCTCAATAGAATGCATTCCCTTTCTCAAAATATATCAAAACATGTCAACCAATCAAACAAAATGTGTACAACAAGAGTATATGGTGCACCTTCAAGGATTTAATTATATTTATGTTCATCAACTATACTCACAATCTATCAACTCCTCTTAAATGCACGAGTATCCTCGGTTCGTGCCCCGCCTATCCGTGTATCCTCGGTACGGGACCGCCAACCTCACTTGCAAGAGTATTCTTGGGTCGTGCCCCACCTATCCGTTTATCCTCGGTAAAAAAGTGGGGGCACAACAACCTCACCTAATATTTCGCTTAGCAATCTGTATGGACTAACTTCAATATACTTTCAAGAGAATCAAATAGATTCAATCTTAATAAAGTATATCAAAAAGTTATATCTCTCTTTATCGATTCAATTCTTACTCAAGCAAATAGAAATCTGCGAGTCTAATTGAATACAAGAGAAATCACTTGAACGGTACCAAAGACCAATGTTCAAGTATCAATCAATGTAAATCAACAACCAAAGGTTGGATATTCTAATTGATTGATTCAAACGCACAACCTGTGATATTTCAAATGTATAACAAAATATAATGCGGAAAAGAAATAACACAGACACCAGAATTTTTGTTAACGAGGAAACCGCAAATGCAGAAAAAACCTCGGGACCTAGTCCAGATTGAACACACACTGTATTAATCCGCTACAGACACTAGCCTACTACAAACTAACTTCAGTATGGACTGTAGTTGAACCCCAATCAATCTCACACTGATCCAAGGTACAATTATGCTCCTACGTCTTTGATCCCAGCAGGATACTATGCACTTGATTCTCTTGGCTGATCTCACCCACAACTAAGAGTTGCTACGACCTAAAGTCGAATACTTTAATAAACAAATCAACATCACACAGAAAAGTCTATGGTAATAGATAAATCTGTCTCCCACAGAAATACCTACAAGTTTTTTTCCATCTTTTGATAGATCAAGGTGAACATGACCAATTGATAAACCAGAATTATATTCCCGAAGAACAGCTCAATATTATCAATCACCTCACAATAATCTTAATCTACGCGGCGAAAGAAAATATTGTGGAATCATAAACGATGAGACGAAGATGTTTGTGATTACTTTTATATCTTGCCTATCAGAGATATCAATCTCAAGCCAATCGTTACGATTGTACTCAACACGGTAGAATCAGCAGGATCAGATCACACAACTACAAGAAATTAGTATCAGTCTGGCTTCATAATCCCAATGAAGTCTTCAAGTCGTTAACCTGCAGAGTCTCGAAGAAACCTAAGGTTAAAGGAGAATCGACTCTAGCTAATACAACTAGTATCACACAGGAGGTGTGGGGATTAGGTTTCCCAGTTGCTAGAGTTCTCCCTTATATAATCTTTCAAATCAGGGTTTGCAATCAATGTTAGCTTAATAACAAAGCATTCAATATTCACCGTTAGATGAAAACCTGATTAGAGTCAAGCTAATATCTTTCAACCGTTAGATCGAAAATTTAGCTTGTTACACACAAATGAAATGCATAATTTTAGGTTTGTAACCGTACCCAAACATGTAAATTTCTTGGTTCAACAATAGTTAACCAAATGGTTAGCCATATGAGCACCTTCATATCAACCATATTTTTCTTTACCATAACTAGTTCAAATGACTAAAATGATCTAGTTAGAGAGTTGTTCAATTGCTTAGATCTTATAGAAGTATACAAGACATAATCGAAGCAAAAAATATTTAATTCACTCGAATCGATTCATGAACTTTATATCCACGGTTTGCAAACTTGCATTCCTTAGTTTATATAAGTATAAGTTCACGAATAATCGTATTTAGAAATAACCAACTTAAGTTCGCGGACTTAAGTACCCGGAATAAGTTTGTAAACAATTCACAAACTCCAGAAGATTTTCTCGGGACGAGAACCTCCGACAGTTCGAGGACTGGGTTCGCAGACTGGGTTCACGGACTAGGTTCGCAGACTCTGTTCCGGTTTTCCTGATCAGCAAAGTACACATACCTTGGTTCAAGGAATAAGGACTTATACATATATGTGTTACCACAGAATGCTTATATCCAACGATGGTTATATATTCTAAACAATCATTTCAATTATTGAAATATTCTTAGAGGACGTTATATAGTTGTTATTGACAAACCATTTTTCGTCAAAGCCATATTCAAGTGATTGAAACTTAACATGACTTTCGTCACTAGGCAAAGATGAACTTGACCAAAGAGAAAGCTTACCAACACATATTTCGAGAAATAAATAGTCGAGATAAACTCAGCTTGAAATAGCAAATGTGTATAATCAAAGTCTATATAGCAAAACGACTTTTGTCTCAATATAGGAGATAAAGTAGATAGAATTTTGAGTGGTAGATAAGTTCAAGTCTCCACATACCTTTTAGTCGATGAAGTTCCACCAGTTCCTTGAGTAGTTCTTCGTCTTGTATGATGATCTCCATGGAGTTCTTGATCTCAACTACAAAAACTATGTCCTAGTTCGAGACATCTATAAATAGGCTAGAAATCAAGACTCATAGTTTTGATCACTAACATTGACAAACATGCTTGAGATAGCAACGGATGCGAGTTCGACCGAGCAGTGCTCTAACAATCTCCCCCTTTGTCAATTTTAGTGACAAAACTATTTATACATATGGAATACAAAAATAGATAAATAAACTTTTGTAGCTCATATTCCACATGCCTAATCTTCAACATTACTCGAAATCTTCGTTACTTCCAAGTACTCCAATGATTCCAAAGGTTGTAAGTTTAACATCATCGTTGTTGAAAATCCGTAGCTATAACAGTGAGAAAACAAGAATTCTCAATCATTGTTATACAGTGTCATAATATTATTATACAACATCAAAGTTCAATTGTATCACAACTTCGACAAGAATACTATGGTGATATGTATCACTCCCCCTTGGTCAATACTCCATCTCACATGGAAACCACTCCCCCTTACATAATGATCCAAAAACCATATGTATTTGTAGTGTGAACTACATATTAATTATCCCACTTTTTGTCAATAAAATTGGAAAAGGTATGAAAACGGGATCCTAATGAAATTTCCAAGAGACATTCCATGACCAAAATCAAGCACATATCAACTTATTTAGATGCAATCATAAAGCCGAAGCTAAATGCTTTCATCAAGGAGTTTATAAAGATACAAGATAACTCCTATAATATTCCACAGCCGCACTCCCCACAAAGATTTGGCAATTAAACACAAGTTCAATTAAGAACTCTCCCCCATAATATGTCATTCCCGAAAGAACAACAATAGCGACCTTAATTTCAAGAGAAGAAAAGGATTCCTTTTGACACTAAGAAACTTGACAGAAAAAAAAATCCTACGGAAACAAGTGCTGAATTGACTTAAACACTTACTGGAGTTCCAAACTCAATTGCCCAAAAGATCGAGATAAGCACAGGGGCAAGAGTCATAGGAACAACTAATGAACCAAAACAACACCAATAGACTTCCGTAAGTGTTGAAATATAGCAGTGTCTAATGGTTTGGTGAGAATATCAACAAATTGTTGTTCGGAAGGCGCAAATTCCATATTTATGATACCAATTTCACAGAGATCTCGAATAAAATGGTACCTTATATCAATGTGTTTCGTTCTTGAGTGGTCAACGGGATTCTCAGTGATTCGAATCGCACTAGAGTTATCACAAAAGATCTTCATTATTCCAGTATCAATTCCATAATTAGCAAGCATTTGTTTCATCCATAGAAGTTGAGTGCAACATGAGCCAGCAGCAATATATTCTGCTTCACATGTAGATAGGGATTGTGAATTCTGTTTCTTGTTATGCCAAGCCACAAGATTCAGTCCTACGTAGTAGAAACCCCCTGATGTACTTTTTCTGTCTTCTAACATCCTGCCCAATCAGCATCTGAATAAGCAGAAAGGTCGGTGTTAGTATCAAAAGTGTAAGATAGGCCATACCCGACAGTGTGATTGACATATCATATGATCCTTTTTGCAGCATCAAGATGAGATTCCTTTGGATTAGCCTGAAATCTAGCACAAAAACCAACACTAAAATAAATATCAGGTCTAGTAGTTGTAAGATATAAAAGGCTACCAATAATAGATCGATACAGTTTTTGATCCACCTTTACTCCTTTCTCATCTCTGTGCAGTTTACCAGTAGTAGGCATAGGTGTCAGTTTTGGAGTTTGACTTATCCAGACCGAACCTTGATACAAGATCCTTTGCATATTTTTCTTGGTATAAGTAAATTCCATCCTTATGTTGTTGAATTTGTAATCTTAAGAAGCACTTTAATTCACCAACATTGCTCATTTCAAATTCTTTAGCAAGAAAGACTTGGAAATCCTTTGCAAGTTTCTCAGAAGTTGAACCGTAGATGATATCATCTACATAGACTTGAGCAATGACGGCATCTTTCCCACTCCATTTGGTAAACAAAGTTTTATCAGCTCCGCCTCTTGAAAAACCTTTCCTAATAAGAGAAGTGGTAAGTTTTTCGGACCAGGCTCTAGGTGTTTGTTTTAACCCATATAATTCCTTTTTGAGCTTAAGAGCATGATCTGGGAAATCAAGGTTTTCAAAACCCTTAGGTTGAGCGAAATAGACTTCCTCTTTCAAAATTCCATTTAGGAATGCGGGTTTTATATACATTTGGAACATCTTAACTTTAAGAAAACAAGAATGAGCTAATAATAGCCGAATGGACTCCAGGCGTGCCACATGAGCAAAGGTTTCGTCAAAGTCGATACCTTCAATCTGTGAATATCCTTGAGCGACAAGTCTGGCTTTATTTCTGAAAATTGTGGCAAATTCATCTGACTTATTCTTGAATATCCATTTAGTACCAACAATATTAATATTAGAGGGACAAGGTACAAGTTCCCATACGTCTTGTCTTTGAATTTGATTTAACTCTTCATGCATTGCATTTACCCAAAAGGGATCGCTAAGAGCTTCATCAATATTTCTTGGTTCTACTTGTGAAAGATAACAACCAAAATTGCAAATATTTTGAAGTTTTCCTCTTGTATTAGCCGTAGAATCTCTTCCTCCAATAGTACTGTTTGGATCATGATTCCTTTGAACCCAGAGGTGTCGTGGAGGGACACGTTCTTGTTCGTCAGGAATAGCTTGACCAGTGCTCTTCTCCTCGTCACTAGAAATATCAGGATCAGTAACAGTTGAGATAACTTCAATTGAATCTGGGATTTCTTTGACTTTCTCAATTGTCTCAGTTGGAGGAAATTCAACGGGAGGATTATTATGATGAAAATTACTATTATCATCGATGATAACATTAGCAGATTCCATCATGACATGGGTTCTGATATTAAATACTCGAAAACTATGGCTATCAGAAGCATAGCCAAGGAAGATACCTTCATCACTTTCAGTATCAAATTTCCCCCTCTATTCTCGATCTTTTAGAATGTAGCACTTACTTTCGAACACTCTGAGATAGTATAAGTTGGGTTTTCTTCCATACCACAACTCATAAGGAGTGTTTAGGTTCTTAGACCGTAGGTAAACACGGTTAATCAAATAGCATGCTGTAAGGACAGCTTCTCCCCAAAAATGGTAAGTTTTTGTTATGGAGCATTACCCTGGCCATTTACTGAATGTTCATATTTTTCTATCTGCAACTCCATTAGATTGAAGAGTGATAGGTGGTGAATATTATTGAATAATCCCCAGTTTGTCACAAAATTCAAACACTTAGTGTCCTTGAATTCAGTTCCACGGTCGCTTCTAATTTTCTTTAGTTTGCGACCTTGTTCGTTCTAGATTCTTTTAACAATAATCTTGAATTCATCAAGGGTTTCATTCTTATGAGATAAAAATGCAACCCAAGTGAACCCGGTGTAATTATCTACCATAACTAAATCATACTCTTACCAGCAACCGCGGGTTGTTGAATTGGTTCGAAGAGATCCATATGAATTAAATCAAGTGGAGCTTTAGTGATAATATCTCGAGATGATTTATGGTGAACTTTCGTTTGTTTACCCTTTTGACAGGCACCACATACACCATCAATCTTTGCATTGATTTTGGAAACGCCTATAACAAGTTCTTTGTTAATGATCTTAGTTAGAAGACGATAATTGATGTGACCAAAATGCCCATGCCAAAGATGTATAGATTCCACCTTAGTCAAATTGCAACAGTTGCCGAACTGAGTATCCAGAAGATAACAGTTGTTTTTACCACGAGTTCCATGAAAAATTACTTTCCCAGTTTTTTCTACAATGTGACATCCATTTGCATTGAAGACAACTCGATGTCCTTTGTCACAAATTTAACTAATAGAAAGAAGATCTGCAGTTATACCTTTTACGTATACTACATCGTAGATTTCATGAACGCCAGGTAGTTTGATCATCCCCTTCTTGCTTATGTAGCAACAACTCCCATCTCCAAATGTCACAGGTCCTCCTTCATATTCGTTTGAAGAAACAAACCATGTGAGATCACCTGTCATATGTTTGTTACATCCACTGTCAACAAACCATTGAAAGGCTGATGTTGATTTTAAAGAAAAATCTCCCGTGCTATCAGTACTTTCCTGTTTACGGTTTCTTGTTAGTTTTGTACATCCTTTTAGATAAGCAACCAGTTGTTTAGTTTTCTTATGAATATTACTTGCAAGTTTCAGGCTCTTTTGGAAGGACATACAAGTATATTTAAAGTGATTGAAGGAATCACAAAACAAACATGTGCCAACATATTTACGCTCATCTGAGCAGTTCTGAGTCATATTAGTTGTCACAACATCTGAATGTTGTTTATCATCTGATTTACGACTGTTCTTCATAGAAGAACAACTGGAGTTATTCAGATCCATCAAAGGAATTTTGATAGTTTTCAAATCCTTCAGTATTGTAATTTCTGCAACAAGATCAGAGTTGATCTGGATTTGTTCATCCAACTTTTTTTGGAGAAAAACTAGTTTATCGGAACTTCTTCTACGATTGGTTTTTAATCCTGGTGAAGCGTTTCTAGAGACTTTATTGTATATATAGTCAGATCGCAACAAACACAGACTTATCAGGTCCTTAAACATGTTTGCCTGCTCTGATACCAATTGAAACAGTGGGGGTACAATAACCTCACCCAATATTTCTCTTAGCAATCTGTATGGACTAAATCCAATATACTTTCAAGAGAATCAACTATATTCAATCTTAATAAAGTATATCAAAAAGTTATATCTCTATTTCTCGATTCAATTCTTACTCAAGCAAATAGAAATCTGTGAGTCTAATTGAATACAAGAGAAATCACTTGAACGGTACAAAAGACCAATGTTCGAGTATCAATCAATGTAAATCAACAACCAAAGGTTGGATATTCTAATTGATTGATTCAAACACACAACCTGTGATATTTTAATCATACAACAAAATATAATGCGGAAAAGAAATTACACAGACACCGGAAGTTTCGTTAACGAGGAAACCGCAAATGCATTAAAAACCTCGGGACCTAATCCAGATTGAACACACACTGTATTAAGCCGTTACAGACACTAGCCTACTACAAACTAACTTCGGTCTGGACTGTAGTTGAACCCAAATCAATCTCACACTGATCCAAGGTACATTTATGCTCCTACGTCTCTGATCCCAGCAGGATACTATGCACTTGATTCCCTTAGCTGATCTCACCCACAACTAAGAGTTGCTACGACCCAAAGTCGAAGACTTTAATAAACAAATATGTATCACATAGAAAAGTCTATGGTAATAGATAAATCTGTCTCTCACAGAAATACCTACAAGTTTTATTTCGTCTTTTGATAAATCAAGGTGAACATGAACCAATTGATAAACCAGACTTATATTTCCGAAGAACAGCTCAGTATTATCAATCACCTCACAATAATCTTAATTGACGCGTCGAAAGAAGATATTGTGGAATCAAGAACGATGAGACGAAGATGTTTATGATTACTTTTATATCTTTCCTATCGGAGATATCAATCTCAAGCCAATCGTTACGATTGTACTCAACAAGATAGAATCAGCAAAATCAGATCACACAACTACAAGAAAGTAGTCTCGGTCTGGCTTCACAATCCCAATGAAGTCTTCAAGTCTTTAACCTACAGGGTCTCGAAGAAACCTAAGTTTAAAGGAGAATCGACTCTAGCTAATACAACTAGTATCACACGGGAAGTTTGGGGATTAGGTTTCTTAGTTGCTAGAGTTCTCCCTTATATAGTATTTCAAATCATGGTTTGCAATCAATGTTAGGTTAGTAACAAAGCATTAAATATTCACCGCTAGATGAAAATCTGATTAAATTCAAGATAATATCTTTCAACCGTTAGATCGAAAACTTAGCTTGTTACACACAAATGAAATGAAAGATTTTAGGTTTGTAACCGTACCCAAACATGTACATTTCTTGGTTCAACAATAGTTAACCAAATGGTAGCCATATGAGCACTTTCATATCAACCATATTCTTCTTTACCATAACTAGTTCAAATGACTCAAATGAACTAGTTATAGAGTTGTTCAATTGCTTAGATCTTATAGAAGTATACAAGACACAATCGAAGCAAAAAACGATTTGATTCACTCGAATCGATTCATGAACTTTATAACCACGACTTGCAAACTTGAATTCCTTAGTTTATATAAGTATAAGTTCACGAATAATTGTTTTTAGAAATAACCAACTTAAGTTCGCAGACTTAAGTACCCGGAATAAGTTTGTAAACAATTCACAAACTCCAACAGATTTTCTCGGGACGAGAAACTCCGACAGTTCGCGGATTGGGCTCACGGACTGGGTTCGCAGACTCTGTTCTGGTTTTTCTGATCAGCAAAGTACGCATACTTTGGTTCAAGGAATAAGGACTTATACATATATGTGTTACCACACAATGCTTATATCCAACAATGGTTGTATATTCTAAACTCTCATTTCAATCATTGAAACATTCTTAGAGGACGTTATTTAGTTGTTATTCACAAACCATTTTTCGTCAAAGCCATTTTCAAGTGATTGAAACTTAACATGACTTTCGTCACTAGGTAAAGATGAACTTGGTCAAAGCGAAATCTTACCAGCACATATTTCGAGAAATAGATAGTCGAGATAAACTCGGCTCGAAATAGCAAATGTGTATAATCAAAGTCTATATAGCAAAACGACTTTTGTCTCAAGATAAGAGATAGAGTAGATAGACTTTTGAGTGATAGATAAGTTTAATTCTCCACATACCTTTTAGTCGATGAAGTTCCACCAGTTCCTTGAGTAGTTCTTCGTCTTGTATGATGATCGCCACGGAGTTCTTGAGCTCAACTACACTTTTTATCCTAGTCCGAGATTTAGATATAGTACACTAGAAATCAAGATTTATAGTTTTGATCACTAATATTGACAATCATGCTTGAGATAGCAACGCATGCGAGTTCGACCGAGCAGTGCTCTAACACTTGGTACGAGCACCGCCATTCAAACAAATATTTCCATTCATTTATAAATTCACACTACCGTAGCACGAGTATCCTTGGGTCGTGTCCCACCTATCCGTGTATCCTCGGTACGGGCACCGTCATTCAAACAAATATATTCATTCATTTATAAATTCACACTATCGTAGCACGAGTATCCTTGGGTCGTGCCCCACCTATCTGTATATCCTCGGTACGGGCACCTCCATCCAAACAAGCATATCCAATTATTTATACAAATAATTTTATCATACAATATACATTTTTATATTGCACACCACTTCATCAACAAGTCATAAGTTCACAACCCAACTAACGATGTAATTCTTTCAACCATCTAAGCAAACACACGAACTACATAATTTTACATTATAGGTTTCGTAATGATAAACTTTCTCCCTCAAAATTTTAGTAAAATTACTAACACCATAATGTATAACATATCCACATTTCACATGAAATTAACGTCTCAATCAAAAGATATTGATTTTACAAACGCATTACAAAACCTATGAAGACAACATCATTTTACCAAACTATTCACCATAATCATATTAGTCTCAATTTAAGAAAACTAAAAGCACAATAAAAGATAATACATTTATCTACAACTTTTGTTAAGACCTCAAATCAATTTAACATCATTAAGACTGCTTAAGAACATCAAAGCCACAGCAAAACGAAACTGTCCAGAATTTCAGAAATCACAATCCAAATTACAAGGAACATTCAACGGTGAATTTGAGTAGGAAAATTCTCAAATTTTAACAAGAGATACCTAATCATGTTATAAATCAATGGGAGAAGCCTGATCATCATTAATAGATACGTATTTATTCAATTAAATTTCAGAAACCTAACAATACAAAGGCATACGAAATAAACACCAAAGATAAACACCAAAAGAGAAACGGTTTCACATTCTACCTTAATTTCATTGATCCTTTTCTGATTTTCTATAGTCTTTTTATTTAAAAAAAAATAGCTTCATCTCCTTCTCATTCTATCTATCCTTTGGTTTTCTAACATCTAAAACTTTCTTCTCTAATACATTTCTCCTTATTTATAACAAACCTTATATTAATGTTATTATTAATGCTAGATCTAATATTTATTATTTATTTATTTGTCTTTTCATTTTTCTCCTAATTTAGTTTATTATTATTTTATGTTATTTCCACCCTAACTTGTAGCCTTTCTAGTTCAATCAACCCACCTAGGCTAAGACCAAGGAACAACAACCTAAGCCACAAGGTTAACTAATTCGGGTATAACCCGAACCGAAACTGTAACTAAAAATACTGAGTATTACATTACCGATCTAAATACGATTAGCAATAACAAGTCTACCAAAGATAAACATACCTCGCCGGGTTCCAGCCGATCAAGTTTGTGCACGAAGCAAATCACAAAGTTAGGAAACAAATAACAAAATCCTCATCTCTTCAAATCTTCAATAGTCTTATATACCTGCACAATAACAATCTTGATTCCAACTTATGATCGATCGCGCACAAAATGAAGTATGTTAACAATGAATGATCACAAGTCAACATCAGATCTAAAATCAGATTTGAACTACCGCTAATCTCTTGATCTAGTTTGAGTGACCTTATGTCAGAAGAGAAGGCTCTCAAGAATAATAAAACTAGGTGCAATCAAGAGTTAACAATTGTTAGTCAATCAAATCAATAATCGAAAACTAAAATAATAATGAAAATTCTAGTTACCCACCAAAACGCTTCTTGATCCCGGAGAAGTCTTTAAACTAACGAAATAAGGGATTTACTTTATTCTCCAAGATAATATTATAAGTAATAATATAAGACTACTAGAACCGTGACTACGAAACAAAATGCTTACTTCAGGATAAGTTTGTAAGAATAACAAAATTCACTATTTATAGACCAAGGTAGTTTGGACACCAAGGAATTTTCATAACCGAAAATATTCTCAAGATATGCAATAAAGCACCTAAATTTGGTTTTGTCTAATTCTAACCGAATCCAACGGTACCTTCTTGGAAAACTCAATATTAACTAGCACTTAACTAATATATCTTTCCGGAGATATGTTCGAAAATCTCAAAGATACTCAAACATTTCGGTTTGGGATCTCACCTTGAGTATCAAAGAATACCTTTGAATAATCAATAAATAAGATTTCAGCACGTGTTCAAATTACCATTATTTCTACATCTTGAAATTTTCTAATTTTCTAATCCAATTTCCAAATCACACAAACCCTAAAGTGTACGTGACTAAGGAACTAAGGTTTGCCTATTGAGACCGGTTGTACCCTGACTCTCAATATAAGTAGGGATCGGTTTTACCTTGACTCCTAACATAAGTTAGGATTGGTTGTATCTTGATTCCCTATATAGGTTATGATAGGTCTTACTTTAAATCTTCAATTAATGAAAATAGGGCCTCAATCTTATTGATTTCTTTCAACTACGAAACAAGTTTGTAAGTCTACTTCCTTAAACTCATGTAGTTAAACATAGTTTTTTAAGCATGAAACCTATGTTTTACAGTCTAATAAAGATTTAAAAAAAAATTATGTTGATGTCGCAATTACTAAGTTCAAAAGATAAGCATTATGCTTCGTAAATCAATGTACCAATATAAAACACTTATCAATATTGGTATATTGTTCTTTGTTCAATCACAATATTATGATCAAGTCTATTATACTAGAGTTTCACATATGTAACTTCGCATGTTATGTTTTCAATCAGAAACGACTTGAAAGCTAACGACATATAAATGTAAACAAGTCAAGTCATGTATTACTAACCTCAAGTGGAAATATGATGTTATCGTCGTTGTCGATACGTCTTCGGAATCTTCAGGTCTTCAGAGTAATACTTGTATGTCTCCACATTTCTAGAATTCCCAGTCCAACCTAATAAAATTGACTCTAGTTATTTAATCAAGCGACTTATGAGATTGATACTAAAATATGACAACCAACATTGACATACCAACACTTGGAGCGTTCAACCGAGCAATGCTCTAACAACACGGCATATTAACTTGCATTTCTAGAGACTTTTGCTTCTGATGCAGAAGATGTTCATGTTCCGCGTAGTATTTGTTTAATTCCTCAGTAATGAATCTGAAAATCATTTGCTAGTGAGCTAAATCTGCATAATCTTCTTTATTATGTATTATGACATAACACTTGGGGAAGATTCCCCTTGGGAAACTATCATAATGATATTTAATCTAGAAATCTTCTTTCCTTGCATTTAGCAGCCAAGTTTCCCATTTCACAGGCTTTCTCATATCAACTCAAATGTTGGTTGTAACTAGTGAAAAAGCGGGGGTCTAACAACCACACACAATATTTCGCTTGGCAATCTGTATGGACAAACTCCAATATAATTCTAAGAGAATCAACTAGAAAGTCAGACTCAATCAATGGAAATATATCCAAGAGTTATATCTCAACTTCTCAATTCAATCGGCAATCAAACAAGTAGGAATTTGCGAGCCCGATTGGATATAAGAAATAACTTGGACGGTATCAAAAACCAATATCCAAGTGTCCATCAATTTAATCAACAACCAAAGGTTGGATTTACAATTTATTGAACTTACGCACAACCTGTGATATTTCAATTATATATAAAATATAAAGAGAAAAAGAAATAACACAGACACCAGAAGTTTTGTTAACGAGGAAACCGCAAATCCAGAAAAACCCCAGGACCTAGTCCAGATTTGAACACCGCACTGTATTAAGCCGCTACAAAAACTAGCCTACTCCAAGTTAACTTCGGACTGGAATGTAGTTGAACCCTAACCATTCTCTCAGTGATCAAGATACAGTTGCGTGCCTTACGCCTTTGAATCCCAGAAGGACTCTTTGATTCCCTTAGATAATCTAACCCACAACTAAGAGTTGCTACGACCTAAAGTCGAAGACTTGATAAACCAATCTGTCTCACACAGAAAAGTCCATTGAATAGATAAATATGTCTCCCACAGATATACTTATGATTTTTGTTCTGTCTTTTAATAAATCAAGGTGAGCAATAACCAATTGATACACCAGACGTATATTATCGAAGAACAACCTAGTAATATCAATCACCTCACAATAATCTTAATCGTAATGGTAGTGAAGCAAGATATTGTGGAATCACAAACGATGAGACGAAGATGTATGTGACTACTTTTTATCTTGCCTATCGAAAATTACATCCCGAGCAAATCTTAGAGAAGATAGTACTCAATCACGATAGAAACAGCAAGATCAGAACACCCAACTACAAATAAAATAGTTCGATCTAGTTTCACAATCCCTATGAAGTCTTCAAGTCGTTAACCTACTGGGTTTTGAAAAAACCTTAGGTTAAAGGAGAATCGACTCTAAACGCAACTAGTATCACACAGGAGGTGTGGGGATTAGGTTTCCCAGTTGCTAGAGTTCTCCCTTATATAGTCTTCAAATCGGGGTTTGCAATCAATGTTACCTTGGTAACAAAGCATTCAATATTCAACCGTTAGATGAAAACCTGATTAGACTCAAGCTAATATCTTTCAACCGTTAGATCGAACTTAGCTTGTTACACACAAATGAAAAGTGACTTCATTTAGATATGAGTAACCGTACCTAAACGTGTGCACCTTGTCGGCTCAACAATAGTTAATCAAAGATAGCCATATGAACACTTTCATATCAACCATAATCATGTTAACCATAACTAATTCAAATGACTCAAATGAAACTAGTTTTAGAGTTACTCAATTGTTTATATTCTCATAGAAGTATGCAAGACACAATTGAAGCAAAATCGATTTTGATTCACTCGAATCAATTCATGAACATTATAGCCATGGTTTGAAAAAGATTGCGTTCCTTATTATATAAGTGTATTAGTTCATGAACAAATCGATTTTAGAACATAACCTACTCAAGTATGCAAACGGGTACGCATACCTAAGTAGCTGGATTTGGACTGTGTTCGCCAGTATGCAAACGGGTACGCATACTGTCATTCGCATCAGAACCCAGTTGAATATAATGCCCGTACGGGTACACATACCAAGGTTTCGGGACTTCAACTGACTTTTCCAGTACGCTTACGGGTATGCATACTATAGCTCCCGGACTTCTCCTGACCAACCAGTACGCATACGTGTATGCATACTAGATTGCCGGTCTTGGACTACACATATGCAAGTACGCATATTGTGTTTATATCCAATCATGTTTAATCGTTCTAAACTCCCATTTCAATCATTGAAATATTCTTAGAAGACGACAATAGCTGTCTCACACAAACTATTAGCTTCAAACCAATTTTCAAGTGATAGAATGATCAATACGAAACATTCCGAGTCTACATCAAATGACTGTCTCACACAAATCATGTAAGATGTTACCAGGTGATTTTCACATGATCATCTTTTGACTTTCGTCAAGATATAAGATGAACTTGGTTAAAGCGAAAGCTTACCAACACATATTTCGAGAAATATGTAAGCGAGTTAAACTCAGCTCGATATATCGAATGTGTATGATTGAAGTCTATATAGCTATACGAATTTTGTCTCAAATAGGAGATAACGTAGATATACTTTTGAGTGATAGATGAGTTCAAGTATCCACATACCTTTTGTTGATGATGTTCCACAAGCTCCCCTTAGTAGTTCTTCGTCTTCAATCGATGAACGTCGGGTAGTCTAAAGCTCAACTATACTTATTATCCTAATCCGAGACTTAGCCATAAGTAGACTAGAAATCAAGAATTATAGTTTTGAAACTAAACTTGACAAACAAGCTTGAGATAGCAACGCTTGCGAGTTCGACCGAGCAGTGCTCTAACAATCTCTCTCTTTGTCAATTTTAGTGACAAAAATATTAATACATATGGATTACAAGATAAATAAACTTTGTAGCTTCTATCCAAATGCTTGATCTCCTTGGTTCTTCAACATTAATCGAAATCTTCGTCACTTCCAAATACTCCAGTGATTCTGAATGTGTTCGGCTTAGCATCATAGTTGTTGAACATCCGTAGCTATAACAATGAGAAAACAGTAGCTCTCAATCATTTTTATACAGTGTAACAGTATTATTACACAACATCAAATTCCAATTTTATCACAACTTTGACAACAATACTATGGTGATAGTACTTCATCTCACATAAAAACCACTCCCCCTTACATAATGATTCGTAAACCATATGTATTTGTAGTGTGAACTACACATTAATTCTCCCCTTTTTTGTCAATATAAATTGGAAAAGGTACGAAAACTAGTGGGATCCTAATAAAATTCTCATTGAGATATTTCATGACCAAAAGAAAACATATCAACTTTGTTTAGATGCAATCATATAGTCTAAACCAAATGCATTCATCAAGGAGTTACTAGAGATACAAGAAAAATCCTACAATATTCCACATCCGCACTCCCCACAAAGATTTGGCAATTACGCACAAGTTCAACTAAGAACTATCCCCCATAAAATTTCATTCCCGAAAGAACAACAAGAGCGACCTTACTTTCACTAGAAAAGAAGGATTTAAATGAATACTTTGATACCTAACAGAACTGTTATCTAGGTAGAAACAAATGCGAAATTGAAACAACACTACACTGAAGTTCTAAGCCTTGATTGACCAAAAGATATGAATGAGTCCAGGGGAAACAGGCTAGAAAACTAATGAACCAAAACAACACCAATAGACTGCCGTAAGTGTTGAAACGTAGCAGTACCTAAAGGTTTGGTGAGAATATCAGCCAATTGTTTTTCGGAAGACATAAATTCCATATTGATGATACCATTTTCATAGAGATATCCTTATGTCAATGTGATTAGTTCTTGAGTGCTCAACAGGATTCTCAGTGATGCGAATCGCACTTGAGTTATAACAAAAGATCTTCATTACACCAGTGTCAATTCCATAATCAGCAAGCATTTATATCATCCATAGAAGTTGAGTACAACATGAACCTGCAGCAATGTATTCTTCTTCGCATGTAGACATGGATTGTGAGTTTTGTTTCTTACTATGACATGCCACAAGATTCAACCCAACATGGTGAAATCCCCCCGAAGTACTCTTTCTGTCTTCCACACATCCTGCCCAATCTGCGTCTGAATAGGCAGTAAGATCAATGTTAGTATCAAAAGTATAAGATTCACCTTACCCGATAGTGTGTTGAATATATCGCATGATCCTCTTTGCAGCTTCAAGATGAGATTCCTTTGGATTAGCCTGAAATCTAGCACAACAACCATAACTAAAGGCAATATCAGGTCTAGTAGCTGTAAGATATAAGAGGCTTCCAATGATAGATCAATAAAGCTTTTGATCCACATTTACTCCTTTCTTATCTCGATGCAGTTTACCAGTAGTGGGAATAGGTGTCAGTTTTGGAGTTGACTTATCAAGACCGAACCTTGTCACAAGATCCTTAGCATGTTTTTCTTGAGATAAGCAAATTCCATCCTTATGTTGTTGAATCTGTAATCCTAAAAATAATTTTAATTCACCAGCGTTGCTCATTTCAAATTTCTTACCAAGAGAGACTTGAAAATCTTTTCCAAGTTTCACAGAAGTCGATCCATAGATGATATCATCTACATAATCTTGATCAATGACAACATCTTTTCCACTCCACTTGGTAAACAAGGTTTTATCAGTTCCACCTCTCGAAAAACCTTTCCTGAGTATGGAAGTAGTTAGTTTTTCAAATAAGGCACGAGGTGCTTGTTTTAACCCATATAATCCTTTTTTGAGTTTAAGAACATGATCTGGGAAGTCATCATTTTTAAATCCCTTTAGTTGAGCAACATAGACCTCTTCCTTTAAATTTCCGTTTAGGAACGCGGATTTTATGTCCATTTGAAACAGCTTAACCTTAAGAAAACAAGCATGAGCTAATAGTAACTGAATGGACTCAAGGCGTGCCGCATGAGAAAAGGTTTCATCAAAGTCGATACCCTCAATCTGTGAATATCCTTGAGCGATAAGTCTAGCTTTGTTTCTGATAATGGTGCCAAATTTATAAGACTTTTTCTTGAATATCCATTTGGTACCAACAATATTGATATTGGATGGACAAGGTACGAGCTCCCAAACATCTTGTCTTTGAAACTTATTTAACTCTTCATGCATTGCATTCACCCAAAAGTGATCGCTAAGAGCTTCATCAATATTTTTGGGTTCTACCTGTGAAAGATGACAACCAAAATTGCAAATTTTTTGAAGTTGTCCTCTTGTCTTAGTTGTAGAATCTTTTCCTCCAATAATACTATTAGTATCATGATTCCTTTGAACCCATATGTGTCTTGGAGGAACCCTTTCTTGTTTAATAGGAATAGCCTAATTAGTACTATTCTCCTCGTCACTGGAAATATCAGGATCAACGACTGTTGGAACAACTTCACCCGATTCTGGGATTTCCTTGACTTTATCAATTGTCTCAGTTGGAGGCAATTCAGCAGGAGGACTATCATGAGGAAAATTGCTCAGATCATCAATGATGACATTTGCAAATTCTATCATAACTTAGGTTCTGAGATTAAATACTCGAAAACCACTACTATCAGAAGCATATCCAAGAAAGATACCTTCATCGCTTTTAGAATCAAATTTCCCTTTATGTTTCTCGATCTTTTAGAATGTATCACTTACTTCCAAACACTCTGAGATAATGTAAGTTGGGCTTTCTATCGTACCACAACTCATAAGGAGTGTTTATGGTTTTAGACCGTAGGTAAACATGGTTGATCAAATAACATGCTGTGAAAACAACTTCTCCCCAAAACCTCAACGGTAGGTTTTTGTTGTGGAGCATTACCCTGGTCATTTCCTGAATGTTCCTATTCTTCCTTTCTGCAACCCCATTAGCTTGAGGAGTAATGGGTGGTGAGTATTGTTGAATAATCCCCAGTTTGTCACAAAATTCAAATACCTTAGTGTCCTTGAATTCAGTTCCACAGTCGCTTCTAATTTTCTTTAGCTTCCGACCTTGTTCATTATCGATTCTATTAACAATCACCAAGGGTTTCATTCTTATGAGCTAAAATTCCACCCAAGTGAATATGGTGTAATCATCTGGCATAAGAAAAGCATACTTCTTTCCAGCAACCGTAGGTTGTTGAATAGGACCGAAGAGATCCATATGAATTAAATCAAGTGGAGATTTAGTGAGAATGTCTCGAGATGATTTATGTGGAACTTTCTTATGTTTACCCTTTTGACAGGCACCACAGACACCATCAATATTTTATTAATTTTGGAACGCCTCTAATAATTTCTTTGTTAATGATCTTAGTTAGAAGGAGATAATTGATGTGACCAACACGCTCATGCCAAAGATGTATAGATTCCACCTTAATCAAATTGCAACAATTACTAAACTGAGTATCAAGAAGATAACAATTATTTTTACCACGAGTTCCTTGGAAAATTACTTTTCCAATTTTGTCTACAATGTCACATCCATTCGCATTGAAGACAACTTTATGGCCTTTGTCACAAATTTGACTAACAGAAAGAAGGTTTGCAGTCATATCTTTAACGTATACAATATCATGGATTTCAGGAACGCCAGGAAGTTTGATCGTCCCCTTCTTGCTTATGTAGCAACAACTATCATCTCTGAATGTTACAGGACCTCCTTCAAATTCTCTCGAATTCACAAACCACGAAATATCTCCAGTCATATGTCGGCCACATCCACTATCAATAAACCATTGAAAGGGTGATGTTGATTTTAGAGAAAAAGCTCTCATACTAACACTACTTTCCCGTCTAGGATTTCTTGTTAGATTTATACACCTTTTTAGAGAAGTAAACAGTTGTTCAGCTTTCTTATGAAGATTACTCGCAACCTTTAAACTTTTCCTGAAATATGTACATGTATGTTTAAAATGATTGTGAGAATCACAGAACATACATGGACCAACATCTTTAATGTCATCTGAGTAGTTCTGAGTCCCATCAGGTTTCACAAAGCCTAAACCTCGCTTATCCTCTGACTTGCGACAATTCTTCAGAGAACAATTAAAGCAGTTAATCAAATCCATTGAAGGAACTTTGACAGACTTCAAATCCTTATACTTTGGAATTTCTGCAATAAGATCAGAATTGATCCGGATTTGTTCATCCAACTTCTTCTGGAGGATAACCAGCTCTTTAGAACTTTCTATAAGATCAGAGTTAAATCCTGGTGAAGCGTTTATCGAGACTTTACTGTCCATAAAGTCTGATCACTAGATTTATAAGGTGTTAAACGTGTTTTCCTGCTATGATACTAATTGAAAAATCGGGGGTCTATCAACCACACACAATATTTCGCTTAGAAATATGTATGGACAAACTCCAATATAATTCCAAGAGAATCAACTAGACAGTCAGACTCAATCAATAGAAATATATCCAAGAGTTATATCTCAATTTCTAAATTCAATCCGCAATCAAACAAATAGGAATTTGCGATCCCGATTAAATATAAGAAATAACTTGGAAGGTATCAAAAATCAATATCCAAGTGTCAATCAATTTAATCAACAACCAAAGGTTGGATTTACAATTGATTGAACTTACGTACAACCTGTGATATTTCAATTTTATAGAAAATATAATGCGGAAAAGAAATATCACAGACACTAGAAGTTTTATTAACGAGGAAATCGCAAATGCAGAAAAACCCCGAGACATAGTCCATATTTGAACACCACAATGTATTAAGCCGCTACAGACACTATCCTACTCCAAGTTAAATTCAGATTAGAATGTAGTTGAGCCCTAACCAATATCACACTGATCAAGGTACAATCACATTTCTTATTCCTTTGAATCCCAGCAGGACTCTGCACACTTGATTCCCTTAAATGATCTCACCCACAACTAAGAGTTCCTACGACCCAAAGTCGAAGACTTGATAAACCAATCTGTCTCACACAGAAAAGTCTATTGAATAGATAAATATATATCCCACGGATATACCTATGAGTTTTGTTCCGTCTTTTAATAAATCAAGGTGAACATGAACCAATTGATACACCGGACTTATATTCCCGAAGAATGACCTAGTAATATCAATCACCTCACAATAATCTTAATCGTATGGTAGCGAAGCAAGATATTGCAGAATCACAAACGATGAGACGAAGATGTTTGTGACTACTTTTTATCTTGCCTATCGGAGATTAAATCTCGAGCCAATCTTAGAGAAGATAGTAATCAATCACGATAGAAACGGAAAGATCGGAACATACAACTACAAGGAAAATAGTTTGGTCTAGCTTCACAATCCCTTTGAAGTCTTTAAGTCGTTAACCTACCGGGTTTTGGAAAAACCTAATGTTAAAGGAGAATCGACTCTAGTCGCAACTAATATCACATATGAGTTGTGGGGATTAGGTTTCCCAGTTTCTAGATTTCTCCCTTATATAGTCTTCAAATTAGGGTTTGCAATAAATGTTACCTTGGTAACAAAACATTCAATATTCACCGTTAGATAAAAACCTGATTAGACTCAAGCTAATATATTTCAACTGTTAGATTGAACTTAGCTTGTTACACACAAATGAAAAGTGACTTCATTTAGATATGAGTAACTGTACCTAAACGTGTGCACCTTGTTGGCTCAACAATAGTTAACCGAAGTTATCCATATGAACACTTTCATATCAACCATATTCATCTTAACCATAACTAGTTAAAATGACTCAAATGAAACTAGTTCTAGAGTTGTTCAATTTTTTATATTCTCATAGAAGTATGCAAGACACAATTGAAGCAAAATCGATTTTGATTCACTCGAATCAATTCATGAACATTATAGCCACGGTTTGCAAAATATTGCATTCCTTATTATATAAGTGTATTTGTTCATGAACAAACCGATTTTAGAACATAACCTACTCAAGTATGCAAACGGGTACGCATACCTAAGTAGCCGAACTTGGATTGTGTTTGCCAATATGCAAACGGGCACGCATACTGTCGTTCACATCCGAACTAAGTTGAATATAGTGCACACAAGGGTATGCATACCAAGGTTCACGGACTTCAACTGACTTTGCCAGTATGCATACGGGTATGCATACTATAGCTCCCAGACTTCTCCTGACCAACCAGTACGCATACTGGTATGCATACTAGATTGTCGGTCTTGGACTACACATATGCAAGTACGAATACTGTGTTTATATCTAATCATGGTTAATCTTTCTAAGCTCCCATTTCAATCATTTAAACATTCTTAGAAAACAACAATAGTTTTCTCACGCAAACTATTAGATTTAAACCAATTTTCAAGTGATCGAATGATGAATACGAAACATTCCGAGTCTACATCAAATGTCTGTCTCACAAAAATAATGTAAGATGCTACCAGGTGATTTTCACATGATCATATTTTGACTTTCATCAAGAATATAAGATGAACTTGGTTAAAGCGAAAGTTTACCAACACATATTTCTAGAAATATGTAAGCGAGTTAAACTCAGCTCGAAATTTCAAATATGTATAATTGAAGTCTATATAGGTATACGAATTTTGTATCAAATAGGAGATAGAGTAGATAGACTTTTGAGTGATAGATGAGTTCAAGTCTCCGCATACCTTTTGTTGATGAAGTTCCACAAGCTCCCCTTAGTAGTTCTTCGTCTTCAATCGATGAGCGTTGTGAAGTATAAAACTCAACTACACTTACAATCCTAATCCGAGACTTAGCTAGAAGTAGACTAGAAATCAAGACTTATAGTTTTGACAACTAAACTTGACAAACAAGCTTGAGATAGCAACGCTTGCGAGTTCGACCGAGCAGTGCTCTACCAACTATTGTAATCAAATCGTTCTCCAAGGCTGATTACTTGATGAATAATCGCTATTCGCTATATGAACGATGTGGTATCCAATTTTTAAAGAAATTGAAAGTTATCAAATGTAAAAACCTTTAAAATCATGATTAATAAGTCCAGTGTAATAATGTTGCACACTAAATTACACAATAGTGTTAAAATTTTAATTTTAATTAGGTACACGTCGTGACTTATGAGTAGCAATATATACGTCTCTAATAAATAGGTTCCGAGAATTAGGACGAGTTGGTGATTTCCAAGTCCGAACTCATTGCTCCTCACTTCGCAACCGAGTAGGGCCGATGAGCGATATCGACTACTTTGGCTGTAACAGTCTTTCTCACTCTCTTTTTTCCCAGTTAGATGGTTCTTTTAAACCGACCTTCCAATTTCATGACATATCTTCTCAATAATAGCATGGTCAGGATGTAGTAGCTCTTAAGTTTTTTATTTGGAAACTAAAAACTCGGTGCGTGAACTTGTAATCAGATATAATAGTTTCAGAATCATACTCTTATAGAACCAACATATGAATTGTCTTAAATAACGCTTACATATTATGAGAGTTTTCTAAAATAACCTTAAGGGTGAGAAGATCTTCGAACAAAATGCGGTTAATGATTTTTTTTCTATTAGGATTCAACTGATAAAAAAGATGGTAGTTATCGATCTCAGAGATGCAAGCAAACCTCAAAAGAATTCCTGATAACACCACTGTCATCGATATGATGCTTGTCTCAATAATTGGGTCGACCGACCGGAAGGCCCAAAGGAGGGAGTCCTTTTTATGACCACTTTTTTTTATAAATTGTAAAGTAACAAAAATGTGCAATTTGATAAAAAAAATTTAGAAACGGTTAGTATTAAAACACTAAAAATTCCCTCCCTGATTCTATTTTTTTTTCCTTTAGACATTTTCGTAAATAAATCGAAAAGGAAGTGGGAAAATAGGTAATACTACTTTTAAGGAATATGAAATACCCGAAGTCAAATGATATTTTCTAACTGTCTTATCGCAACGGTGTTTTTTTTTTCTTTGGTTGGCCCTCCCCACCGTGACAACAATATTCTAGTATCATATAGATTTGGAAAGGTTGAATGGTCACTATTGATAGAGGAATAACACCAATGTTAAAGAAGATTTAGCAACAATGTGATTAGAGATCCACCGCTGATAATACGAGCTAAAGGAACAACTACAAATACAAAATATTAATCTTCCATGAAAATCAAATCTTACATAGATCAATAAATAACAGTAATATTGATTGATTAAAAAAATGACTTTTCGTTTTCTAAATGATGCTAAAAACACCTACACCTAATGAATAAAAACTCCTACTCCTAAATTTAATATAATTCCGAACATGTTAATATTTTTTACAGAAACAATTGTTCATACAATGATTAAATCTGCAGTGTTTTTAACCAACCATCAAGTGATCTGATTATTAGCATGCTTCCTTTTACTATGGAGATAAAGGGTTCGAACTCCGTAATTACCAAACATAACTCCTTATAGATTTAAGGATATAGTCTGAAACTACTGTTCTTTTTTTATTTATTTTTTTGATGGGAAGATTAATTATATTAACTAGCAAATATAGTACAAAAGGTTTACAATTTAATTTCTATCAATTACGTTGAAAATAATGCTAGGTCGCTGAATGTTTTGTTGTAATTTCGTAGACATATGCATAAGACTTTTTATTCTTGCTTCCTTAGCTATACGGTCCTTTTTGGCGTTGTATTTTCGATTTGTACACTTTACCTGAGCTTGAGGAAGATCTTTTAATATTGTCTTGGTTTCCTGCACGGTGTTTTCAGCTGTCCATGAGATATATGTGTTGTCCTTGTTGATGTTGTATGTCAATACTTTACAATCAGTTACCATTGAAACGCTTGACAAGAAGTTTTCTCTTAGCCAGATGACCACTTTTTGTAGAGATTTCGCTTCCGCATGAAAAGCCGAAGTAGCTGTCTCTGAACCCGCTGAAAATGTGCATGAATGTTTTTTGATCTACAGAGTAAACAATATGGGTGTATCCCATTGAAAGGTCTTCTTTCTTGAAAGAAGAATCAACAAAAATTATTCAGTCTGTGTTTATATCTAACCATTTGGTATTGACCATTATTAACTGATTGTTGTCGAGGCCTTCTCTCTTATTCTTTTGAGAGATGGATTGCAGAAATCTGTTGATCTGGTCAATCAGTTTAATTGGTTCTGGGTTTATTTTTTCAAAAAAAACCGAGCATCTGTATTTCCAGATGAACCAAAATATGGTCGAGATTTTTCCTACAAAATTATCCAAATCTGGATTTAGTAGCAAACTCTTGACCCATGAAGTAATCAGATTTGTATTAACTGAAGAAGTTAAATTTCCTAGCGAAAAGCCGAACCACATAACTCTAGCGAAAGGACAAGATCTGAATATATGATTCTCGGTTTCCTGAACTTGAGAATCGCACAGTTGGCAGTTTGGGTCAATTTCTGGGTTATAGGCCCCTTGTCTCGAAGAAGTAGGCAAAGCTTTTGAGCTAACTTCCAGACAAAGAGTTTAATTCTTGGAACTTCTTGAATTTTCCATATTTTTTCCATGGGAAATCTATCAACGGTTTATCGTCTTCTTGAGCTTGATTAGCCAAAAAATTATAAATGTTTTTAGTCGAGAAATTTTCTGATCTGATTTTGTCTTGTTCTTGTCTTCTTTGAGTTGTGGCTTGAATTTTCTCTCTCCTGGGCTAAAGAATCTATCAATTTTCTCTCTGAAACTACTGTTCCAAATCATCAAAAGAACAAAAAAGAAAAAGTCTGCAGAAATGCTAGCTTGACCACAAAAAAAAACCCAAATGACTAGGATGGAGTTGAGAGCTCACTTTGATCAGCGATGATACTAATATTAGAACAACTACTAAAGGCCATTGGATCCACCTCTCGGGTTTTATTTTGGGATAAATTGCCATCAATCAAGAATCATTGATCGTTAACTCTGATTCACAACCAAGTGACAAAGCTATCGGAAGTGATATGGCTCATGCCACGTTCTTAGCATTGGGATGGTCATGTGGTAAAGTGGGGCGAGGCATCTATTAGCTAGCATTTTCGCAAGGCTATCCATGCCGAACAAGCTTGGAAGAAATTAATAATATGGTTTTTTGGAACGTACTCAAGTATTTTAAAGTTTTTTTTGGGACTCGTTCTTGCACTCAACATGAGAGACTACCGTCCAAGCCATCTGAAAAGCTGAGCTTGCTTGTTCCTATGGTGAATGAAACCGTCCAAGTCATCCAAAATAGTTAACTCATGGGTGTCTCCACAAATGAACACTATCTTCTTCAGACTTCTTCACAATGTCGTTACTTACAAATCATTTTCCTCAGTTCATCTGCATCTGTCAAAACATTTCACAACCTTATCCTCTTCCTCCTCAGAAGGCAAACGAAAAGGTTTGGATCAAGCTTTGAGAATTTTAAAACTCATAACACCAAAACCTACTCTTACCCATGCCCGTCAAAACCATCTCAACCTCGTACAATCTTGTTTGGTTGATAAAAATCCTGATGACCATAACATCATATCTTTTAGAAAGATACCACTTGAAGAAGTTCCAAACAGAGATTTTGTTTCTAATGTCGATAAGAATAGTCTCTCCACTGCAATAAGTTATTGTGGGTATGTTAGAGGTTTCATTCATGGAATTCAACTCCATTGTTTAGCAATCAAGACTGGGTTTGATTCATATGTTTATATCGGAACTTCTTTGGTTAATTTGTATGCGAAATGTGGTGATCTGGTAAATGCATATAAAGTGTTCGTTGAAATGCCTGAAAGAAATGTTGTTTCGTGGACTTCGATAATTGCAGGATTTTCTCAGAATTTGCACGTGTATATGTGTTTGAAGCTTTACCATCAAATGAGGCATTCAAATGTGAAACCAAATGACTATACTTTTACAAGTCTGTTAAGTGCTTATACAGGTAATGGGTTTCTTGTGCAAGGTAGAATAGCGCATTCTCAAATAATTCTTATGGGTTTTGATTCATATACTGATATCTCAAATGCATTAATATCTATGTACTCAAAATGTGGTGATATTCAAGATGCAGTTTATAGCTTTGAAACTATGGAAAGAAGAGATATTGTTTCATGGAATTCGATGATTGCGGGTTATTCGTTGCATGGGTTATCTGAGAAAGCTATAAAACTTCATGAAGAAATGCAGAAACTAAAAATTAAACCAGATGGCATCACTTTTCTAGGAATTCTATCATCATGTCGACACGGTGGGCTTGTAGAAATCAGTAGGCATTGCTTCAATTTGATGCTTGAAAATGGGGTTAAACCAGATTTAGATCATTATTCGTGTATGGTTGATAGTTTAGGTCGAGCAGGGTTGCTAGAAGAAGCTAAAGTATTTATTGAGGAAATGCCGGTAACTCCTAATGCAGTTATATGGGGATCACTATTATCTTCATGCAGACTTTATGGGAATGTTGCGATTGGAATTCATGCAGCTGAGAAGCGTCTTTTATGTGAGCCAGATTGTGCTGCAACTCATGTGCAGTTATCAAAATTCTATGCCATTGCGGGGCGAAGGGATCAAACAGTGAGAATCCGAAAATTGATGAAAGATAGAAATTTGAAGACGAATCCTGGGTATAGTTGGATTGAGATTAAGAACGAAATTGTCAGTTTTGGAGTTGATGATGGATCAAACATAAGAGCTACTGAAATATTTGATGTAGTCGATAGTTTAGTTGAGAACATGAACAGTTCAGTATATGACCCGAATTTGCACCAAGGCATTCAAGGTTTTGAGCTTTAACCATGCATGGAGTTTTAACAACCACAAATCCATGGAATAGTTATTGGTTGATGATCTTTCTCAAATCCATGGAATACTTTTATGTGTATTTTGGGTCTTGATGAACCTAATATTGTGGAGCAAAATTCCGAAAACCAAGAATCTTAAGAATACCAGTTGCTGGTGTGTCAAGCAGCCTCAAAAATGTTGGTCTACCAATGGATTTGGTCTTGATATCTGGGCAGACCCATGGATTCCCACCCTTCAGAATGTCAAGCCAACTACCCCACAATATTCAGAAGCTGGTGAGTGATTTGATGGTCCTAAAATGAGAGGAAATTGAACCAACTGTTGATGCAGAAGATTTTTGATCCTTTGGTAGCCTCTCAGATTCTTAGAATCCATATTGATATTAGTAAGGATGCTAGGACGGACAAGCTGGTGTGGACTCCTAACCTCAAGGTGATTTTACTTGCCAACCCTGGCAGAAACTTTGAAGCTCGAATTTTGGTGAGTTTTCTTGTTTTAATGGTGCTCCTTTCCCATGGCCGATCTTCTGGAAAAAGGAAAATATTGCTACAAAATATTCACATGTTTCAGTGGAGGTTAATGCACAATGGAGTAGGGGTCTTTCAAAAGATAGGAAGGCTTATTGAAGGGATTGTAACCGACTGCAGATTCTATTACTCTTAAAGAAATAGTCATAAAGTAGTCCCTTGCTAAGGATAATGGATACAGCTTCTGTCTTGGTGCTTGCATTCTGTGGCCTATTCGGAAGACTTGTAATGAGGTTGTTTTCTTGATAATGGTAAGCCTCAAGTGAATCATATCATTAGAATTGCTTTGTACTGGTTCTCTCATTTTTACTTTCATGGTCGAAGTGATGAAAAATTGAGCACTTACACTGCAGATTCTACGGATGTGTTTCAGAACTTAGATGAGTCTTTTTGGGCTGCTCCTACAGGTAACACTATCAAAATTAACATCTTTGCTGCAGTCGCAGAGGGGCATGGCTCTTGTGCTGCCGTTGAGTGGCCAAATTATCTGTTGTAAAACTTCTCTTCCATTCCTAGTGTTGCTGAAGCTTTGGTGGCTGTAAAATCTTACCATCCAAGTCATCTGAAACAGTCCTGCTAGCGAGAGAACGAAAAGATGATGCTGAATGATTGAACATAAAAGTTGTTCATTCATAGGCTTGACCATCCAATATCACACTAAGATTTATCTTGCGTTTTTGCATGTTACAGAGGAAATGTTGTAGATGAACTTGTTTTTGTTAAAGAGAATATAGTTACAAGGTAATAATATTTTCCCCCGATTTCTCAAAGTATCATGTATGCCAACACCCAACTGATTTAATGCCTTTTTTCTTTTTATAGACAATGGTCTCTTTGTTCTGTTGACGAAAATAGAGTCTGCCAGTGTCATCAGTCCCTAGCTCTGATGTGCTGTTGCAGGTTATATTTTTCTTGCTTATTAGTTGTCATTTTCCTAGAAAATGTTTTGCCACTGTTTTTGTGAGTATGTACCGATATTTTGTGCCACAAGAGTTCATGGTTTGCCTTCCAGTCATGGGAGATGTTAGACCTTTTTGTGACTTTTGTTGCTCAGTTATCAGATTACGTGTGGGTATAGTTTGTCGCTTTTGTGCATTATCACTGTCCCTTCGTGATGTGAATTACCTAATATACGACTTGTATTCCAGCCAGCAAGTTCCATATCTGCCTCAGAATAATTTTGAAGAGCGGATGAAACGAAGTTGCCATAGTGCTTTAGTTAAAAGTTCTTCAGGTCTACAGAAAGCAACCGTGAGCAGTGCGCTTCGGCTACCATTTTTAAGTTGGTGGTGGCTCTACTTGTTCTTTTATGTTATTACGAGCGTCTGAGAGAAACTATAGAACTAGGAATGTATTTTATAGAGGTGGCATTAAGTCGACTGTGTATTGTACACCGTTATGTAAGGATATTTTTTATTTCACTTAGTCATATGGTTCACTAATTTGACTTTGAATAACTTTTTTTTATGGACATCTCGGACAATTAGAAAGGACTAGTCATAGTTATTGAATTCTGATTTCTTGTTTTCTTGTTCCAAGGCTGCTAAAGAAAAATATGGACTTCGAAAAATCAAACTTTAGCTCAAGTGATCCTTCCTTTTTCAATGGTCTCCAATTATGGCATTATACACACTTGTGACCAATATGAATTTGATGTTCTCCTAAAGACTGGAATAATTTCCCTTGGTGCTATGTGATTTTTGAAAATGTGTGCCTGTCAATGAAAATGACATTGTAAGAATAATCAAATCTTTCTACGCAGACTTGTTTTATTCGATGGCAGGAAGAAATGCATAATCACAAACTTCTGGGAGTATCACTTGTAATTCTTCTGCCCTCCTACGTGCATTACCGGGCGACTTGACCATTAGGAAATTTCTAAGACGGCTAACAATATGGTAGTTCCTAATGAGATGAAATGAATTACCTTACCGACTTTGTCAATGTAATTCAGAGTTTACTCAAAATTTGCCTTGTAACACATAATCTGTGTGAACACGAAAATAACGACGGTATCCAAGTGTTCACAACAATATTCGCATTTCATACAGAATCACTGGGAGAGATGAAATTCATATAAAACAATATGAGTTCGAAGCCTATCAGACTCTGAGCTTTCGGGCTCGTCATCGTCTGGTCACGGGGGAATAAATTAAACCATGCATACGATTAAGGCATAATAATAAAATAGAAAGTAAAGTGCTGAATGTAAATGAGACAATGATTTATGTGGTTCAGCACTAAGGCCTACGTCCACTGGGGGTTGGAGTTTCACTATGTATTGAAGAGTTACAATGATAGTCAAATGACTCTGTGTGAATTACGGAGCTAAAGGGGGAAATGGAATTCATACTTACTCTTCCTATTTCTGTCTCCTAAGATCTCCTATGCTCACTCAAAACTGGTCGACCCATTCTCTCTCGGTGGAGAGGGGTATTTATAGGGATGTAACGTGGGGTCCATTGTCTGAGACAGTTGCAACCTTATCTCCTTGATCTTTGTGATAATCCCGCTGGTATCTTCGTTCTCGACCGATGGCTCTCAACGGTCATGGTTGGTAACGATGGGCCACCTCTTTCTCCTCCACAGGTTGATTGACACGTACTCTATGTTTAGGGTGTTTAATGCGGGTGGTTGGGTCGTCTGCACGCGTCAGACAGGTGTCTGCCGGCTCCTGTCCCATCTGTGTCAGTATGTCCAATCTCCACCGTTGATCCCGGGTTCTCCTCGAGATGGAATAAAGTAGATCCTAGGGTGTTCTTCAATACTTCTCAGTGGCTCGATACTTTAGTGCTCCTAGGTTCTTAGCCGTCGGATCCGCTCGATGATGAACATGTGTAGATGATAACTATCCCTTGGGTGTAGAGACGTGGCATCGTGCCTTGATGTTTCAGGCTGTGCATCCTCCACGTGTGACTCTTCCGACACGTGGAAAATGATGAATTATGTGTATACAATTTTTCCCTTTTCTTCTGATTTGGATGTTAGTCAAAGTTAGAAGAAAACTGTCTTCACAGCTTCTTCATCTTT
This sequence comes from Papaver somniferum, assembly GCF_003573695.1. Classification (NCBI taxonomy): domain Eukaryota; kingdom Viridiplantae; phylum Streptophyta; class Magnoliopsida; order Ranunculales; family Papaveraceae; genus Papaver; species Papaver somniferum. Next base: position 25,806,023 of record NC_039360.1, on the reverse strand, counting down.
CCACAATAACTTCCCCTAGATTTTAGGGAACATTTCCCACTCCTTGCAATAACTCCTTCTTGAATCATAGGACGGTTTTATCATCTTTGTTATAAATAGGAGAGAGGATGTCATTGAAATAAATTTCATTCTTTCTTCTTTCTCTTGTCAGTTCATATTCTCTGAAGGTCTTCATTCTCTTTTTTTATTCTTTAGTTCTTTACTCCTGCTGTTGCTGCTAAGATCCTTGGAGGTCCCCTACCGTCGCTGCTTTTCAGATGTTTGCTGATCATCCTCATCCTCTTATTGATACTTCTGATTCAGGTATGGAGTTCTTCCAACTCGTATTTTCCTTCGATCAATTTTGTTCTTCTGCTACTATACCTAGGTTTCGTGATGAAGAACAAACATACGAAAGTATATATACCCATGTTCTTTATCATGAAACCTAGAGATTCCTCGTTGATTGTTTGAAGATTGTTTTTGATGGTCACGACTGGATTAATTAGGGTTTCTAGATTTTACTGGGTTACTTATCTTTGTGTTTCTGATGATATTTCTGGTGAACGAAATAAGTCTACAAAATTTTGTTTTATGAACATCACTTTCTTTGTTCGTCGTGTTTGTAGATATGGCTGATCGTCATTAGATTCCATATCAGACTCCACCATCGAGCCCTTATAGATCTCCTCCATCCAAAAGTCTTGATGTATCTCCGCCGAAGGGTGGTCCACCTAGGTCTTCCCAGCCAGATCCTCGAGCTCAGAAGACTTCATTTGCGTCTGGTCCCTGAGTTTCATCTACCAAGAGAGGGGATCCGCCGATGAGTTCTCAGGGTTCCCGATATGCTGTTAATCGTCCTCCTGTATCTCAGCGAGCTGAACCGACGAGTGCGCCGTCTCCTACTCCTCAACGTGCTGAGCCGCTAGATATACAACCTCTTTGTTATATTTCTCTTACTACGAATCCTTCTCAGAAGTCTATGGTCCCCCCATCTACTGCTCCAGTGAAGGGGAAAGCTGCCAAAGGTGCTGCACCGAAGGCTGACCCATCGAGAAATCCTCCAACCAAGAGGAAATCTTCGAATATCAGTCCCCATAAGAGGCCATCGTCGGATAAAGCTGATGATTCTGATGCTTCCCCAGTTATACGAAGCGTCTCGGTCGGTAAAAACAAGGTTACTTTTAAACACATAGATCTTGAGGCGTTCAAGGTAAAGCATGAGCTCGAAGCTTTCGACGTTAAGTTTTATGCTCCCGATGACGATCTCACTTATGATTTGATTAAGAATTATAAGTACGATGACTTTCATCTGCTGACAATCGTGGGGGCCTTCGAGGCTAGCCTTATGTTGCCCCTGTATAAGTCGGGTGACTCTTTTTATTACGACGTCTTGGCTCATCGTGAAAGCTCTACTCCACATACTCATTGTCGCTCGGGAGTACAGCTGTCTGGGAATTACCTTCGGTCGCTTAAGGAGTGCTACCTTCGGAGTAAGGGAGAGACGATGATGACCTGCTACGTTCCTAACCCGGCTGAGAGAAATCGGTATACTCCTGAGAACTTCAATACTTTCTTTAGCAACTACGTTAATAGTAGGAATCGTAAGCCATGGAGCGTCGGTCTTTGTACTATTCCTGCTTCCAAGGGTGAGGTTTGTCTCCTGAGTGAGGTGGCTCGAAGATCCGATACGTCCATGGTACTGAAGGAACTTCTCATCGGAAACTTTTCCCTGCTCGTGAGCGGCTCAAGCGTGATCATGATTATGAGTGGCACGCCACCGTTATTGAGGTCGTCGGTCCTTCGGCTTATGATTGGGTACCTGATCAACATGGATGACGCCCTGTTGCTGGTAGTCAGCCTCGTGATAGTGCACCGGCTCGTTATGGTAACTTCTGCCCTTGGCAGTTAAATTTTGATGGTATGGACTTTGAGTATGCCTTCGATGCTGCTGATGTAGACGAAGAGGAAAGCTCCGACGCTACCATTCCTCCGAAGGATCTTGCTAATTTCAAGGTATGACTTTTTGTGAGTTTATAATATGTATATTTTCCCCTTTTGTTCTTAGTTTGATTTGGTCGTAGTACGGAGAAAATTTCCTTCTTGATAACACTATACTATGTCCTTAGATAAAAAAGAAGAAAAAGATAGGTCTGGTTCAATCTTCCACCGCTGCCGTTGAGGAGACTGAAATTCCCGATGAGGTTACCAGCCTAGTGAACGACGAGCTTGTCGAGGAGGAAGAGGAAGCTACCGATTATGAAGAGCGTATAGGGAATTCCCCTCACAATCACGGGGATGGTGAGAAAGAGATTTCCACTGGTGGTCCAGGAGATATTAGCCTTGGAGCTACTGAAAAAGAGATTACCCCTGGAGGACAAGGAGATATACCCGCTGACCAACATACATTCCCCCCCCCCCCCCCCCCCCGACTCAGAGGAATGAAGATGTTGATCTTCAATCAACGATCCCTACTGGGTTGGGTCAAGAATTCTCTTTTGGAAAGATCCGTTCCTCTGGTGGGAAGGATGACCTTGGTGTTGTTATGGGGTTGGCTTCAGACTTCTCCTTGATCACTCCAAACGACGAGTGGGATGTTCTTGGCGAGACTAGTGGAGAAAAAGTAACTGAGATGGAAGAGAGTTCTGATGGTGAAGACGGCGATGCCCTTATTAACAAGGAGGCCCAGGCTAAAAGAAATTTTGATGCTAGAAAGAACGCTGTTGTTGATGAGGCTTCCACTGAGGCATCTTCAGAGGGATTTGAGAGGGCCATGATGCACGAAGGTGATGATGCTACACTTGACTGGATGATGAAGAAGAATTTGATGTTCTTTACGAAACCTGCTCCAGTGATCCCTGGTGAGAAGGATTATGATGCTTTCACCCATCAGAAGATGCAATTAACGTCTCATGATGAGGTTACAGAGATCTGGGAGAAGGATTTGGGAGCTACTTCCACTAGTCTTTTAGTCGATCCCTCGTATTCTGTTGCTAATATGATGGCAATTTTCGATGGGTACCAATACAGTTTCCCTCAACAGCGGATTCTTGAGGTAAGGCGTCGAAAATTTCCTCTGAGCCGGATGATCTGATGTTGTGGGTTTTTACTTACAGTTATAGCTTGTCTTTCATTAATGCAGATGATGAGAAGCGAGCATTGTAACCATACCTTGTACCAGTTCTTCAAGGCGAAGGCCTTTAAGTTGGAGGCAAAGCTTCATCACAGAGAAGGTGAGTTGACCGCTGCTGAGGCTCTTATCGCTGATAAGTACAATGAGGTATTGGATTTGAAGAATCGGATGAAGGGGAAAGAGAGGCTTGGTGCTGAAGAAGAGAAGCTTCGTCTTGAACTCGCACTTGCTCGTAGTGAGTTGGAGATGGCTCGTAATGATGCTTCATCTTCCAAAGGTTTATTTTCTTCTCTATTCTTCTCTTCGTCGCTCATTTTTGTCTTCTTAGTGTGCTGTCTGAGTCTCCCGGCCCTATCTTCAGCGGTCGATATCCGAGAATTAACATGGCTTCGGAATGAGAAGACTCGTCAAGCTTCTCGAATTAGGGAACTAGTGGAGAAAATAAAAAATGAGTCTGATAAGTGGAATGCTCGGGCAGATGAGCATAATGAATTGATGGCTCAGTATCGACAACGACGGGATCAGATGGTTGATATGCAGAATTGTTATAACTATGATCGCCGCCAGTTTGATGGTTCTTTGTTGTGGACTCGTGAGAATCTACGTGAGGCTCGTGAGGGTATTTCTCGTTTAGAAACCAGGGTGGAAAGCTTGGAAGAGGATATGCTTCAAGCTCGTTCATCTCATGATCCTGAAATTCAGGATTATATACAGCGGCTCGTTCAGCAGAGGGATGATGCCAGAGCCGAGGCCCATGCCCTTAGTAATGCTTTAGCTGCTTCTCGGGACGATGCCGCTCCTTTGGTGGACTCTGAGAAGGACCTTGAAATAAATATGTAAAGGCTTACTAAAGGGATAGAAAAGATGAGTAATGAAGTCAATCATCTTCGACATTTAGACTCCATGAAGCAGGTAGAGTTGGATAAGTGTCAGTTTTCCCTTACAAATCTTCGGTTGGATTATAAGAAAATTTCGGACGAGTATGATTTTATTGACGAAGCCTGGGACGCTGTAGTTAATGAATATGAAATAGCTTCGAGTAAGGTCGAAGGTATACACTTGTTCGGTCGTCAGTAGTCTTCGTAATTTAGATTTTCTAACCCATTTGTGTTTTTCCTTTTCAGATCTCGAGGGACAGCTTAACCTCGCAAATGAAAATATTGAAAAGTCTCAATATTCCCTAGCGTACCAAGAGGGTCAAGCCAAGTATTTCGAAGGGATATCAGGATCTAGGGATGCAGCAGCGAAGGAAGCAGCCAAAGAGGTGGCTCGATTGACATCTTTGTTGTCACAATCTGAGCTCAAGGCCACCGTTATTACTCATAAGGCTCGTTGTCAGTTGGTCGAGGAGATTAAAAAGACCTTAACCAAGATCGAACAGAACCTCCTGAAGGAACATGATATTGTTAAGAAGTATCCTCGTCATCCTATGCCTGATCCCTTGACTTACTCTTCAGGTCTTTCTTCGGGGGGAAGTGTTCCTTCGTCTCAACCGAAGAATCCTTCCAAGGGGAAGTAGTTTTTTGTGTTCGTTATAGAAAGTTGATCTTTGTTGATTACTTGGCTTTGGGCTATTTTTTGTGTATCTTGTTTTACCTTAGTTTATCCCTTGCTTAATTTTCATGATTTGTAATCAACTTTTATGGAATGGATCATCATTTGTTTGGATATGTACAACTCTGCTTTACCTGCATCATTAGTTTACTTTATTTTTAGGCAGCGAGTAAGTAAATATTGAAAATTAGGTAAATAATAAAAAGTGTTTGACGGCAGTAACGAAGGTATGCACCTTCGTTATTGACTTTGGACCTGTCACCCCGCTGACTAACCCTTGGCCAGAGGATCACTGATCGCTGGGGGTTGATGCAGCATTCCCAGATATGTGATGCGTTTATTAAAAGTATTTACATGCACCCATTCCGCTGAACCGCTGTCTTATCGATTGTTTGGGTATCTCTTTCTGCTGGAAGCCTTCCCCATGGTCGGACACTTATAGACGCTGATAGCGGAGTCCCGAGAGATTGTACATGGTTACTTTCCCCGACAGAGTTATTTTGCAAAACAAATTGTTCAATTGATAAGGTGAGGTCTGCTATTCCTCGTCCAGAGATAGAAACACGTCGAGCGGGCACGCTGTCTTCTTCTTCTGGTACTCTTCACGCAGATGCAGAACTGCGCTGCTTTATGGATAGTATCGCTTGAGATATTTAGCGCCATGGGTTCCTGAGGACTTCTCCTTTCAGATTACGCAGGTAGTAAGATCCATTCCCGGCGATGTCATGTATTATAAACGGTCTTCCCCATGTTGGTGCTAACTTGCCCCACTTTTTCTCTCGCTGGTATTGTGGTATGGTTCTCAGTACATACTGTCCTTCTACAAAGTTTATAAGCTTAACCTTCTTGTTGAATTCTCTGGATAACATTCGTTGGTAGTTTTCCATCCTTTGAAATGTTGTCTCCCTCATTTCTTCTAGATCGTCGAGCCTTTCCAGCATCATATCTTCCGTGATATTCTTCTCCCATGCTTCGGTCTTTGTGGTTGGCATGATAATTTCTGTCGGGATGACTGCTTCGGCTCCGTAAGTGAGGAGGAACGGTGATTCACCCGTGTCGGACCTTCGTGTTGTTCGGTATGCCCATAGCACGTTGTGTAATTGTTCGCACCATCGTCCTTTGTGTTCATCCAATTATTTCTTGAGGATAAGACCAAGGGTCTTATTTGTAGCTTCAGCCTGGCCGTTACTATGGGGGTAAATGGGGGTTGATTTTTTCTTCCTGATCTTGAAAGTATCAAAGAGCATATCTATGTTTTTCCCTTGTAATTTCCTGCCATTGTCATACAATTTATGCGGGAATGCCAAACCTGCAAATGATGTTCTGAAAGATGAATGTGAATACGTCCACGTCTCGGATTCTAGCTAGGGCTTTTGCCTCCACCCATTTGCTGAAGTAGTCTGTGGCTACAATTAAGAATCGCCTTTTACATGACCCTTCGATAAGGGGTCCAACGATGTTTATGCCCCATTTTGAGAATGACCAAGGACTATCTACAGAATTTAGATTTGTCGCATGAGCATGAATCTTCTTAGCAAACCGCTGGCATTCCTCGCATCTCCTGTACATCCTTGCGGCATCTTGTATCATCTGTGGCCAATAGTACCCCTGCATTTTTTCTTTATCCGCCAATGATCTCATTCCGCTGTGGTTACCTGCGTCCCCTCTATGGATATCTTTCAAAATACGATGCCCTTCCTCCCTTGATAAACATCGTAGTAGTGGTCCGAGGAAGGATTTTTTGTACAAGACTCCATCACGAAGATCGTATCTTTCTGGCTTGCTTCAAGTCTGCAGGTAGCGTACCTTCTTCAAGGTAGAGGTGAATCTCGGTTCTCCAGTCTTCTTCGTTGTTGAAGTCCTCGTCTTCGTGATCCCTCGTCATGATATCATCTTCGATGAAGTCTTCAGCAATATCCTCTCCTACGTTGTCGTCATCAATGTCCTTCCCTACATCGTCTTCAAGATTCGTAGCGAAGGACTGTTGTGGGGTGATTGAAAGTTCGTATACTCTTGTTACTTTTATGGCTTTAACGCTCTCATCTTTCAGCATGGATGATATGTATGCCAAGGCGTCGGCATGCTTGAGATCTTTTGTGCACAAGTGTCAGAACTTGATGCTTGCTATCTGAGAGGCTAAGGTCTGAACCAAAGCCATGTATGCGGAAAGGGTGTCATCGTAGACATTGTATTCTAGTTCTATTTTTCGAATGACCAACTGAGAATCACTTGTTAGGCGTACATCTGTTATCCCCATTTCTATTATTAACCGGAGGGCATGTACTACAGCTTCGTACTCAACGATGTTGTTGGTATGCCCCTTGAATTCCAATCTTAGTGCATGCACGATCCTGTCTCCGGTGGGAGAGGTAATCACGATGCCTATGCCTGTGCCCTCTCTATTTCTCGATCCATCGACGAAGATTTCCCATCTTCTTTGGCTTGAGGGTTCGAGTATATCGACTGGATCTTTCCCGTCCTCTTCTGCTTCTGGTATGTCCTCCACTTCTTCGTCATTACCCAGAGGTAAGTCCGCCAAAAAACTCGCTAAGACCTGTGACTTTTAGGCAGTTTGGATCTCGTGGATAATGTTGAATTAATCCAGATGAGTGTTCCATTTTTCTATCCTTCCTACTTTCCCTGCGCTCTTGAGGACAGCTTCCAACAGTGCTTTATATGGGACCCGAACATGATGAGTCAAGAAATACGTTCTTAGCTTTTGGGTTGCCCATACTAATGCTAGTATGAGCTGCTCAATCTTCGTGTAGTTTCCTTCCGCCGGGTTGAGAGTCTTGCTGACATAGTAGATTGGTTGCTCAACCTTCGTGTTGGTTTTGACAAGGACCGCGCTGACCGCATCTTCGATTGTTGCTATGTACAGGGACAACACCTCATCGGGATAGGGATTTTGGAGGATCGGGATCGTGGCCAGGTATTCTTTTTATCTTCTGGAAGGCTTTCTCGCATCCGGCGGTCCATTCGAATTTGCTCCCTTTTTTGAGAATGTTGAAGAAATGTTTGCATTTGTCCGATGACCTGGCGATAAATCTTCCCAGAGCCGCTAGGGATCCGTTGAGCTTCTGTACTTCTTTCAGGTTCTTTGGGGACGGCATTTCCACGATGGCCTGGATCTTGGAGGGATCCACTTCGATGCCTCTCTTCGTTACGAGATATCCGAGGAATTTCCCTGAGGTGACGCCGAATGTGCATTTTTCTGGGTTCACTTTCATGCTGTGTTTCCTCATGGCTTCGAAGATATCCCTCAAGTATCGATGGTGGTCTTTGCGCAGCTTACTTTTGACGAGCATATCATCGACGTAGACTTCTAGAGTGTTCCCGATCCATGGTTTGAAGATAGCATCAACCATCCTTTCGTATCTTGCCCTGCATTTCTAAGTCCAAAGGGCATCCTTGTATAATAGTAGAGGCCGTGCGGGGTATAAAATGTTGTGTGTTGTTGATCTTCTTCCGTCAGGGATACTTGGTTGTAACCAGAATATCCATCCATGAATGACAGTTCTTCGTACCCTTCAACGGCTTCTACCAGTTGATCGATGCTTGGGAGGGGGTAACTATCCTTCGGACAAGCCTTATTGAGGTTGGTGAAGTCGATGCATATTCTTACTCCTCCATTCTTCTTCGGTACGATGACCATGTTCGAGATCCATGTTGGATACTTCACTTACTTGATAAACCCTGCTTCTAACAGTTTACGGAGCTCTTTCTCAATTGCTTGGTGGTACTCTGGCGCCACTTTTCGTACTTTCTGCCTGAAGGGGACCGTGCCCGGCTTTATACGGAGTTCGTGATGAATTATCTTCAGATCAATTCCTGGCATGTCTCATAATTTCCATGCAAAGATGTCCGCATACTCCATGAGTAGCTTGATTAGAGCCATATCTCTTTCTTTGTCCATTAAAGTCCTTATTTTGATCATATTCGGGTTATCTTCGGTCCCTATATTGATCTCCTTCATGGGTTCCACAGATGTGAATATAGGCTTCAGTTCCCCTAGGAGAGGGACGTTCTTTAATTGCTATTTGGTAGGCTCTCCATCCCCCTTAGCTGTGGAGGTACCTGCTTCGGTGTTTATAACGATGCTCTCCTTCGTCAGACTTCTTCCGGAGATCTCTTCCAGATAAAGGTCAATTTCTTTCTCCTTGACAACTTCTTTGTTTCGGTTTCTTCGGGATTTACGCTGCTCATCTTGCTTGTTGTTGAGATGATTTTGTATATCCTGACATTCTCGAGCAGTTACCTGATCTCCCTTTATTTCCATTACCCCTTCGGGTGTTGGGAATATAAGGTACTGATGATAAGTCGCTGCTACCCCTTTGAGCTTGTGTACCCATCTTCGCCCGATGATGGCATTGTAAGGAGAAGGAGCGTCCACTATGCTGAATCGTGTATCAACCTTCATTAGTCCTGCGTTTACTTGTAAAACAATGTCTCTTAGAGGCTTCGTTGTGGCCCATTGAATCCATATATGGTGTAGTACGAAGACATCAATTGTTCTTCATTCAGCTCCATTCGTTTGAACGTGTCATAAAACAGTACATTGACCGAGCTCCCTCCATCAATGAGGACCTTCCTGGTATTGCACCCCGCGATGGGTAATGTGAGAACCAAGTGGTCGTTCTGATCCTCCATGTCATCATATAAATCCTCAGCATAGAAAGTTATTGGAGCGTTTATCCATTGTTCGTGTTCCTCCACTTCTACTCGACCGATTTTGTACAACTCACAGTAATCTTCAAATTGCTTCCTTAACCTTTTGCCTATCTGGGAAGTTAGTGATGGTCTAGTGGCTTCAGAGCATGAGATATTGTTGAGCGTTCGATTACCCTCGGGTAGCTGGACTTGCTTGCTTCGCTTAGCCCTCTCTTCTATGTCGGCCTTTTGTAAGTATTGCTTGAGGTCACCAGCGTCAATCAGCTTTTGAATCATTATCTTGAGGTTCTTGCATTTTTCAGTCTGATGCCCGTTGAAGCAGCTGTACTCACAGTAGTCTCTAGATTTCTCGGATAGTGGTGGATGCTTCCCTTTGGACCAAGGCCACTCTAAGTTCTCTCGATCCTTAATCTCCCTTAGGATGCGAGTGTAGTTGGTGTTGAGCTTCATAAAGACTTGGTCTTCGAATTTTTGGTCGTCGCATCGACGATCATCCCTTCGTCCTCTCTTATCTTTACTGGGACGTTCATTTGAACCTCCCCTCTTTGATCCGCTAGCATGCTCTATTGAGTTCGTTCGATGAGATCTTTGAGTTTGGGGTCTAGGATTGTTCCGCTGGATTTCTTATAACCTGGCGTGATTTTAGATGATTACCTAAAGGTCTCCTTCAATCGTAGGTACACTTCCGTGAATCTCCACAAATAATGGGCTCATTCTGCCTAATCCCCATTTGTAACAGTTGATGCTGACCACTGGATCTACGTTCCCTATAGCTTGACAAATTTTGTGCCATATGTCGGTATATTCCCTGATCGTTTCCTTGTAAGCTATAGCTAATGAGAAGAGCTTGTCTATTCCGGGGTTGACAGCCTTGTTGTACATGTATGTCCCTAAGAATTTCTCAGTGAGCTGGTTGTAGGAATCGATGGAGTTTGGAGGTAGGTTGTCGAACCAAGATAGTGCTGATCCCGTTAGACTTGAAGGAAAGAGGACTGCATCGTTTTGATCCCATCGGGCTAAAATACGATTATAGTATCGAAGATGAGCTGCAGGGTCGTTGGATCCATCGTAACATTCGAACGCTGGAACGAGACACTTTTGAGGGATAAACGCTTTGGCCAAGTGGTGAGTCAGCGGCATGGTGTTAGCTTCTCTCATTACTTCCTCTAGTCCCCCTCTTGTCTAGATTTCAACTACTTAATTTCATCCATCATCTCCGCACGAAGGTCCTCCATCGCCCGTTGGTGATCGTCTTTTGTCGTGGATCGTCCTGATCTTTGGTTTTCACTATCGAAATAATCTGAATCTTCGGGGACGTAGTCTGGGTCTGATGGTCTACTTTCTCTGGCAGGTCTTCGATCTAACAGTTCCGATTGTTGGTGTTTGTCAGGATGATTCTTCGATCACGATTGGGCTCTGGTGCCTTTGAGTTTGCTTTGTCATGTTGGCGCGTCGCTCCTATGCTTTGGGCGATCCTATCCTTGAGCTCCTGATTTTCTCGAGTTAGCAGTGCCACTGCTTCTGCGTACACCTTCTGGTTCTTCTTTAACTCTTCGAGCTCTGCCATCAGTTGGGGGGTATGGTTCGATCCTTGATTTGGGGTTCCGGTTCGCGCCTTCCCTCCAATGGCCATCGCGTGACCTTCGTCAACTGTATGGATTAGAGGGGGGCAGATCGGTTGTGACTATTGGTAGATCCACGCGCGGGGGCGCTGGCTGGTTTACTATCAGCAAGGGTTGAGTAACTGTCAGAGCTTAGTTTTGGTCGTTCGTTGAAGGCATCCCGAAGACCAGTTGGTGCATCGTTTATTCTGCAAACCCTTCCCGTTGTTCATGCATTCTGGTGGCTCTCATTGTCTTTGCTGCATCATCTTTGGCTGCTAAATCGGCTTTGGCTGCTGCCGTTTTGAGGGACGCCGCTGCTACGGCGTTGGCATCCAATGGTGAGGTGATCTACGAGGCATCAGGCTTCTGGTTGGCTACCTTCGGTTTCTCGCCTTTTTGCTTGCTGCGGGTCACAACTGGGGTAGTCCTTGGTGTTTCCTTCGAAGAGGCTTTGGTTTTGCCCACCTCCTTCGTTTTCCCCATCTTTAACTTTCTGCAAAAATAAGAAGTAGTCGAAGAAACAAAATCCACGTTGATTTTGTTAACAAAGTCTGTTCGGAGAAAGTTCGTTAGTAAAGTCTATTCAAAGAAAGTTTATTAGTGAAATATGTTCAAAGAAAAGGCGTAAACCCCAGTGTGTATTTAAAGGTTTTCAACGTTCTCAAGGGGAAATGCATGGCCGACCATTGTAAACATAGATCTATGGACAGGTTCGAAATACTTTGAGAAACATTACCAGCCCACGGGTTCATATATGAACGCCCAGTTCTAACGTATGTTTTGTTAGAAAATATACGAAAACGATGAAAACTTAAACGAGATGTTTTGTCAAGGAACTCAAATTATCCGCGAGGAAAAATATAGATCTGAAAAGGTTGTCAAGGAAAAAGCAGATCTAGAGTGCTTTTTGCAATAGTACACGCTGATCTTAAAGGAAAACATAGATCTTTTCAAAGAAAACATTGATCTTAATATAAGTTGTTCAAAGCACTATTATAGGGGAATAGCGCTGAGACCCAAAAAGTAAAATCACAGGGAAAGATAATCTTTTACCGGGACTAGAGTCCATGTTTCTAGCGCCAGATTGTGAACACGAAAATAACGATGGTATCCAAGTGTTCACAAACAATATTCGCATTTCATGCAAAATCATTGGGAGAGATGAAATACATATAAAACAATATGAGTTCGAAGCCTATCAGACTTTGAGTCTTCAAGCTCGTCATCTTCTGGTCACGGGGGAATAAATTAAACCATGCATACGAGTAAGTCATAATAATAAAACAGAAAGTAAAGTGCTGAATGTAAATGAGACAATGATTTACGTGGTTCAGCACTAAGGCCTACGTCCACGGGGGTTGGAGTTTCACTATGTATTGAAGAGTTACAATGATAGTCAAATGACTCTGTGTGAATTACGGAGCTAAAGGGGGAAATGAAATTCATACTTACTCTTCCTATTTCTCTCTCCTAAGATCTCATATGCTCACTCAAAACTGGTCGACCCATTCTCTCTCAGTGGAGAGGGGTATTTATAGGGATGTAACGTGGGGTCCATTGTCTGAGACAGTTGCAACCTTATCTCCTTGATCTTTGTGATAATCCCGCTGGAATCTTCGTTCTCGACCGATGTCTCTCAACGATCACGGTTGGTAACGATGGGCCACCTCTTTCTCCTCCACAGGTTGATTGACACGTACTCTATGTTGAGGGTGTTTAATGCGGGTGGTTGGGTCGTCTGCACGCGTGAGACAGGTGTTTGCCGCTCCTGTCCCATCTGTGTCAGTATGTCCAATCTCCACCGTTGATCCCGGGTTCTCCTCGAGATGGAATAAAGTAGATCCTAGGGTGATCTTCAGTACTTCTCAGTGGCTCGATACTTTAGTGCTCCTAGGTTCTTAGCCGTCGGATCCGCTCGATGATGAACATGTGTGGATGATAACTGTCCCTTGGGTGTAGAGATGTGGCATCGTGCCTTGATTTCTCAGGTTGTGCATCCTCCACGTGTGACTCTTTCGACACGTGGAAAATGATGAATTATGTGTATACAATCTGCATTCTGATCTGAAATCTACCTCATAACCAGAATTTTGTATTGCAACTCAAAAACTTAAAATCTGCAACATAACCCAAATCTTTTATTGTTTTGCTCAGTGCTTACTGATCCAAAATCTGTTTAAACCAAAACAAACAAAAAGAAGAATAATTAACTATCATTTATAGAGTTTAATATGCTTCAAAGCAAGAGAAAATAAAAAACACATATAGAGTTTAATAGTATTGATTTTTAATTTTCCTTGACATGATGGATTCTCTTGCATAGTATTCACTCATCAAACGTGCCCTCGTAACATCCATACACCAAGCCAAGCCCTCTAGAAGCTTTACAGTTTCCTGCCTCGTGATGTCACTCGAGATGCTGCTCTTTCATTTTCACTCATCCAGCAATCAAGAAGCTTTATTAGGGTAAAATATCCAAAAACTACGGCACATACAAAGTACGGCTCATGCATTATGCATCTGGCTGGTGCTTCTAGAATCTAGATGATACCGAAAATTGTTTCCTATGCTTATGACTTCTGTTATGAAATGATAAAATGCACGTATTTTGTGGTGCACGTCCTGACTTATCATCCAATGTTGATTCACACCATTCTCCATTCTCCGTGACTGGATTCACATGGAGTCGAAAGAATTATCAGTTCAAGATTGATTAGGAGGTCACATGCATAACGTCCACAGACTTTTTAACTTCTATATGAACCGTGGGAGAAAAACTAAAACAAAACCGCCTTTCACCATTTTTTTTTTCTTTATTAATGAGGCCCATCTCTTGGGAGACGTGCACATGGTATGGGTTTGTGGGAGGCGGTTTTTTTGGGTGGTTTTTCTCTAGGTTCGGTTCGTCGAGAGTTTTTGTTTTAACTTTTGCTCCGAGGCCAGTCTTGTTGGGGTAACCCACGGATAGAACATGCAGGTGGCTTAGAGCATTCAAATAACTCGTATATCTGTTTGTGAAATCATGAAAGACAATCTAGTTAAACAAGCAAGAAAATTCAGATTATTAAACAGATACAGATGACCATCTTAGCTGTGATTTTCCTCGTCATTGACTGATATTCAACAAAATACTAATTTTTTGATTTCTCAATACTCCACGTTTTTATACAAAAGTCTCGAACTCATAAACCTCCACAGTCTCCATATATATATATATATATATATATATATAAAGATCCCTCTTATTCTTTCCAAGATACTCTCAATTTTATAACAAACTCCACTCCAAAAGAATTTGAAGCAGAGGAGTTGTTCAACAGAGGAGTGTTGTGAAATAGAGATATCTATATATACAAGAATTTTCAACGAATAAAGAATTTCCAAGATACTCTTAATTTTGAGAAGAAGAAGAAGAAAACCCGGAGTCGGTTTTGCAGTTTTGGCTGGTTGTAATGGATCGTGGTGAAATATATAAAGTAGCAAGTTTGAGAAGAAGTTCATCAGCTTGGAGAAACAATTCTGCGCAAGAAATATTCTCAAGATCAAGTAGAGATGAAAATGATGAAGAAGCATTAAAATGGGCTGCTTTAGAGAAACTTCCAACTTATAATCGTTTAAGAAAAGGGATTCTCCCTGATGGTGATGCAACTAAAGAAATAGATATTCATAATCTTGGGTTTCCAGAGAAAAAAGAATTGATTGAGAGATTATTAAGAGTTTCTGAAGAAGATAATGCCAAGTTCTTGACGAAACTTAAGAATCGAATTGATAGGTAATAATTAATCTTTCTCTGTTTTTGTCTCTGTTTTTTTTTTCCCTCTCTGTTTCTAATGACTCTGTTTTTGAATTGTGTTACAGAGTGGGACTTGATCTTCCAACAATTGAAGTGAGGTATGAAAATCTTAGTATAGATGCTGAATCTTATGGACAAGGAAGATCTTTACCCACACTACTCAACGCTACTGTCAATGTTATTGAGGTAACAATATCATTCATATGGATTTTTATTCCATATTGAAGAATTATTAGCTAAAGTAAACTTTTGTTCATTTGCAGGGGTTTTTGAGTTTTCTCCGTATTCTACCGAATAGAAAGAAACCATTTTCAATCCTTAATGACGTTAGCGGAATCATCAAACCTAACAGGTACGGGTTAACCCTGCTTTTGCTTCTATCCAAATCCCGAAAAGAAAAAGCTCAAGTAATTGTGCTAATGCACGAACATTTTTTTATAGGATGACACTGCTTTTAGGGCCACCCAGTTCTGGAAAAACTACTATGCTCTTGGCTTTGGCTGGAAAGCTTGATAAAGATCTTAAGGTGTCAGGGAGAGTAAGTTATAATGGCCATGGAATGCATGAATTTGTTCCACAAAGAACATCTGCGTATATCGGTCAATATGATCTTCATATCGGAGAAATGACTGTCAGAGAAACCTTGGCTTTCTCCGCTAGATGTCAAGGTGCTGGAACTGGTTATGGTGAGTAAAGCTGAATTGTGTTTTGTTGTGTCCATTGATGCATGATTGACAAAGTATTGTATGAATCTGAACTCTATTGATTTTGGAACATGAACAGATATGTTGGCAGAGATTTCAAGAAGGGAAAAAGCTGCAAACATTAAGCCTGATCCAGATATTGATGTCTATATGAAGGTATAGATAGCTTTATTGTTTTTCTTTAAGTCGTATATTGATGTCAAGCAAAAATCATTTTTCGAGTTCATGCATGGATTTTCTCTCTAAGCTCGATTTTATCTGACGATTTTTTATAGGCAGCAGCAATAGATGGTCAAGAAGCCAATGTAGTTACAGACTACATTTTAAAGGTATCATCTTGTCACTGCAAAACCATATTTGGTTAAGAGGCTTGACGATTTTACTTACTAACACGTTTTGCGTAAAATTTTAGATTTTGGGGTTGGATATCTGCGCTGATACCCTGGTTGGTGATGAAATGTTGAGAGGTATCTCTGGGGGACAAAAGAAACGTGTAACGACAGGTAGAACAACTCTCTGTCTTATATCAGCAATAAGATGTGAATGAATGCTAAGATGAATTTCTAACTTGATAGGGGAAATGATGGTCGGGCCGGCAAGAGCATTGTTCATGGATGAGATATCTACAGGTCTAGACAGTTCTACGACGTTTCAGATTGTGAGTTCACTTAGGCAGACGGTCCATATCATGAATGCTACCGCTGTGATATCTCTTCTGCAACCAGCACCAGAAACTTATAATCTCTTCGACGACATTATCCTCCTGTCTGATGGGAAAATCGTTTATCAAGGTCCGCGAGAACATGTGCTTGAGTTTTTTGAGTCTATGGGATTCAGATGTCCGGAAAGGAAAGGAGTAGCGGATTTCTTGCAAGAAGTGAATTTCTTCCTTGCCTATTTTTTTACATATTTGTTTGCTTAGATATCGCATGTTCAATTATTTTTGTAAACCTTCTTACAGTTTTCGCTTCCATTTCTTTACAGGTAACATCAAAGAAAGATCAGCAACAGTATTGGGCTCGTAGAGATGAGCCTTATTCTTTCGTCACAGTCACTGATTTTACACATGCTTTTCAGTCGTTCCATATTGGCCGAAAATTAAGAGAAGAACTTGCGACTCCATTTAACAAGTCGAAGAGCCACCCAGCTGCTTTAACCACTGAGAAATACGGAGTTAGCAAGACTGAACTTTTAAAAGCTTGTGTCGCAAGAGAATACTTGTTAATGAAAAGGAATTCCTTTGTTTATATTTTCAAGTTGTTCCAGCTTATCTTCATTGCATTTGTTACGATGACACTCTTTCTGCGTACTGAAATGAAGGAAGATACTGTTGTCGATGGTGGGATATATATGGGAGCTTTGTTTTTTACTCTTATGATGATTATGTTTAACGGGTTTTCGGAGCTTGCCATGACTGTGATGAAGCTTCCTGTGTTTTTCAAGCAAAGAGATCTGCGCTTTTACCCTGCATGGGCATATACTCTTCCTGCATGGATCCTCAAAATTCCTATCACATTTGTAGAAGTTGCGGTTTGGGTGTTCATGACTTACTACGTCATTGGATTTGATCCAAATGTCGAAAGGTATTATACTTTTTTGGTTATTGATCGATGAAAGGTATTAGATTTGTAAAACAAGTTCCCAACATGAATTCCGCATTTTGCAAGTCGTGAAAATGATTATCCAAATTTAACTTTTGCAGGTTGTTTAGGCAGTACTTTCTACTCCTATTTGTAAACCAGATGGCTGCAGCACTGTTCCGGTTAGCTGCAGGGTTGGGAAGAAATATGATAGTTGCAAACACAATTGGGTCGTTCAGTTTACTTATTCTATTGGCACTTGGAGGATTCGTTCTATCTCGAGGTAATCAATCAAAATCCAATTAATTAAATACTTTCCATCTCTTTAGTTTTCTTTCTTGCTGCCATCAACTATGGATATTTAACTTTTATGACACAGATAATGTGAAAAAATGGTGGATCTGGGGATACTGGATATCTCCGTTGATGTATGGGACAAATGCAGCACTCGCGAACGAGTTTTATGGGAGTCGATGGCAGAGAGTAAGGATTACAGTTTGAAATAGATTCTTAAGTAACTTAATTTTACTAAGCTTAAAACTAACTAATTACTGTTTTGTAGGCTCTTCCCGGTACTAATGATAGACTAGGAGAGGCAATTATCAAATCTCGTGGATTCTTCGCAGATCCATCTTGGTATTGGATTGGAGTTGGGGCGTTGCTTGGATATGTCATCTTATTCAACTTGCTTTTCACCTTGGCTCTTACTTATCTCAATCGTGAGTATTTTCCTACTTTCAAAAAAAATTATAACCGAGGTTACATTTTCTAATATTGCAATCAAATTTGTGCAGCATTTGCAAATTCCCGGACAGTCATATCTGATGATTCAGTGTCTAATAAAACTGGAAAAGAGATGGAGTTATCCTCTGGTAGAAAGAACTCCACAAGTCGTGGTTCTAGAGGTGATTATAATGCAACAAATTTATATTTGTTGGTTTAGTATTGTGCACTAGTATCTAATCGACATCTTTATTCACAGGGATGGACTCCATTATTGAGGAAAACGGAAACAAAAAGCGTGGAATGGTTCTTCCGTTTCAGCCTCTTTCTATCACTTTTGATGAAATTACATATTCCGTCGACATGCCAGCGGTAAGTATTCATAAAGTTGTCCACTTGGAGACTTTGAAAGGCTATATCAAAGGAAGTGACTATTGATTACTACACAAACATTTGAAGCTTAAAAACAAAGTTTTATGGTGTATTACTCAGGAAATGAAAGCTCAAGGAGTCACTGAAGATCGACTGGAGCTTCTAAAAGGTATCAGTGGAGCTTTTAGGCCAGGAGTTCTTACAGCTTTAATGGGTGTTAGTGGTGCGGGTAAGACTACTCTTATGGATGTTTTGGCGGGAAGAAAAACTGGTGGACATATTGATGGAAACATTATGATATCTGGTTATCAGAAAAAGCAAGAGACATTTGCTCGCATATCAGGATACTGTGAGCAAAACGACATACATTCTCCACATGTCACAATCTATGAGTCCATTCTCTATTCTGCTTGGCTTCGGTTACCCCAGGATGTCCAACCTGAAACAAGAAAGGTTTGTAGAGTGATTTAAATTCCAATATTATTGAAAATCAATTTGATCCACAAAAATAAACTCAATCAGTTACTATTGACTGTAGATGTTCGTTGAGGAGGTAATGGAGCTTGTCGAGTTGTCTTCACTACGAGGAGCACTAGTTGGGCTGCCTGGTGTAAATGGTCTATCAACTGAGCAGAGAAAACGATTAACCATTGCTGTTGAGTTGGTTGCGAACCCGTCCATTATATTTATGGATGAGCCAACATCTGGCCTAGATGCAAGGGCAGCAGCAATTGTGATGAGAGCAGTGAGGAATACTGTGGACACAGGAAGAACTGTTGTATGCACCATCCATCAGCCCAGCATTGACATATTTGAATCCTTCGACGAATTATTCCTAATGAAGAGAGGAGGACAGGAAATTTACGTTGGACCACTGGGGCACCATTCTTGCCATTTAATCAGCTATTTTGAGGTGAAACCTTAACACTGGAAATTCTAGTTTCTAGCTTTCATTTATCTACTGAATACGCTCTTGACAAATAAAGTGTGGATTCAATATAGGGAATTGAAGGAGTCAGTAAAATCAAAGATGGTTATAATCCGGCAACATGGATGTTGGAGGTGACTTCTGCAGGACAAGAAGCTGGTCTAGGGGTTGACTTCACTGATATATACAAAAACTCAGAGCTATATAAGAGAAACAAAGATCTCATCAAAGAACTAAGTGTTGCACCTCCTGGTACCAAGGACCTATACTTCCCGACCAAGTACTCGAGATCATTCTTTACTCAATGCATGGCTTGCCTGTGGAAACAATACTGGTCATACTGGCGAAACCCTCCATACACGGCAGTGAGATTTTACTTTACAGTGGTCATCGCACTGATGTTTGGTACAATTTTCTGGGATCTTGGTACTAGGACGTAAGTCGTATAAAGATTAGTACATCCAGTTTTTATAGTTTTTCTCTCATGATTCAATCTTTTTACTATCATCCATTGTTTTTATAAATTGCAGGTCACGAAGACAAGATTTGTTTAATGCTTTGGGTTCTATGTATCTCGCTGTTATCTTTCTTGGAGTTCAAAATACCTCCTCAGTACAACCGATTGTTGCTGTAGAGCGAACAGTCTTTTACAGAGAAAGAGCTGCTGGAATGTACTCCGCCTTACCATATGCCTTCGGACAGGTAACTTGTGATTTTCTTTCATGATATTTTTAAGATATATAACTGAGAATAATTTTTATGGTGGTCACTGATTTCGTTTCTAATCATTGCAGGTAGTTATTGAGATTCCATATATCTTGATGCAATCTTTGGTATACGGAGTTATAGTGTACGCCATGATCGGATTTGAATGGACAGCCGCAAAGTTTTTCTGGTATATCTTCTATATGTTTTTCACGTTGTGTTACTTTACGTTCTACGGAATGATGACCGTGGCAGTGACACCAAACGAAACCATTGCTTCCATTATTGGTGCTGCATTCTACGGTTTATGGAATCTCTTTTCAGGATTTATAGTCCCACGAACGGTACGTTACAATGGATATGGATATCGATTTTATAGAAACTACAAAGTTTACCATTTCTTACTCGTTGTCTAATGTTTTTCCTTTGTGACTGATTACAGAAAATTCCAATTTGGTGGAGATGGTACTACTGGGCATGTCCTGTTGCATGGACCTTATATGGATTGGCTGTCTCACAATTTGGAGACATACAAACTGTCATGGTTGACACAAACGTTACCGTAGAGGTTTTCATGAAGGATTATTTCGGGTTCGAGCGCGATTTCCACCCAGTGGTTGCAGTTGTTGTCTTCGGCATTCCCGTACTTTTCGCTTTCATCTTTGCCTATGCCATTAAAACTCTTAACTTCCAGAAAAGATAGTAGATTAGTCGTCCTCTATTTGGCTTACATATTTGTTATTGTTGTTGTGTTATATTCGAGTTTCATCAAGGTTTAAGATGTGGCAGTACACGAGGCTTTGGAACATTGGTCTTGGTATTTTTTGTGTAGTTTATTGGTTCATTATTTTTTTCCATTCCATGTAATATTTTTTTATGTATATTTTGGGTATTTTAATAAAATGAGTGGAGACTAATAAATCTTACATTTTGGGGAGCCTGAAAGCCATCTTAAACTTAAACTTAAACATACCAGTTATTGGTGTGTAAGGCAACGTCAAAAATGCTACTCTACTTAATTGGATTGCACTTGAGAAACGTCCCAAAAATTGTAAGGGAACACCATATCAATTTGTCCCCCACTACTGTTAAATTTTCCATTCAAGAAAGTTGGATGGTCAACTTCTTGGGCATATGTCGACTATCCTTTCTCATCAACACAAGTTAAGTCTAGTCAAATCAAAGAACATCAAACATCTATAAGTTCCACGAGATTCTTTTTCTAATCAGTCAATTTTATGTTTTTCTCTCTTTCAAATCCCACCTTGTTGGATCATTTTCTACCATATCTTTTGGTTTAGAGGGTAAACAGATCATTTTCATCAATTTACAGTAATCAACATTAGTATGGAGGATTATAAATGTTATTAATTGTTCACATAAAATAACCAACCATTCTTTGTGGTCTTGGATGGTTTGGGGGGGAAGACGAGATGAAAAAATGTACAATATTATCTTTGTCACTGATTCAAATTTATGATGACATTTATTTTTGAGTCCAAATTGGTGTACTCCCAATATACCGGGATGCACGTTCCAGCCCATTGGTGTAAAAATTCAGCTGGTTTTTAGAACCACCTCAAAATAGAGGTTGTGTTAATTTTTTTTTTTTTTTTTTTTGTGTTAATAGTTTATCTTTTTTTTTTCTCTTTCTTCTCCATTATTTTGGATCCTATTAACCATCGCTGAATTGGGGGCCCTGGAAAATAATTGGGAATCTCTAGCTACAGGACAAAAAGGTCATGAAATAGTAATTGGGGGTTATCCCTAATCCCCAAATTTTTTAAATGGCTAAACTACCCCAAATCATTAATGGTAATTAGTAATTAAGTTAAGTTAATTAATTGGTAATTAATTTAGTTACATTAAAATCAGATTTAAGGATTAAATTTTGATAATAGAAAAATTATGTTTTTGTGTTGGAGAGAGGAAGAAAGTGAGTTTTGGGGGAAATTTTAGGTTATTTGAAATGAGTGATTCTAGTGGAGGAAATGATGTAGGTGAAGATTCAAACAACATACGTGATTGTGTTGATGGTGAGATTGTCTCAACTAATCCTATGGATTGGATGTTTGATGAAGAGATGTTAATAGAGGAAGCTTTGATAATTGTTGCAAATGAAGATCCTTTTTTCTCAAAATGAAGGAACCAAAGCTCAAAATGAAGAACCCAAAGATCAAAACAATCAGGTAAACTTCCTACACTCTTCAAATTGTCTGAATGGTGCTCCAAGTGATCGATTCATGGTCGAGATGGAACTGCTCAGAGTGAGGGTCGTTAGGTCGGAAGTATAATAAACTAACGACCCTTGAGAGTCGTCAGTGAATTGGCACAAAAATAAACGACTCCAATCTGCAGTTATGAAAAATCGTTAATCAAGTTTGAAAAAGATGACGACTCCATCTTTTAGGTCATCTAGAGTCGTTAATTCAATATATTTAGAACCCAACTGATAGACACATTTTTGTGTCTGAATTGTCCTCAGTGTCTCTATTGCTAGTGCTTGATTTTGTACTTATTATGGTATTTTTATGTTTGTGTAGGTGTTTTTGGAGAAATACACTTGTGCGGAAAAAGTTGCTCAAAAAGTGCTATTTGGACCCCTGGAGGACATTTGCTATGCGGACCCCAGATTTGTCTAAGGGACACCCAAGGTTATGCGTAGCCCAAATTCATCCTCAACACCCAAATTTGTCCTCAGCACCCATCTGCTATTCACACCCCAAAAAAGGATAGGGGCACTTCATCTTCAACATTTCAAAAAAATATTTTGGCGGGAATACATTTCCATTCACAGACAGATTTTTCGATCGGATTTCGGAGGAGTTTTTGTGCGATTCAATCGCTGAAACTTCATGGGTAGTTGTGATATATCCTAACAGAGCTGGTATGGGTGTTTGTTTCGATCGAATTTGGATAGATAACCCAAGATATGAAATCAGAGCATCACGGGTTGGTTTTCCATTCCGAGTCCTGTTTGAGTGACCAAGAGATTTTCGCGTGGCTGCTGCATGTTGGAACACTTCTGGACAATGACTGGATACGTTGAGAGTAATTTGGCGTGGGGAAACAGCGTGAGAAGCTAAATCATGGAAGAAAATATTCCCAAAATATTTTTCATCAAGGCCGAGTTAAGAGAGAATTATCTTGAGTTATACCGAGATTTCTTGGTGCTACTGGATATATAAAGGGTTATGGTGTTGCAGAGAGGGGGGTCGGAGAGTTTGGGGTCAAGAGGAGAGCTCAGGAGGCGTGAATCAAGAGTTTTGAGAACTCTGTTTCTGCTACTGCACCAAGAACACGAAGAACAAAAGACCACCAGATGCAGTCGTTTATCAACAGTGACAACGACAGCCACACGAGGGTCGCAGAGATACAACAACATCAGTTCTTTTTTTATCGTTCTTTGTAACAGTGTTTTGCAACAATTATAAACGTTGCAAACACCCGATTTTCATCATTTTCTCCATTTCATCATTTGTACACCTACTTTGAGCAATGAAATCAACTTTTGAGCGTGTTTCCAACATCATGATGAGCTAAACCCAATCCTTGGGGCTATGGAGGAAGCCGTTGTTTCGGTAAAAGTGATATATTTCTATTAATTAATTACAACAACTCTATTATGATTTTTGCATTGAACTAAAAATTGTTTATATGATTTTGATTAGTTAGGTGTATTTTCTCTTGATAGAATATGCTTGCTTTAGGGTTTTGATATTCTATGCTTGGATTAATATCTATTCTTTTGGAAATCTACATGTCTAGGCAATACTATTAGAATCAATTTGAATGTTGAGTTGCATAATTATTGTTTTATTAAATCACTAATATCAACCAATGGTGGAATCCTAGCCCCATTCTCTCCATAATTTTCACAACATCTTTTTAATTTAGTTCGCTATTTTTATTTATTAAAAAAAATCTAAAAATCCGCTTTCACAAGTCTTGAACGAATCATATTACTACAACAACTTTGAAAATACATCAATTTTTGGCGCCGCGCGGACTTGTCTTTAGGCTAGAGTTTTTAGATTTTTTTTTAGGTTTTTATTTTATTTGTTTCTTTACGTTTTTGGGTTTTTGTCTTTTTCTTACAGAATTCGGAATTTGGAGCGAAAGAAAATTTTGCCAAAGCTTTTGGTGAATACTTAAAGACTTCGAGTGAAAGGCAAAGCGAAAGGAGCGAAAGAAGAAGATTTTTTATTTTATAAAAAAAAAGAGAGAAAAAAAAAGAGACATTTTTATTTTTGTAGATTTTTTTTTAGACTTTCTTTTTCTTTTGCACTTTATATTTTTGGACTTTGGACTTTAAATTTTGGGACATTATTTTTAAACCCTACGGAAGGGTAGTTTAAATATAAACTGTTTGCAGAGAAGGACGGTGATTACGATATCACCTCGGCCCCTCGGGTTCGTACATGACATAGGAGTCGTGGCCCGAGTCGACTACAAAGGTTCATCCCCCGTCTGGTACGGGAGGTAAGTTTGTCGAAACACTCGCGAATCCCCTGTCAGCGAGTTACTGTCTTCCTTCGTATGCATATATGTTGAGGACTTGAAAACGGCTGCTTTAATTTCCTAGTAAAGGGCAAGGACTGGCCATACAAGATAAGGGTTCGGATTTCATCACCGTTCTCTTCTTGCCCGCCTTAGGAAAACGACACCAAACGCGAACCTAAGCCTAAAATTTTGACTAGAACGAGACCGATAGGGTAACGAGCTTAACAGGAAATCATTCGAAAAATATTGGTTACTCTTTTAAGCATACTTCGAAGTTCTTGACGGTTTCTGTAAGTTGAATGCGTGACTGCGCCGCCTTGTAATACCGGTGAGGCCTTGGGTATCAAAGCTCCACCGAGCTTCCCTCGCCTCTATTCAACTTACTTTAACTCGGATTGATTCCAGAGGGGTTTGCTTAAATTGTAACGAATTCCCGTTCGAAGGATTAGAAGCTGGTCTAGAAACAATCTAAGTGGAGCCATCATGCTTTTTGTTTGCTAGAAATCAGGTTTGGAGTCAGCCTTGATTGTGTTTGCATAGAACATCCCTTCCTTTTTAGGACTTTTCTTTTTGATTTTGTTTTTCTAGTGTATGCCCGAAGTTTTTAAACGGGCTTGGAAAAGAAACACTCTAGGTCGTTTGATTAGTGAAAAACCTAGTAGTTCTTCTTGTGAAGGCGGGGAGCTCGAAGACTCTTCTTTTGAGAGCCCCGTTTTTGGAAACTTCAGTTTTGAGAATCTGTCTCTTCGTGAGGAAAGTACCCCTAGTACTCCTAGTCCTTTGGTAGTGCCAGAAATGGCAACTTTGAAAGCTTTGCTAAACCCAACTAGGACCTCTCGTCCGTCTTGTATCAAGTTAGCTGAAACCGAGGCAAATTATGAACTGAAACCTGGGACTTTACAGATGCTCCCAATGTTTTTAGGGAAGGAGAATGAGAACCCCTATTTTCATGTTAGGGAATTTGAGGAAGTTTGTAGTACTCTGAAAATTAAAAACCTAAGTGATGATGCGTTGAAACTTAGGTTATTCCCCTTTTCCTTAAAAGATAAAGCCAAATCTTGGCTGTACAGTTTGGACTCTGAGTCAATTGAAACCTATGACCAACTTACTTCTGCCTTTATACATAAGTTTTTCCCAAGGCATAAAACATCGTCTATTAGGACACAAATATGTACTTTTTCCCAACAAGAGGGAGAATCTTTATATAGGTACTTAGAAAGGTTCAATGACTTGATATCTCAATGTCCTCATCATGGTTTGGAGAAGGTTAGGTTAGTTCAGATCCTCTACGAGGGTTTAGATTATTCAACAACAACCATGGTTGAGTCCTTATGCACAGGTGGGTTTGAGAATAAAACTGTTGATGAAGCGATGACATTTTTGAATGAAATCGCCGATAAGACCCAACAATGGGAAAATAGTAGGGAACCCCAGAAAAAATTCTTCTAAGTAGAGGAAATGTTAATAGGGTAGAAGGATCTTATGAGTCAGATGCCAAAATAGCAGCTATAGCCAAAAGGTTAGAAGCCTTAGAATTAGGTCATTCTAGTGGTAGTAGTGGAAGAAATGAGCCTTTTTGGGAAGGCCATGCTGTTGAAGAGCAAGCCAATGCTCTTTATAACAACACTAGGTTTGATAACCGACAGAAGTTTGACCCATATTCAGAAACCTATAACCCTGGCTGGAGAAACCATCCAAACCTTTCTTGGTCCAAGGGCCAGAATCAAGGTCAGTCTAGTAATGCTCAGGTTCCCCCAGGTTTTGGCTATACTAAGAATCCTTCAGCTCCGGCACAGTTTCAGATCCCTTCAGATAAGAAAATCATGAGTTTAGAAGAGTCTCTTGCCTTGTTAACTCGGAACACTTTAGAATTTCAGCAATCGGTTGCACAAGGATTAGATGAAAATAAAAAGATGGTACAAGCTAACTCTCAGGCTATTTCCGAGTTGAAAACCCAGGTTAGTCAGATAAATGAGACATTGAGAGAAAAAGGAAAGTTTCCTAGTCAACCACAACCCAACCCTAGGGGAGTCCATCAAATATCTTAGCTGGTGAGAAATCATCAAACCATGTGAACTCGATAACAACCCTTAGGAGTGGTAAAACGGTAGACAATAAGGTAGCCATGCCTAGTGGACATACTGTAGTTCCACCTTCTACTTCCCAAGAGGAGCCCGTAGACGAGGAAACTGAAACAGTCTCTAAGGATTCCCAAGAAATTCCTGATAGGTCTACCTTTGTGCCTAGAGCCCCATATCCACATTTGTTAGCCCCAACAAAGAAGGAGTCGACTTTCAACGAGATAATGGAAACATTTAAGCAGGTGAACATCAACATTCCGCTATTAGAAGCAATTAGGCAGATGCCTGCTTATGCCAAGTTCCTTAAAGATCTTTGTACACGAAAGCGTAAGCTTAATGTCCATAAGAAAGCTTTTTTAGCTGGTCAGGTAAGTTCCATTCTTCTGAACCAAACACCCCCTAAGTTAAGGATCCTGGATGCCCCACCTTATCTTGGCGATTGGTAATCACATGGTCGATAAAGCTTTACTGACTTAGGAGCTAGTGTTAACTTACTCCCGTACATGTATACACCCAGCTAGGTCTTGGTAAGTTGAAAACCGACTAAAATGACACTACAATTAGCTGATAGGTCTGTCAAAGTCCCTCGTGGTGTCATAGAGGATGTTCTGATTGAGGTTGATAAGTTTATTTATCCTGGGATTTTTGTGTTCTAGACACCCAGCCTGTTCAGGACCCAAGTCGTCAAATCCCAGTGATTTAGGTCGCCCATTTTTATCCACAGCTAACGCTGTCATCAACTGTAGGATGGTCTTATGAACATATCCTTTGGTAATATGACCACTGAACTAAATGTCTTTAATGTACTAGACAACCTTCTGAGAACGATGATTAGAAGAAGTGAATATGATTAGCACTTTAGTTCAGGATTTGGTTAGGATAATTGGCTTGACACTTTACTGGTAGATTCTTTAGATGATTTTGAGGAGGAAACCATTCTCTTAGATCAGATATGTGATCAATCTTTGAAGAAGCTCTTGAGTTTTAAAGATTCTATGGACCCAGAAATTCAGGCTAGTTTTAGGTTTTTCTGAGAATAATGATGACCCTAAGTTTGGGGGTAGAGAACTAGAAGAATCTCTTGAGTATTTTAAGGACTCTTGAAGATCCGGAAATTCAAGAAATAGTTAGAGGTTTGTCTGTGAACCTAAGTTCGGGGGTGTGGTAGTGATGGTTCTGTGATTGTATCGTATCCCTAATTAGAGTCCCTAACTTGGGACTCGAGCCTTGTACATCTAAGATATTACTTGAGTCTTTCAGACTCGCAACCGATCCTCCTGATACTGTCCAGGAGGTAACCCAGGTATTAGAGACCCGTTTTTCGGATGAATCTATTTATCGAGACACACATATGAAGTTCAATTACGCACCGCAGATAAACCCAGTTGTCTTGACAGAAACCTTAGATGAGGACGTGCTCCTTCTTTTCATTTTTCTGAATCAGTGCAGTTGTCTCATACTGGTGTCATCTCTATTTGGTCTTATGGACCCACAATTGTTTCGACTATTGATATATGACTTTGGAAGGTGACAATCCTTTTTGAGGTATTTGATGTCTAGCTAAAGACTTTAAATTTAGCATTTCCTGGGAGGTACTCATGCAACACGGTAATATCTTTCCTTAACTCTTTTGCGTCAAGTGGTAACAATTTCTCCTTGTTCATGCTTTTAATTTTATCTTTAGAACATTGAGGACAATGTTAGATTTAAGTTTGGGGGTATGGGAAGAAACTTTTTGTTAGCTTTTAGTTGCAATAAATAAACTCCAGAGCCTAGAAATTTATTCTTATTAAGGTTGGCACTAACCAATCTAAGTGGATGGGAACATCTTGGTTGTAGGAGTTGAGGAACCAATCTGATTATATGGAAACATCTAAAGAGTCTATTCATAAAAGCACAGAGCTCATGTGTTAGAATATAAAAAAAAAACATGGTAGTTTCGCCATATCTCGTTGAATCCTAATCATTCTGTTTTATTTTTTAAGTGATTTGGTGGGGCACACGATTCAAGTTGTTACCTTTGCTAGGGTGGAATAGAGTGATTGAGATACCAAAAAAAATAAAATAAAAATGAGACCAGACCATTAGACCAACCGGAATAAATTCAATAAAGTCGACCACTGGTGCCCTTGTATATGCCAGTTGTGTTGACCTAGAGTTAGGTTTATCGACCACTGGGCCCTTTGTATATGCCAGTTGTGTTGATATTAGTCAGACCGGTATCTCAGTCCATTAGGATAGGTTCACCTTGGCAGAGGCCTTCAGACATATATGGGAAACACCGTTCACTCTTAACCATCTCTTTATCCATCTTCTTAATCTTTCCATGTGATTGGTTGACTCCGGTTATGATGTACATAAACTATCTGAGTAAAGCTCCGTCACTTATATATGAATTTTAGTATGCTGAGTGCAAAATCGTGTACAACAATTGGAATTTTGCATCAGGGTACTTCCTCCTGTAATCAATGAGAGTATGCCAACCAAGGAGATTCTTTAGTGCTTTCCAAGGTTCTGCGTAGATAGCTAGGGTCTAGAGTAAAGGTTTTGTGAGTACACCTCTGGTAAACCCTCCGGAGACAACACTCTGCCACTAGGGCCACCTAGTGGTTTAACGGCTTGCTGCACGTGCTAAATGTAGTCATTTTTATTTTCTATATTAGATTTGCTCGAGGACTAGCAAATAATAAGTTTGAGGGTATTTGATAGACACATTTTTTGTGTCTGAATTGTCCTCAGTATTTCTATTGCTAGTGCTTGATTTTGTACTTATTATGGTGTTTTTATGTCTGTGTAGGTGTTTTTGGAGAAATACACTTGTGCGGAAAAAGTTGCTCAAAAAGTGCTATTTGGACCTCTGGAGGACATTTGCTATACGGACCCCAGATTTGGCTAAGGCACACCCAAGGTTATGCGTAGCCCAAATTCATCCTCAACACCCATATGCTATTCACACCCCATAAAAGGATAGGGGCACTTCATCTTCAACATTTCAAAAAAATATTTTGGCGGGAAAACATTTCCATTCACAGGCAAATTTTTCGATCGGATTTTGGAGGAGTTTTTGTGCGATTCAATCGCTGAAACTTCATGGGTAGTTGTGATATATCCTAACAGAGCTGGTATGCGTGTTTGTTTCGATCAAATTTGGATAGATAACCCAAGATATGAAATCAGAGCATCACGGGTTGGTTTTCCATTCCGAGTCCTGTTTGAGTGACCAAGAGATTTTCGCGTGGCTGCTGCATGTTGGAACACTTCTGGACAATGACTGGATGCGATGAGAGTAATTTGGCGTGGGGAAACAGCGTGAGAAGCTAAATCAGGGAAGAAAATATTCTCAGAATATTTTTCATCAAGGCCGAGTTAAGAGAGGATTATCTTGAGTTATAGCGAGATTTCTTGGTGCTACTGGATATATAAAGGGTTATGGTGTTGCAGAGAGGGGGGACTGAGAGTTTGGGGTCAAGAGGAGAGCTCAGGAGGCGTGAATCAAGAGTTTTCATAACTCTGTTTCTGCTGTTGCACCAAGAACACGAAGAACAAAAGACCACCAGAGGAAGTAGTTTATCAACAGTGATAACGACAGCCACACGAGGGTCGCAGAGATACAACAACAACAATTCTTTTTTATCGTTCTTTGTAACAGTGTTTTGCAACAATTATAAACGTTGCAAGCACCCGATTTTCATCATTTTCTCCATTTCATCATTTGTACACCTACTTTGAGCAATGAAACCAACTTTTGAGCGTGTTTCCAACATCATGATGATCTAAACCCAATCCTTGGGGCTATGGAGGAAGCCGTTGTTTCGGTAAAAGTGATATATTTCTATTAATTAATTACAACAACTTTATTATGATTTTTTCATTGAACTAAAAATTTTTTATATGATTTTGATTAGTTAGGTGTATTTTCTCTTGATAGAATATGCTTGCTTTAGGGTTTTGATATTCTATGCTTGGATTAATATCTATTCTTTTGGAAATCTACATGTCTAGGCAATACTATTAGAATCAACTAATGGTGGAATCCTAGCCCCATTCTCTCCATAATTTTCACAACATCTTTTTAATTTAGTTCGCTATTTTTATTTATTAAAAAAAATATAAAAATCCGCTTTCACAAGTCTTGAACGAATCATATTACTACAACAAATTTGAAAACACATTACCAACGACTATTTTTTTTTTACTCTATGTAGCTTTCACTCTAAGGGTCGTTAGTTTAGCATTACTATATATGGACGACCCTTTCATATTAAATGAGAGTCGTTGTTCCATACGTCTCTAATATTGACGACTCAAACTTTTGTTTTTTTAATAATTTCTGATTTCATAGAATCATTTCATTAAATCGTAAAACTCATACATCTTTCTTAGGGTTAAATTCAATACATGATAACGATGCACTTCTACACTCAATCATAAAGCATGTAATTATACATGGTTTAATTGAAGATAAAGTAGCAATCGTGTAACTCAAACTTTTTCCCACGAAGCCCTTCATAGTATCCATACGCCTTCTTCATCTGAAAAGGCAACGCAAACATAGTTAGTTAGTATCAATCAAAGCTTTGGATAAGTTTTACCTCTTGTTTAAATACTTACTCTTATAGTACCCATCATATCCGGAAAGGCTTCCCTTATGGCCGTAAATTCTCTTTTCAAAACATCACACTCGAATTTTATCTCCTTGAAGCGTTCCTTGACTTGTTTCAAAGACCTTGAGCTGCAATTTCCGTCCAACGCCACAAAAACGATGATTACGCGGTTCCACCAAGCATCCGATGTTTCATCAATGTCTTTCTCTATATTTTCAAAGTGGTTTGTGACTGTCAACCAAGCTCTCGTAATGGCACAATTCTCTTCGGAAGTGTAGGGATTCATGGTGTTTCTCTTTTTTTCCCTCTTGGATGATGAATAAATAAGAAGGAGAAGAGAAGGTTGATAATTATGGTGTTGGTAAGGAAGAGGTGAGATATGGGTCTGTATTTATAGAATTGAACGAGCCAAATGCCTCAACCACATTTGGTAGAGTTCAATTCTCCAATAAATGCTAGTAGTATCTTGAGTCGTTAATATGTTACATTTAAAACTAAACGACCCTAAGACTATGTATAAGTAGTCGTCAGGTTTGACATTTATAAAGAGTCGTTAGTTTCACAAGTTGACGACCCTAAATATATATTTTTTTCAAACTTTAAAGGGTTGCCTTCGAAGTCGTCAATAGTCATTTTAGCAGATTGACGACTCTTATATAAGATGAATGCCATTAATGTCAGTCAGAAAAATCGTCAATCTGCAAAAGTTTGTTTGACGCCGCTAGATGTGTGTCGTCAATATGCATAATAATTGTTGACAATTCTAAGGGCCGAATATTTGATGTGTGAAGATTCGTCATTTGGACATATAAGATCTGGACGACCCTCTAATTATGGTTTTGTGTTTTGTTTTTTAGTTGGTAGTACGACAAATCTCCCAGCTAGAACCCGTTGTCTACATTGGGTCCGGATACCTCCCAACACTATATGACTGATTTGGTACATTTACCTTAACCGAATCAATATATTTATATATTCAAACACTATACCAAATATGGGGTTTAGCAACTCAGAATAGCAACAACTTAGCAGCTGTTGCGAATTTTCAGTTGCTAATTATTGTTGCAAAAATTTCGCAACAGTTCTTACGAAACTCGCAACTGTTTATTTTAGTTGCGATTCGCAACATAATGGAGTTGTACGCGTGCGACTCGTGTGTGTGCTTCTCCACACTTTCAATCTGACTCGGTTTCATCCCATTCAGATACTCAGAGTCAGCTTAAAAACTGACTAGAGCTTTATCACTGATTCATTCATTATCGAGAATACCTATTTCTCTTTTATTATCTTCTCTACCTCTCACTCTCTGGTTCTCTTCCTCTCTTCCTCACTCTCTATGATTCAGTAGATTTTTTTTTCTCTATCGTAATAAATCGCTTGTATATCAGTATTAGGTTTAGCTTCCTCTTCGTCTACAAACAGATCCATCACAAATGAAATTCTCAGACCTAGTTTTGAGATTTCTCTTATCCGAATCAGTATGAAGAAATCTAAGGTTCTTAGAAAGATTTCTCTAGTTTGCTAGGTTTGTTTGCTATAATGGAAAGACTTGCATATGGGTTTTTTTAATTTTTATTTTGATTATTAGATTTGGGTTTTAGGGTTTCTGATAATGAATAAATTGATTTTTTTTTCCAGTTTGGTTGGTGCTCAAAATGGTTTTGAATGAACGGATCCAACAACTTCATGAGAAACAACTTTTACGGTATGCAAACATCATTACTTCTTCTGATTTTAATTTCTCAAATTAGGGGTTATTTAAATTTTAATATTTTGTTCTTATTTGGAGTTCAAATTGGTAGATTCTGGTATTTTTGATTGATTTTAATTGTTTATGTTGTAAGTAGTCATTCAATTTTGCTATACGTAAAGGTATTGATGTGCGATCTTGGAATAAGTTCAGTGCTGAAGTCGGCATGTAATTCTGCACTAATAAAAGCTTCGGGCGAGGATAGATTCTATTGTCCATGTTCGTGTAGACTGTTCTGGTGATTTATCTAGAAATTTATTGTTGCAATTCTAATGGTGCATTAAGTTGATGTAGTTATCCGAAGTTGTTTAAATTACTGTGTGCTAGCTAACTCTGAAGCAAGTCTACTTCTCGTATATATAGCTACTTAAAGTAATTTATATTTATTGGATTCATTTGATTTCTGGTCTATTGTTCGGGTGTACATTGATGCGGATCATGGTCATAAGCTTTAACTGAAAACGGAAATCAGTCTTGGTTATGTCTTGACTCTTGACCTGTTAGATGTTTTATGCCAACTTGTCGAGACATGCTGGCTCCTTCGGACGATGCTCGAGTATTAACTGAAACACTGTCCTGAAGTCTTGCTGCTTGGATTGTCCTAGACTAATGTTAGTATGGTTTTAGTTTATTTGGTTCTTTAAATTTTGATTTAACTTTTAAGCATGAAGAGACTTGGGTGTTTGCTGTCTATAGTGAGTTCTATTTGTGGTAATTGAGGATATCATCTCATTTGAAGCACTTCATTTTTTTTTTAATTTTTTTTTTTTGTTGCGGTTTTTATAGGTTTCAGCCTACTGTAACAGGGAGATTCAATCGCTGTTGGGTTGTGCCTCTGTTGAATTTATCGAGTACGTAGTGACTTATTTATGCCCTTTCGATCAGTTGGAGGTACTGTATTGCTTCTCAACAGTGGTGAGCTCCCAAGTGTAATATCTCCTTATTCTGAACCGTTCATACTCTAAACTATACTCTCTTGTAATCACATCCCCTAACTGTGCAGCTTTGTTTTAATACTGTGTACATGATAATATATACTAATATATTGGTGAATATGTCGTTTGCAGCTTTCTATCAACTTTTTATAATAAGTGCAGTACCAGGTGATGAAGAGGTACAATTAGTGATGGAAATGGCGAAGGAATCAATTCATGCACAAGAAAGGGATCCTTACATTAAGTTTGCAAACCGTGTACGGCAAACTTAACTATGGGAACTCATACTTTTTCAGGGTACGGTGAATATTTGTTTCATGAAGTGTTTCATGTATTTGGTTTTGTTTTACTCATTTCCTAGTGAAACTTCTCTTGACACCGCCAATCAGAGTTGCTAATCTTCATAAGGTTGATCCTATAAAAGCTTGTGAATATTTTGGTAGCTGCTTTAAAGATCCATCTAGTTTTACCGTTGTGATTGTTGGAAATCTGGATCCTGCTAGTGCACATCCTCTAATTTTACAATACTTGGTAATTCTATTTTAGTGTTCAGCTCTAACTCCTTATAAATGAATCCATGTTGAGTTGGTTGTCTGTTGTTTTCCCTTGCAGGTCTAGTCTTACATTTCAACCAAGATGACTTGATCGGCTTGCATTTCCCTTTCCTGGCCAACCATTATTAGGTACATCGTCATCTTCTGTATGAGATTGATCGGCTTGCATTTCCCTTAATTCACTTCTGTATGAGATTGACTGTGAGTTTTGACATACTATCGAACTACTTTTTTGTAGATATCTGGTCACATCGTCATCTTACTAAGCAGGCTTTATGTATTTAGATTTCAATGTGAGAGTTTCTTCTTCTTTAAATCATTTTGTAAGATTACCTTGGTGTGATATTGAATTTATAGATATATCCAAAATTCCAGATGACATTCCTTCATATGATTTTTGTGATGTCTTACTTTCTGGGTGTATGGATGGAGTTTGTCATGGTTTTGTTGGATTAATTTGAGTTCCAAATGATCATGGATACCTGATTTTGTTACAAGGAAATACTGCAGGTCAAAACCTGATTTTGTTACTAGTTTTTTTTTTTTATGTTGTTGCTTGACCTGGTTTTGACCGGTCAATATCTAGTTTTGACCAGTCAAAAC
This sequence comes from Papaver somniferum, assembly GCF_003573695.1. Lineage (NCBI taxonomy): Eukaryota > Viridiplantae > Streptophyta > Magnoliopsida > Ranunculales > Papaveraceae > Papaver > Papaver somniferum. The sequence goes on along the minus strand of NC_039360.1, from coordinate 25,771,247 downwards.
CACTATTCTTTTTGGTGTTGCAAACAAATTCGTAACTGTCATCAACTGTTGCTACTATCTATTTTCGCAACTGTAAACAGTTGCGACTTTTCAACGTTGCAACAGTTCCAAACTGTTGCGAAAGAAAATTTGCAACGGCAATTACCCCGATACGAAATATTGCAACATCGACTTTCGTAACAGAGCAGAACTGTTGCGAGCCCGTTTTGCAATTGCCATCTATCGTTGCTAATCACTAAATTTGGTGTAGTGAAATAATTTTATTAGTGATCTCATGGTTGTCTAATTTAATTGTTTGCTCAATGTAGACATGGGAAACCAAGGATGACATCAAGGAATGGCTTATCCCTAAGGAAAAAGAGAAGATGTGTGTGGTTGTTCAAAGTAGACACGTGGATTGTAACAAGATGGAAATGGTATGCGAGAGAGGGTAAGAAGGGAGAAAGTCACAAAAGCAAGAATTACAAGTATGAGAAGAAGACTAGGGTCTACAGAACAAATTCGAAGAAGTGTGAATGCCCGTTCAAGATTGTTTTCAAAAGACGTCATGAAGCCGATCTATTCTGATTGTATAGTATTCCGGACGGTCGTCACAACCATCCTCCACCCACAAGTTTATATGGACACCCTGAACCTCCTGAGTCTCCTCCTCCTCCTCCTCATCACCACTACCACCATCATTTCTTTCATTACTATTTCCATCATCCTCATCCCCCTCTTCATCACCCCTACCACCACCATTTCCATCAATACCATCCTCATCCTCATCATCATCATTACCTTCATCTTTCTCTTCCTCAATCTCTGCCTCCTTATTACCATAATTACCACCATTACCACCATAACCACCCCTTCCATCATTACCATCATCATCATCATCATCATCATCATCATCATCATAAGCAGCATATTCACTACCTAAAGGAATTTCTTCATGTTTCGCGACTTCTTCTTCATTGCTTCCAGTTGCAGATATAACAGGAGAGGATACAATGCTTGATTCAGACGATTCACCGCATGGGTCTCTTGGTTCGCAGATAAATAAGGCTACCTCACTCATTGTTTATCCTCGCAATAGACCGACATTTAAGTATTTTCCGTGGCGGGGAGGTCTGGATGGAGGAGTAACCATTGCAAGCTTATCTTTTTTATTCTTACTACTGTAGGCCAAAGACAATAAAATATCAAAGGGTCGTCAGATTTTTTTTTTTTAAAAGACGACCCTTACAAAAACTAACGACCACATGTATTAATTTAACGATTCACAATATTTTTTTTGCCGATTCAAGCGTTTTTTCTTAACGACTCTTTAATTATTTGGGACAGAGTGATGGTTTGGCATATCATAGAATCGATAATGGATAAAAATGGTCGTCTAAAGAATCCGACACATTTAAATTATATGATTAACGACTAGAATCGTTACCATACAACCAACTTAGAATCGTTTTCACCTATTGCTCATGGTTAACGATTTTTGATGAATTGAACATGCATATCAAAAATCGTTAAGAAAAGAAAAAGCTTAACGATTCTAACCTAACTACACCAGGGAGTTAACGATTCACAATTTATGATTGCCGATTCAAGCGTTTTTTCTTAACGACTCTTTCATTATTTGGGACAGAGAGATGGTTTGGCATATCATAGAATCGGCCACATTTAAATTATATGATTAGAGACTACATGCTCTAACACACAACCAACATAGAATCGTTTTCACCTATTGCTCATGGTTAACGATTTTTGATGAACTGAACATGCATATCAAAAATCGTTAAGAAAAAAATTTGCTTAACGATTCTAACCTAACTACACTAGGGATCGTTTTCTCCGCCACCCTAATGGTTGACGATTTCTCAAAATTCCAACATGCAGATGAAAAATCGTTAAGCATACAAGCCTCGTGATTAACGACTCGATTTCTGAGAATCCAATTTTTTCGATTCAAACCCTAATTTTTCAGTACAACATCAAATTTAACTCAAACCCAAGTCAGAGTTGGGGGTTTTAGTCGACATATCATCTGATTGGAGCCATTTCCTTCGACGGATGATTTGATTTCTCCGGATGATTTGATTTATTCCTTTCTCTCGAATAATCCTTCGTTGCATTAATTGCGTCGATGAGATTAGGAATTTGATTTGCCTTTCTAGCGGTCTGCTTTGTACGAGCCATGTTTGTAGAAGAAGTTAATCTACGATTACGCGATGAGTCGGAAAAAAATTTCTCCAGTCGTTAATGGAGGAGATGGATGACCAGATAGGGGAGGGGTGGAGAAGAAGAAGAAGAGTTTTGGTTGAAAAGAAAATGGGGGCCTCTTCTTAACTGTTAATAGGATTTTAGGGTTAGGTATTACAGAGGGGTACAATGGTATTTTTCACCATCATTTTGGAAATCCCCTATAATTTTTGGCGTGGGTATAAATTGGATGATACCCATAATTATTTTCCAGGGCCCCCAATTCAGCGGTGCTATTAACCCTAAAACAAATAGATAAATTCTCCACATACATTGTGATCATCATGTTCATGATAAAGATAAAAATTAGATGTATTAAACACGTGATTGAGAAAAACATAAACATTTTTTTTGAACGACACTATAGATTACTTTCTCTGTTCTCATCGAAACTTAGTGTGCCAATGGCAGAGAAAATATTAGTCCCTTCAAATTTTTCTACCTGTTAAAAATTAAACCTACAATTTTGGATTGTATACTCGAGTATTTTGGGTATTTTTATGATTTGGGTTCTTTGGTCTTTGATCTTAGCTTGGGATGTTGCTTCTGGCAACAGAGTTCACTTTAACTTTGCATGTAAGGTTCGATTTTTGCTTGATGTAATTTTAATTTTCTTTTTTTTTTTCTCTCTTGCTACCCCTGGTAGCTTTTGTACATTCACTTAATTTTATAAATTCTTCTCTTTCAAAAAAAAAAAAAAAAAGCATAATTAAGGATATTATTTTAGCACAAGAATAATAGTACTAGGAAGGAGAAGGTTATAATGCTTCCAGTGGGAAGGCATGCGTTCTAATGATCACCAAACATGTATTTGCATCTTATAATCACCCATACATTCGGTAGCACCACATAAACCAATTTTTTGTTATATCCCCAAGTTGGGAACGACAATCGTTCGTCGTTCATAAACATACAAATTGACTGTAGTACACTTTCAGCGGGATTGGTAGGTGGGAAAAGTCGGATTTTGTTGGTGTTGTACATACGTCGATTCCTTCACTTAGATATTTTTGAAAGAAACACACAAAGTTTACAATCGTTTTATGTACGTATATATGTAATCCGATTGTAGAGGAAAAATTGTACAGGAAAATGTGAACATAAATCAGATTACATGTTACGCAAATCATCAAGTCCTTAATAAGTTGATATAGTTATACATGTAGACTGATTGTTTACAATCGGTTGTTACACAATATACCGATTATGAATCCTTAACTTGTTGAAGTGTTCGACGAAGATCAACCTGAACCCGTATCTCAGCTGGGTCTTGATTCCTCTACCCACCATTACACTGATTTGGTATGGGAAAAGAGGAATGATGCAAAACAATGATTTGTGTACAAGGAAATAGAAATTATATTTGCATTATCTATAGGATGTCATTCAAACCGTGATCGTTTATAACTTGTTTGCGAGAGATGTGGAAAGCAAGAAAGTCACAGGGCAAAGGACATACCATATGCGAAGAAGACGACTAGGAAATAGATGACTAAACCAAAGAAGTATGGATTTCCCATTCTAAAGTTATGAATGGTTGTCATATTCATGATGATTTGGAATCTCTTATTGGACACTCTACCATTTGTGGGTTGAGACCACATCAATTGGAAATGGTAAAGTCGATGAAAGCATGTAAACCAAGTGACATCTTTAGGAAGATTAAGGAAGATGATAAGAATAACTTGTCCATTTTGAGGAAAAATTATGCGGCAAGAGCAACCTTAAGGAGGAGGGCATGGGATGGTAGAGCGATTATGGAACAATCTCGGTGGATAGCCGATCAAAACAGATACACAATGAGGAAGTAAGTAGTGGATGTCAAAGTGACTCGTATTTTCTTGCTACATCCAGAGATGATCAAGTTGGATCAATGCTTCTATCAATTTTTGTTATTAGATTGTACTTACAAGACAAACAAGTACAACTCGTTGTTAAACATTGATTGCTACACTTCCAACAAGCAAACTTTAGCAGTGGCATGGGGATTTATGGATCAGGAGAATGATGTGAATTTTATTTGGTTGTTAATTAGAAACCTTGAAGGAGATATACTGTGGTGATCAAACTCCAAGGATCATAGTAACAAATAAGTATCAAGCACTAATGAATGTCATATAGATGGTTTTCTCGGACGCTAAGCATTTTCTTTTCACATGACACATACAATGCAATATTAGAAGTAATTGTATGGGTCATACCCAAAATCCAAAGCCACAGAAAGGACTAGCTACTTGTGAGAAGGCTGAAGATGAGCGTCTTTAAAAACTAACTCCAGAACAACGAGAGGAGGAGAAGAGTACGAAGAGAGTGAATTAAAGTGGAAGGATTTTCAACATCATTGGATTTAATGGTAAATTCAATGTCCGAGGCCAAGTTTAAATATATTTTGGAGAGTTTCATTTTAATCTGGTAAATAAACTACGAATAATGTGTGGTTTATTACTTGAAAGAATTGTTGGACTCGTACAAGGAAAAATTTATGTATGCGTACACTTACCAAAAAATGTGCGGTTTATTATCTTGTTAAACATTCTCGAAATATGTTGACTAAGCTTAAGAACATTTTCAACATACTTGATGAACATTTTTTTACTCATGTTGTTCTCCTGGGAATGACATCAAATGGGGAGAGTTCTTTTTGAACTTGTTCTTAATTGCTATATCTTTATGGGGTGAGTGGATGTGCAATATAAAGGGGCGCTTGTATCTTAAGTCTCCTAGATGAAACACTAACTATTGTATACTATGTGAGATCATCTAAATTAAAGTTGATATTTGTTCCTTTAAGTCTTAAAGTATCTTTTGTTAGAATCCATTATGATCTCATTGTTTTCGTATCTTTGCCAATTTTTACTGACAAAAAGAGGAACAATATATTAGTAGGTTCGCACTACATACATATGTTTTACGGATCATTATGTAAGGGGGAGTGAAGCAACATCTATAGGTTTCACCTATTATGTAAATAAGTATTGACTAAGGGGGAGAAACGTATCACCGTAGTATTACTTCAAAGTTGTGATACAATTGAACTTTGGAAAGGATAATAATATTGTGTTTATCTGTATTCAAAGTTGTTATCGCTACTGATCTTCAAAAATTACGATTCTGAGTTGAACACGTTCAGAGTCATTGGCGATCTTCAAGTAATGAAGAATTTAAGAAGTTGGAGAAGCAAGGAAATCAAGCATACATGGATTCTGGAGTTTTAAAGCTTTTATTTTTTTAATCCATATGTATTGATTGTTTTTCAGTAAAATTAACAAAAGGGGATATTTTTAAAGCATTGCTCGGTCGAACTCACAAGTGTTTTTATCTCAAGCTTGTTGTCAAATTTAGTTGATCAAAAGTATATCTTGATTGAAAAACAGGGGTATAACAACCACACCCAATAATTCGTTCGGCAATTTGTATGGACTAAACTCCAATTTAATTCCGAGAGAACCAACTTAAAAGCGAGACTCAATCAATAATTATATCAAAGAGTTTTTATCTCTTTCTCAATACAATCTGCAAATCAAACAGATAGGAATCCGAAATCCTGATTGATATGAGAAATAACTTGGACAGTACCAAAGACCAATGCCCAAGTGTCAATCAAGTTATATCCAACAAACAAGGTCGTATCTATCAACTTATTGAAGTACGCACAACCTGTGATATTTCAATTATATAAAAATATAATACAGAAAAGAAATAAACAAACACCAGAAATTTTGTTAACGAGGAAACCGCAAATGCAGAAAAACCCCGGGACCTAGTCCGGGTTTGAACACCACACTATATTAATCCGCTACAGATTCTAGCCTACTACAAGTTAACTTAGGACTGGAATGTAGTTAATCCCTAACCAAGTCTCACACCGATTAAGGTACAGTTGCATTCCTTATGCCTCTAGAACCACGCCGGATTCTGCGCACTTGATTCCCTTAGATGATCTCACCCACAACTAAGAGTGCTACGACCCAAAGTCGAAGACTTGAATTTTTTTTTGTCTCCCACAGATATGACTATTCTTTATTCTGTTTTTGTTGCGTCTTTTGAGACGAAAATCAAGGTGAACAGGAACCACCTAATAATCCGGTCTTATACTCCCGAAGAGTAGCCTAGAAATATTAGTCATGTAGAGCCCCTAAAGCTGGCAGCTGGCTAATCCAAGAGATTAACTAAATAAAGAGGCACCAAGGATCTAAATCACATACTTAAACATTCAATTAAGAAATATGATACAAAACTTAACCTAGAAACTAGCCCCACTCTGAAATATATATTTACAATAACTCCTCGAAGATTTGATACATATACAATAGTCATTTCGTTTACAAATAAGATATACAACATAATAAACATAGCCAAAGTTAACTAACCAACTCCTCGAAGCTTTCGCTGCGCAACTCTGATCTGTCTCTGAAACTGAAAGTGGGAATGGGTGAGCACCTAAAAGGGGTGCCCAGTAGAAATAACATTTAACATTCAAATAATCATTGGAATGATTTGGAAAATAATTCATGTTTTCCCAAAAAACTAAAAGACAACCAATTCACAAAGATAAACAATCATGTATATGGAATTAACTCCTTTTTCAAACAATGTATATATTGGTGTAGACCAATTACCTACACACCTGTTAGCATATATTAGTGTCAACCAATTCCTTACACACCTATTATGCGTAAAAGCTCGACAGTAAGTAGATATAAATGAAGGAGCGTATCCTATATGCCACCGATGGAAATTCTCATTTTCCAGACATTCAGATGGAAATTCTTATTTCCCAAACAATTCATAAAGACAAACAAAGCATTACAATTCCTTTCCAAGCAATGGAAAGATTAAAAGAATCAACAATACTTTCAGAATTTTAAATAAAACAATGCATGGAATACACAATCAGACAATGCATGAATTTGTTAAACATAAACTTTTGTAAAAGAAAACAACAATAATCACAAAAGAGTTAAATGTAAATTCACACATCTGATGACAAGCCACTCCTACCTCGAGGTCCACGATCCACTGGTTCATCCTTGAATCAATCGTTGTTAATAAAGATCAATTGTTAGTCATACAAGCAATCTAAGAGTTTAGCCAAAAGGCTCACACAAGGCTCATAACATAATTTCATATAATTCTCTAGTTATAAGTTAAGTGAACTATCTAATGGTTCTAAGCCCATTTATGGTTCTACACATTTTCATTATCTATCTTTAACACATATAAAGGTTTACTAATTCAATTGGATTGGTTCTATAGTCCATTCAATAGGTCAATTCGAACCATAAGCTAGGGGGTCCAAAATATCAATTTATGGAAAAAGGGTTCATCTTAGTCAACTAACAGTCGTTAACGGTCAAACTGACGATCAAAGGTCAACTAACAGTCAATATCTAAGTTCAACTCAAAGTTCAAGGTCAACAATCAAAGTCTAGTCAAAATAGTCAAGTCAATAGTCCGGTTTGGTCAGGTCTGGTCACTGAGTTAACTCAGTCAGATACACTAAGTCAGTTAAACAAATTGAGTCAGTTAAATTTACTGGGGTGACTTATTTAAGAACAACAAACTTTCATTTTGCTTCATAAATATACTGATACTGACACACTTACTGACTGAACTTCACAAGCCAAAGTACAATTCATTTATTTAAAACAGCTTCATAACCCATTCTCAATTACAAATTCAGCTTACCTTCAGGTAGAAGATGCAAGCCTCCACCGAGACCATCAATAAACCTACATCTACCATTACATATCGACCTAGCTCAATCACTAACACAAACTGCAGCTCCTATACTTTTAATATAATCACTCATAACATCCGCAAATTCATTCTCACCTCAGCACTACCACCCAACTGGAATCTCCATTCCTAGATCACTAATTGATAAAACATACCTCTACTACCATTCATTTTAATTTCTATCTCAACCAAATCCTCTGTAACTCAAGATATAACTATCTTCAATCGATGCACTTCATATGTTAACTACAGTTGCAGCTCAACACAACCATATGTTATACAAGCTCACTAACTCAAACCACTACACGTAAGTTAATACATTCCCTACCAACATCAACAACACAACTCAACCAATTAATTTTCTAAGCTTCTCTGCAATTTCAGTAGTACAACCATTCATAGTTCTCAAGACCAAATCCCCTTACTTAACTTCTACATGCACATCCAAACTTCAACGGTTGCAACCAAACATGATGTTTCTAAACCCTTGTACGGTTTTCGTCAATCTCCTTATAACTGGTTTGTAAAGCTTGCAAGTGCTATGAACTCTTTTGTGTTTGTACAATCTTATGTTGATTACTCTTTATTTACGCAAAAACAAGGTAGAAATTCTCTTCGTGTTTTAGTTTACGTTGGTGATTTGGTTTTCGCTGGAAACAATTCCATTGTTGTCACCGATTTTAAACTTATTTAAGTCGATGCTTTCATATGAAATATTTGGGTTTCCTTAAGTACTTTCTTGGGATTGAAATGTCTAGAGGGTTAGATGTTTTATTCTTGTCCCAAAGAAAGTATACTTTAAATATACTTTCTGAAACTGGTCTTTTAAGTGCGAACCCGGGTTCCATACTTATTATCAACATCATCGTTTATCTCTTCATGATGGACCATTTTATTTTGATCCATATCAGTATCGTAGGCTCGTAAGGCGCTTGATTTACTTAACCATCACTCGTCCTGAACTTTGTTATGCAGTTCATATGTTGGCTCAATTTATGAAGTCTCCTAGGATATCTCATTAGGAATATGTTGTACGATTTCTTCGTTATATTAAAACTCATTATGGTCAAGGGATTTTTCTACACAGAGATCACATTATTATACTAATTCCATACTATGATTCCTATTGGGCCTCATGTCCTCTTAGTTGTTGCTCTCTTACTGGATATTTTATATTTTGGGGTGGCTCTCCATATCATAAAAGACAAAGAATCAGCACACAGTCTCTCGTTCTTCCGTGAAAGATGAATATCGCTCCATGACATATACCAATAGTTAGCTCACATGGCTGAAGGTGTTATTAAAGTCTCTGTGTATTTATCATCTCAGCCTATGCATCTGTACTATGATAGTCAACCTTCACTTCATATCGTTGTGAATCCTATTTTTCACGAGCGCACTGAACATATGGAGATTGACTGTCACTATCTACAGATTAAATTCAATATGGTGCTATTTCTAATTATAATGTTCGCACAATTTCCCAGCTAGCCGAAATCTTTAACAAAGCACTTGGACTTCCTCAGTTTGAGTTTCTTCTTTGCAAGCTAGGCATTCATGATATTCATACTCTAACTTGAGAGGAAGTATTATGAGAGATATATCATAACTTTGTACATTATGTGTTGTGAAAGGTTAGTATCAGCTATACTAGGCTAGATATAAAGTAAACATGGTACGAGTTTATTTTATGAGATTTTTTAGCCAATTTTGTGTTTGTATCTCGTCCATAAAACTATCTTGTGACATAGTTTGAGAGAGAAATAAATTTTAAATTTTATTAATTATTACCAATAAGGATATGATCATAAAAAGTACTTAAAATACTCATACCTAATTTCCTTGTGAAAATTGCAAACTTGAACGAGGTCACTTATTAAGTGACACTTCAAAATGTGCATAAAAATGTAATTTCGATTCAACACACAATGCTTCAAAACAAACCAAGGAACACACCTCAACAAAAAGTCTTGATTCGAGGACCAGTAACTGATAGACACATTTTTGTGACCGAATTGTCCTTAATTTTCAGTATTGTTGGTACTCAATTTTCTATTTATTATGGTGTTTTATGTGTTTGTAGGTATTTTGGAAAATAAACATTTTTGGAAAATTCGGCTCGAAAAGTTGGTATAGACACCGGAGGACACATGTTATTCGGACTCTCAGTTTTGGATAAGGGGCACCCCAGGGAGCCAACTGCTAATCGCACCCCATTAATGGTTAAGGGGGCTCCATCTTCTTCCTTGATTTGAAAAGAAAAATTGGCGGGAAATTTGGTTTCAACGGTAAATGATTTATTATATTTAAGATAACAATATCTTCTTGCCTTACAAACATGAAGTTTTGAAGAAAAAGGAAGTTATCTTGTATTAAACAAGAAAGATATCCTTAGAAGATTTTATCTTGGATTTTATTCTGCGAATTAAAGAAGATATGGGTTTAGTAAAGAATATATAGAATAAAGAGAAGGAAAAATTCTTGAAGATATTTTTAATTAAAAAGAAGAAGATTTTGGAGTTATGGAAGAATATATTTGAGTGATGTGTATTTGTGTGTATAAATAGAGAGGTAGAGAGCACATTTGGGGGAGAGTTTTGGGAGAGAAAAGAAAATCACTGCTTTAATAATTTTCTCACATTTTCATCATTTGTAAACCACTTTTTGAGCCATGAATAAATATTTTAAGTGTGTTTTCACCATGCGGAGCTATACCCAATCACTGGGACAACGGAGGAAGCTGTATTTCATCCTTGGGGTAATTTAATTAATTCCTTATTTACTTTTTGCACCGATTTAAATGATTTATTATTTATATTAATCAATTTTTATCTTGTTTGATAGTGTATCATTAGTCTTAGGTGCTTTTGATACACTATGCTTGTAATTTACAATTGATGTTTTACGAAATCTATTTTGGGAAAGAATAGAGTTAATATTTCTTGTGTTTGGAGCTATAATTGCCTAAGATTAATTTCTGAACCACTTGAATATGAAAAACAGTGAAATCCCGAGTCCCAGTAAATTCTTCATCCCGTGACAATATTTTGTATATATTTTTCTTTTATTCTAGTTTAAAAATCCTTAAATTTAATCTTCACAAGTCCGAGTGAACGACAACCTTTCTTACAACTATCTAAAATTCCATCAATTTTTGGCGTCGCCGACGCGGGCTTGTTTATAGATTTGTTTTTAGGTTTTATTTTTATTATTTTTGTTCTTTTTTACACCTTTTGGTATTTTTTGTTTGTTTTCAGATTTGGAGCTGAGCTAGAGAAAAAGGGAGAAAGTGCTGAAAAAAAAGCAAAACCAAAGAAGGAAAGAAAATAGGAATCCAAAAGGATTGAAGAAGAAGATTTTTTGTATATAGATATTTTATTTTATTTTTAGAAACTGTAAATAGAGAATTAATTTTTTTAATTTTTTATTTTTGGACCTTTTGAACTTTATTTTTGGAACATTGGACGTTATTATTTTTAAAACCCTAAGTAAGGGTTTATTTAAATAAAACTGCTGCAGGGAAGGACGACAGTTACGATACTGTCTCGGCCCCTCAGGTTCGTACACTAACATTGGAGTCGGTGGCCTGAGTCGACTTCAACGGTTCATCACCCTTCTGGTACGGGAGGCAAGACTCTATCCACCCACGAATCCCCTGTCAGTGGGTTTTATTTTGTGTTAAGAATGTCGAACTGGTATTATAATAGCCAATACAACGAATATCCGACTGAACAAAATGGACATTACTACTTTGACCATACTGTGAATAATGATTGAGAACATCAACCTATTCAAAGTTGCTCATACCATGGTGAGCTCAATTACTATTCGCACACCCCGGGTTATACGAGCAAAACGATCCTCCTATTTCTCTAGAAGAGTCTCTCAAGAGTTTCAATGAGTCAACACAGAAATTTCACTTATTTATGAAGGAGACTTATAATATTCCGCTTCCAGAAGAGTCCGTAGAGCAGTCAACTAAGATGTCTCTAGAAGAGTCTCTCAAGCAATTTACTGAGAGTACAAATAGGATTGTGGAAAAATTTGCCCAAGATAGTCTTAAATTTTCCCAATACCACCCTTGAAAATAAGGATAGTTTTTATTCACATAATCAAGATGACGAGGTTAGAATTGGTAATACTACTTGTTTAGATGAGGTTCAATCATTTTCATATAATGATGATTATGATGAGGATAGTATTGATGAAGAATCTGAAATATGTTGGCATAGTGATCAGGAATTTGTTACTCCGGTTGAGCTTTATAATGATAATATTATTTCTAATACAAATCCAAATAATTTTAATAATTATTCACCTATTCAAAAGGACGAGGATTTGACTAGAAATATCCCCGTTTTAGACGATGTAGTTTTTCCTTTTCACGAATCCAACGAAGGTTTAGAGGAACGAGTTCATTTTGAGTCTAGCGATTTAGAAACAATAGTCTTAGACAAAGAAAGTGAACTCGTAGAGATGAGTGAGGATGAACCTGACTTAGAAGAATCAATTGACCATTTCCAGGAATCTGATGACCTAGAAATTAAGGAAGTTGTGACTGGTCTTTCTAGATACACTGAAAACTCTAAGTTTGGGAGTGATTATCATTCTCTGGGTGCTTTAACTCTTAGAAAGGTCCCTCACTTGGGACTTGATATATGTGCCTCAACCATTGTGCCAGATTACCGTCATACTAGCTATCCCGAACCTAATAATGTCCAGGAAGAAGTTCAGTTGTTAGAAACCCATCATCTGGTTGATGTGGTTTACCCAGGCTATGATACCCAGAATGATTTTGTCTTCCCACCAAAAACTTTTATTCCAATTGTGGGAACGTTTGAATTTGAAATGTGTCAGTTACTGAGTTTTAAGACTAAACCTAATTATTTTAGGAGATTAGGGTCGACACATTTTTTTAAGGAACACCACCACTCTCATTGTGGTCATATGTGTGAGTCAAATATGATTGACTTAGAGGATCCCCAGTTATTCAGGTTATTATTATGTGCTTCTAAGTTTTTATTTGAGTTTTTCCAGACTCTAGAACCCGAACATTCGGATCTAACTTATGAGGAAATGCAACCCATGAAAATATTTTATCTAGATCATGTTATAGAACCTGAACAGGAACCACAGCTAGATGTAGTTGTCTTAAACAGGAAACTAGACAAGGTTGTGCTTTATTTGTTAATTTTCTTGGCATGTTGCAGATTCATTTTACTTGTGATAGCTCTATTTGGTTTTGGTGATCCGCAGTTATTCCGGCTATTACTTTATGATTCTATAAGGTGACTGATCCTTTCTTGATCTGGATGAAGACGTTAAACTTAGCACTTCTTGGGAGGTAACCCAATCTCATGCAACATTGTAATATCTTTCCTTAGCTCTTTTGCTTCAAATGGTAACAGTTTCTCCTTGTTCATGCTTTTAATTTTATCTTTAGAACATTGAGGACAATGTTAGATTTAAGTTTGGGGGTATGGGAGAAACTTTTTAGTTGCAATAAATAAACTCCAGAGCCTAGAAATTTATGTTTATTAAGGATGGCACTAACCAAACTAAGTGGATGGAAGCATCTTGGTTATAGGAGTTGAGGAACCAATCTGATTAGATGGAAACATCTAAAGAGTCTATTCATAAAAGCACAAAGCTCAGGTGTTAGAATTTTTTTTAAAAAAACATGGTAGTTTCGCCATATCTCGTTGAATCCTTTTCACCTTCTATTTTTATTTCTTAAGTGATTTGGTGGGGCACACGATTCAAGTTGTTACCATTTATAGGTGAAATAGAGTGATTGAGATACAAAAAATAAATAAATTGAGACCAGACGATCAGACCAACCGGAATAAATTCAATAAAGTCGACCACTGGTCCCCTTGTATATGCCAGTTGTGTTGACCTAGAGTTAGGTTTATCGACCAATGGTCCACTTGTATATGCCAGTTGTGGTGATATTAGTCAGAACGATATCTCATTCCATTAGGATAGGTTCATCTTGGCAGAGGCCTTCAAACAGATATGGGAAACACCGTTCACTTTAAACCATCATTTTTCTCTACATCCATCTTCTTAGTATTTCCATGTAATTGGTTGACTCCGGTTATGATGTACATAAATTATCTGAGTAGAGCTATGTCACTTATATATGAATTTAGTATGCTTGAGTGAAAACTCGTGTACAACATCGAATTTCGCATCAGGGTACTTCCTCCTATAGTCAATGTTTGTATGCCAACCAAGGACATTCTTTAGTGCCTTCCAAGGTTCTGCGTAGACAGCTAGTGTCTGGAGTAAAGGTTTTGTGGGTACACCTCTAGTAAACCCTCCGGAGACAACACTTCGCCGCTAGGGCCACCTAGCGGTTTAACCGCTTGCTGCACGTGCTAAGTGTAGTCATTTTATTTTCTAGATTAGATTTGCTCGAGGAATAGCAAATAATAAGTTTGGGGGTATTTGATAGACACATTTTTGTGACCGAATTGTCCTCAATTTTCAGTATTGTTGGTACTCGATTTTCTACTTATTATGGTGTTTCATGTGTTTGTAGGTATCTTTGGAAAATAAACATTTTTGAAAAATTCAGAACGAAAAGTTGGTATAGGCACCCGGAGGACACATGTTATTCGGACTCTCAGTTTTGGATAAGGGGAACCTAACTGATAAGAGGCACCCCGGGGAGCCAACTGCTAATCGCACTCCATTACTGGTTAAGGGGGCTCCATCTTCTTCCTTGATTTGAAAAGAAAAATTGGCGGGAAATTTGGTTTCAACGGTAAAGGATTTATTATCTTTAAGATAACAATATCTTCTTGCCTTACAAACATGAAGTTTTGAAGAAAAAGGAAGTTATCTTGTATTAAACAAGAACGATATCCTTAGAAGATTTTATCTTGGATTTTATTCTGCGAATTAAAGAAGATATGGGTTTAGTAAAGAATATATAGAATAAAGAGAAGGAAAAATTCTTGAAGATATTTTTAATTAAAAAGAAGAAGATTTTGGAGTTATGGAAGAATATATTTGAGTGATGTGTATTTGTGTGTATAGATAGAGAGCTAGAGAGCACATTTGGGGGAGAGTTTTGGGATAGAAAAGAAAATCACTGCTTTAATAATTTTCTCATATTTTCATCATTTGTAAACCACTTTTTGAGCCATGAATAAATATTTTAAGTGTGTTTTCACCATGCGGAGCTAGACCCCGTCACTGGGACAACGGAGGAAGTTGTATTTCATCCTTGGGGTAATTTAATTAATTCCTTATTTACTTTTTGCACCGATTTTAAGTGATTTATGGTTTCTATTAATCAATTGTTATCTTGTTTGATAGTGTATGCTTAGTCTTAGGTGCTTTTGATACACTATGCTTGTAATTTAAAATTGATGTTTTACAAAATCTATTTTGGCAAAGAATAGAGTTAATATTTCTTGTGTTTGGAGATATAATTGCCTAAGATTAATTTCTGAACCACTTGAATATGAAAAACAGTGAAATCCCGAGTCCCAGTAAATTCTTCATCCTGTGACAATATTTTGTATATATTTTTCTTTTATTCTAGTTTAAAAATATTTAAATTTAATCTTCACAAGTCCGAGTGAACGACAACCTTTCTTACCACTATCTAAAATTCCATCAGTAACCATAAAAGCATTTTCAATAATGAGTGACTTTTTTTCACCGAACACCTAGCCTTTTTTTACCTCCCTAGTTTGAGACCTATATGAATTATTTGAGGCCTATCATCATTTTATTCACCCATTAAAGGGATAAAGGTGTCTCAACTAGGTAAAAGTATTAAGTTGCCCTCACTATTAAAATTCAATCATAAGCCTTAATCCTTATAGATTTTTAACTATTCAAATCTATAACTCATTCAATCATTTTCCTCACAACTAAAATTAAAATCTAACTTCATCAGTCGATTCTAACTACATTGATCATTTTAAAGAAAATTTCGTCATTTATTTAAAAAATATATTCAAACTAAACATCGTCAATTGTAACCCATTACTCTTAATTATACTTGTGATTGATTTATCCATTCAAAATTGAAAATTACAAAGCAATATTGGGTTTCTGTGTTTCACCATAATCGTCCAACGTCCATGTCCATATTGACCAATTCCTACGATAATCGATCGATGTTCATGACCACGTTAACCGATCATTCTGTAAGTGTTTTCCGGTATAAGAGCATTTAACCAGAATCGGTTGATGTTGATGCTCTTGTATGGAAGAAATACCAAGCTCATTGTACGTTTAGAATGGGATTATGTGAATGTTCACATAAACCGATTCTGTTTAACCCATTTTTTTTTCCAGTTACTACTCGATCATAGAATAAATATGAAATTGTCTCATTGTAAAGCTGAGTGAGTGACATACACTCAATTTCAATTCGAGTATAAATATTTTTACTCGAAGTGAAAACAATTTTATGATTGAAGATGAGTATATATGAGTATGATTTTATACCCAAATTGAAAAAGAGTATGATTTTATACTCGAACTTAAAATGAGTATATCTTGAATATGATCTCATACTCGATTTGAAAATGAGTAAGAAATCATACTAATTCAAGTAAATATTTATATTATGTTTGATATTTTTCAATACCAACAGATAATCAGTCGATGTGAACCTTCACATCGACTGATTCTGAGTAACAATTTTTTTTGTTTTTTCAGTTTATTTATGAAGCGACAATCAGTTTATGTAGTAATTAGTATCGCCCGATTCTTGGTTGATGATTTTACAAACAACACAAAAAATCATGTTTGGTAATCATTAACAATAGTTAATTTCTGAGTTAACAATATTAAATATTTATTAATCAATCGAATTAACTGACAAAGCGGGGGTCTAAAAACCACACCCAATATTTCGTTTGAAAATATGAATAGACAAACACCAATATACTTTCAAGAGAATCAACTAGACAGTAAGACTCAATCTAAAGAAAAGTATATCAAAGAGTTTTATATCTCTATCTCTCAATTCAATATGCAATCAGCAAATAGAAATCTGCGAGCCCGATTGAATATAAGAGGAGTTAACTTGAACGGTACCAAAGACCAATGTTCAAGGATCAATCGATTTCAATCAACAACCAAAGGTTGGATTTACCAATTGATCGATTCAATGCACAACCTGTGATATTTCAATTATATAACAAAATATAATACGGAAAGAAATAACACAGACACCAGAATTTTGTTAACGAGGAAAACCACAAATGCAGAAAATCCCCGAGACCTAGTCCAGCTTTAAACACCACACTATATTAAGCCGCTACAGACACTATCCTACTACCAATGAACTTCAGACTGAACTGTAGTTGAACCCTAATCAATGTCTCACTGATTCAAGGTACAGTTGCGCTCCTTATTTCTCTGATCCCGGCAGGATACTACGCACTTGATTCCCTTATATGATCTTGAAAATGCGGGGGTCTAACAACCACACCCAACAATTCCTTTAGTAATCTGAGAGGACTTACTCCAATATACTCTCTAGAGAATCAACTAGACAGTCAGACTCAATCTAGATAAAAGTATATCAAAGAGTTTAATATCTCTAACTCTTAATTCAATCTGCAATCAACAAATAGAAATCTGCGAGCCCGATTGAATATAAGAGGAGTTAACTTGAACAGTACCAAAGACCAGTGTTCGAGGATCAATCAATTTCAATCAAGAACCAAAGGTTGGATTTCCTAATTGATCGATGCAACGCACAACCTGTGATATTTCATTTATATAACAAAATATAATGTGGAAAATAAATAACACAGACACCAGAATTTTGTTAATGAGGAAATCGCAAATGCAGAAAAACCACGGGACCTAGTCCAGTTTGAACACTACACTGTATTAAGCCGCTACAGACACTAGCCTACTACCAATGAACTTCGAACTGGACTGTAGTTGAACCCTAATCAATCTCACACTGATTCAAGGTACAGTTGCACTCCTTACGTCTCTGATCCCAGCAGGATACTACGCAGTTGATTCCCTTAGTTGATCTCACCCACAACCAAGAGTTGCTACGACCCAAAGTCGAAGACTTGATAAACAAATCTATCTCACACAGAAAAGTCTATAGGATTGAGTAAATCTGTCTCCCGCAGAAATACCCAAGAGTTTTTGTTCCGTATTTTATTAAATCAAGGTGAACAAAAACCAATTGATAGACAAGACTTATATTCCCGAAGAACATCTTAGTATTATCAATCACCTCACAATAATATAAATAGAATAATGGTGAAACTAGATATTTTGGAATCACAAACGATGAGACGGAGATGTTTGTGATCACGCTTTATCTTGCCTATCGGAGAAATTAATTTCGAGCAAATTTTAGGGAAGATAGTACTCAAACGATAGAATCCGGCAAGATCAGAACATGCAACTACAAGAGAAATAGTTGGGTCTGGCTAAACAATCCCAGTGAAGTCTTTCAAGTCGTTAACCTACAAGGTTTAGGAAAACCTAAGGTTAAAGGAGAATCAACTCTAGCTTATGTAAATAGTAACACACAGAAGGTGTGGGTATTAGGTTTCACAGTTGCTAGAGTTATCCATTATATAGTTTTCAAATCAGGGTTTGCAATCCAAGTTACCTTGGTCACAAAGCATTCATTATTCACCTTTAGATGAAAAACCTGATTCAACCAAGATAATATCTTTCAACCGTTAGATCGAACTTAGATTGTTACACACAAATGAAATGTACCCTCATTTAGGTTTATAAATCGTACCTAAACATGCACACTCATGTCGGCTCAACAATAGTTAACCGAAGTTATCCATATGATAACTCTCATATCAACTATATTCATCTTATCCATAACTAGTTCAAATGACTCAAATGAAACTAGTTAAAGAGTCGTTCAATTGTTATATTCTTATAGAAGTATACAAGAACACAATCCAAACAAAATCAATTTTATTCACTCGAACCAATTCATGAAAATTATAGCCACGGTTTGCAAAGATTGCGTTCCTTATTATATAAATGTTTATGTTCATGTACACAACCGATTTTAGAAAGTAACCCACTCAAGTACGCAAACAGGTACGCATACTTGAGTAGTCGTACTTGAGTTTGGTTACGCCGGTACGCGTACATGTGCGCATACTTCAACACATTCCAAACTCCAGCAGATTTTCACGGAAGTGAACTCTCCGTCGGTATGCGTACGGGTACGCATACTTTCCCATACATCCGTAACCACCATAGTACGGGTACGCATACTTCAGGCTCCCGGTTTTGGACTTCCATAATAATGTGATTAACACACTATGTTTTATCCAAACATGGGTACATGATTCTAAACTCTTTATTTTAATCATTGAAACTTTCTTAGAGGACGTTATATAGTTGTTGCTCACAAACTATTTTTCGTCAAAGTGATTTTCAAGTTATTGAAATTATCATAATGAAACATTCCAAAGCAACACCAAATGATTGTATCAAACAAATCATGTAAGATGTAACTCAGCAATTTTCATATGATCTTATTCGGACTTTCGTCGCGAATGTAAGATGAATTCGGCCGAAGCGAAACCTTGCCAACACATATTTCAAGAAATATATACTCAACTCGTAATCTCAAATGTGTATAATAGAAAACTATATTGTAACACGACTTATGTCTCAATATAGGATATATAGTAGAAATAGACTTTCCAAGTGATAGATGAGTTTAAGTCTCCACATACCTTTTGCTGATGAAGTTTCACAAGCTCCCCTTAGTAGTTCTTCCTCTTCAAATGATGAACGCTGAGAGATCTAAGCTCAAGTACACTATCCAATATTATTCTTTGGTACCGTTCAAGTTAACTCGCATGCGTTGCTAACTCAAGCATGTTTGTCAATATTAGTGATAAAAACTATGAGTCTTGATTTCTAGCCTATTTAGATGTCTCGGACTAGGACATAGATAGTGTAGTTGAGATTTACACTCACGGCGTTCATCACTTGAAGACGAAAAACTACTAAGGGGAGCTTGTGGAACTTTATCGATAAAAGGTATGTGGAGACTGAAACTTATCTATCACTTGGAAAGTCTATTTCTACTCTATCTTCTACATTGAGACAAAAATCGTGTTACAATATAGTTTTCTATTATACACATTTGAGATTTCGAGCTGAGTTTATCTCGCTTATATATTTCTCGGAATATGTGTTGGCAAGCTTTTGCTTCGGCCGAATTCATCTGACATTCGTGACGAAAGTCCGAATAAGATCATATGAAAATTAACGAGTTACATCTTACATGGTTTGTGTGATATAATCATTTGGTGTTGTTTTGGAATGTTCCATTATGATAATTTGAATAACTTGAAAATCGCTTTGACGAAAAATATTTTGTGAACAACAACTATATAACGTCCTCTAAGAAAGTTTCAATGATTGAAATAAATAGTTTAGAATCATGTAACCATGTTTGGATATAAACATAGTGTGTTAATCACATTATTGTGCAAATCCAAAATCGGGAGCCTGAAGTATGAGTACCCGTACGCGTAATGGTGGTTACGGATGTCTGGGAAAGTATGCGTACCCGGAGAGTTCACTTCCTTGAAAATCTGCTGGAGTTTGGAATGTGTTGAAGTATGCGCACCCGTATGCATACCAGCGTAACCAAACTCAAGTCCAGATACTCAAGTATACGTACCCGTTTGCGTACTTGAGTGGGTTACTTTCTAAAATTTTTTGTGTACATGAACATAAACATTTATATAATAAGGAGTGCAATCTTTGCAAACCGTGGCTATAATTTTCATGAATTGATTCGAGTGAATCAAACCGATTTTTTTTATTGTGTTCTTGTATACTTCTATAAGAATATAGAAATTGAACGACTCTTTAACTAGTTTCATTTGAGTCATTTGAACTAGTTATGGATAAGATGAATATGGTTGATATGAGAGTTATCATATGGCTAACTTCGGTTAACTATTGCTGAGCCGGCATGGGTGTGCACGTTTAGGTACGGTTCATAAACCTAAATGAGGGTACATTTCATTTGTGTGTAACAAGCTAAGTTTGATCTAACGGTTGAAAGATATATATTAGCTTGGTTGAATCAGGTTTTTCATCTAACGGTGAATAATGAATGCTTTGTTACCAAGGTAACTTGGATTGCAAACCCTGATTTGAAAACCATATAAGGAGAACTATAGAAACTGGGAAACCTAATCCGCACACCTCGTGTGTGTTACTAGTTGCATAAGATAGAGTCGATTCTCCTTTAACCTTAGGTTTTCCTAAACCTTGTAGGTTAACGACTTGAAAGACTTCATTGGGATTGTGAAGCCAGACCCAACTATTTCTCTTCTAGTTGCGTGTTCTGATCTTGCCCGATTCTATCGTTTGAGTACTATCTTATCTAAGATTTGCTCGAGATTAATTTCTCCAATAGGCAAGATAAAACGTGATCACAAACATCTTCGTCTCATCATTTGTGATTCCACAATATCTAGTTTCGCTATCATACGATTTAGATTATTGTGAGGTGATTGATAATACTAAGATGTTCTTCGGAAAATATAAGTCTGGTTTATCAATTGGTTCCTGTTTACCTTGATTTATCAATAGACGGAACAAAAACTCTTGGGTATTTTTGTGGGAGACAGATTTATTCAATCCTATAGACTTTTCTATGTGAGAAAGATTTGTTTATCAAATCTTCGATTTTGGGTCGTAGCAACTCTTGGTTGTGGGTGAGATCAACTGAGGGAATCAAGTGTGTAGTATCCTGCTGGGGTCAGATACGTAAGGAGCGCAACTGTACCTTGAATCAGTGTGAGGTTGATTAGAGTTCAACTACAGTCCAGTCCGAAGTTCATTGGTAGTAGGCTAGTGTCTGTAGCGGCTTAATATAGTGTGGTGTTCAAACTGGACTAGGTCCCGGGGTTATTCTGCATTTGCGGTTTCCTCGTTAACAAAATACTAGTATTTGTGTTATTTCTTTTCCGCATTATATTTTGTTGTATAATTGAAATATCACAGGTTGTGCGTTGTATCGATCAATTAGGAAATACAACCTTTGGTTGTTAATTGAAATTGATTGATCCTCGAACATTGGTCTTTGATATTGTTCAAGTTAACTCCTATTTTATTCAATCGGGCTCGCAGATTTCTATTTGCTGATTGCAGAATGAATTAAGAGTTAGAGATATTAAACTTTTTGATTGAGTCTGACTGTAATTGATTCTCTAGAAAGTATATTGGAGTAAGTCCTCTTAGATTGACCAACAAATTGTTGGGTGTGGTTGTTAGACCCATGCATTTTCACAAAACCCAGCAGAAATTCCCGGACCTAAACCTTAGAAAGTATGCGTACTTGTATGTGTACTTGGTACACGGAATTTCACAACTACAAGTATGCATACGGGTATACATACTTTAATTCCGGTCATGGATTACATACATGCAAGAATGCACACTATGTTTATAATCCAATGATGTTTAAGTATTCTAAACTCTATTTCAATCATTGAAACTTTCTTAGAGGATGACAATAGGCGTTTTCACACACTATTAGCATCAAAGCAATTATCAAGTTATTGAAATAAGCATAACAAAATATTCCAAGTCTACACCAAATGATCGTATCACACAAACCATGTAAGATGTTACTCGACAATTTTCACATGATCATCTTTTGACTTTCGTTAAGAATATAAAATGAACTTGGTTGAAGCGAAAGCTTACCAACACATATTTCGAGAAATATGTAAGCGAGTTAAACTCAGCTCGAAATCTCAAATGTGTATAATAAAAAACTATATCGTGACACGACTGTTTAAAGTTTTTTCGTGGGTTGTAGTTGTAGTGGTAAGGGGTATCGTTCAAACTCGAACTTGTGAAGGTAATGGATTTTTAGATTTAAAAATATATATACAAAAATATTAACAGTTTGGGCGAGAGGTAACCAAGACACTAGATTCCACTATTATGCAAAATTGAATGATAAATATTTCAAAACTCTATTCAATTCTTAAGTCCTCTTTTATCTTTAATTCACTATCAATCATACAGATTCTCAAACATTATTTGTAAACCTTAAGCATAGATTATCAAGAGATTAAACCAAGCATAACCTATCAAACTGAATAACAAATAATTAAGACAATCATTCAAATAATTTAAAACTCTGCAAAAGCAGCGATTAGGTGAATTATATAATTAAATGAAATAGTTACCCATTTATGTTGCGTGAATAGATTCCTCCATTGCCTTGGTTACGAGGGAATTAGTCGCTCATCATGTTGGAAAACCTCTCAAAGAATTTCATTGATGCTCAAAAGTGTTTTACAATGAAGAGAAAGATAAGTAAATAGTATTAAACAAGATTCTGCGACCCACAAAAGGCGTCCAAAATAAACCACACAGAAGAGGTGCTATTGTTACTGAATCTCTAAGACCCACACCTACGACCCACGCCTGTGAGTCTCTTTCACTGTTGATAAACGACTGATGCTGCGAGTCTGTTCTTCGCGTTCTTGGTGTTCTTCATCATCAGCAGCAGCAGAAACAGAGTTTGATCAACTCTTGATTTCTGCTTCTGTGGCTCTCCTCTCTTCTCCCAACTCTCGACAACCCTTCTAGGCAACCATAGAAACATATTTATAGCCAACAGACCCATCGAATCTCGCTCATTCACTCCATATAATTCTCTTTAACTCGGCAGTAAAGAAAAATATTCTTGGGAATATTTTCTTTCCATTCTTGCTCTGGTACGCATATATTTCCATCCTGGTCACTCTAGAAGTGTTTACACACGACCTACAACGTTGCTAGAGCCCTCATGCATGATCAGAACACGCTCAAATCTTCTCCAATCCCGTGTCCAACCCGTGTTTCCTTGTTTTGCTTCCGTGAATTTTCCAGCTAATTATGGCCAAATTTGATCGAACCAAAAACCCAAAACGTGTTTGATAGGACATAACACAACTTCCTACCAAAAATCAGCCACTGAATCGCCCTAGAACACGTTCAAAAATTCCAACAAACATCTGCCAGTTGATATATTTTTTTCCCGCCAATTTTTGGTTTTTGAATTTGGGAAGAAGATTTCCTTCCCCTAACCAGAACTGGGGTGTGAATAACAGCTGCCTTGGGGGTGACCTGGGGGTGCCCCTTAGTAATTAGGTTACCCCTTATCCAAAAGCGAGAGTCCGAATAACACTTGTCCTCCGGGTGACAAAATCAACTTTTCGAGCCGAATTTTCCAAAAATATTTATTTCCAAAAAAATACCTACAAATGCATAAAATAACAAAATTAGTACAAAATCGAGTGCCAACAATATATAGTATTAAGATCAAATTAGACACAAAAATGTGTCTATCAACGACTTATGTCCCAATATAGGAGATAAAGTAGAAATAGACTTTCCAAGTGATAGATGAGTTTCAGTCTCCACATACCTTTTGTTGATGAAGTTCCACAAGCTCTCCGTTCTTCGTCTTCAAATGGTGAACGTCGTGAAGTCTAATGCTCAACTACACAATCTATCATAGTCCAAGACATCTATAAGTAGACTAGAAATCAAGACTTATAGTTTTGACCACTAACATTGTGTACTGGACTAGTACGATTAGCAATCGGAATACTGAACTGAATTTGAAAGAATAAAGGAAAAATGGTAACAATATGCCGAAGTAGCCTCAAAACAATTCATTAATATCTTCTTAACGTTTACAAAACAGTTACTCAAGCTAATAAAGAAGAAAGAAGAAGATAACCAGATCGGATTGAGCTAATCCAAGTGTCACACATGTCCCCATCTTGGACTAATCCGACTGAGACACATACTACTGAATTATTATCTACTAACTAATTACTGAGTACAACCAGTGCATTGATCAGGGAAGACCACAGTTCAAGAATAGTCATATGCTACCATCCCCATCACCAAATCCTTGTCCTCAAGGATTGAACTTTGGAAAACGACTCTTGATATTGCCAGCATCCTCCCAAGTGGCATCTTCCACTGAGGCATTGGTCCATTGAATAAGTAGTTGAGAAATTGAAACACCATTTCTGACAATAACTCTGGAATCCAGTGCAGCTGCGGGGATGACAAGCATCTGACCTTCACTGTTGATGACTGGTAGAGTTGGGGAGATGATATGTTGAGAACCAATCTGTTTCTTGAGTTGAGAGACATGAAAAACAGGGTGTATTCTTGCTTCAGCAGGTAACAACAATTTGTAGTCTACATTTCCAATTTTCTGAAGGATGGTGAGGGTCCCATAGTATTTGGCTGCAAGATTTAAATTCATTCTCAATGCTAAGGAAGCTTGTCTGTAAGGTTGGAGCTTTAAGTAAACTCTATCACCAACAACAAAACTTCTATCCACTCTAGTCTTGTCTGCATAGAGCTTCATTCTCTCTTGGGACTTGTGGAGTGAGTCTTTCAGTAATTCTAACATAGCAGTTCTTTGTTTCAAGTACTCTTAAATAGAAGCAACAGAAGTGGTGGAAGTAGAAGGAAAGGCCAAGTGAGGAGGATTGTAACCATAAAGAGCTGTAAATGGGCTTACCTTGAGACTGGTGTGGTAATTGGTGTTGTACCACCATTCTGCAAGAGATAGCCAATGATGCCACTTCTTTGGCTGGTGTCCACACATGCATCTGAGATAATTCTCCAAACATTGATTCACTTTCTCAGTCTGGCCATCAGTTTGTGGATGATAAGCAGTGCTAAGGTGCAACTGTGTACCAAGAGCCTTGAATAAATCTTGCCAAAAGTGGTTGGTGAAGACCTTTTCTCTGTCAGAAACAATGGATGCAGGCAAGCCATGGAGTTTGTAAACTTGAGAAATGAACTCCCTTGCCATAGAAGCAGCAATGTAAGGATGATGCAAGCCAATGAAATGTGCATATTTTGTTAGTCTGTCCACCACCACTAAGATAACTGACTTCCTTTCACTCATTGGAAGTCCCTCTATGAAGTCCATAGAGATGTGCTGCCAAGAATGGTCAGGGATTAGCAAGGGTTGCAACAAGCCAGCTGGAAAACTGTGGTCACCTTTATTTCTTTGGCAGACATCACAAGCTGAGACAAACTGTAGTATTTCCTTCTTCATTGCAGGCCAAAATAATGTGGATTTAGCTCTCATATAAGTAGATTGAATTCCAGAATGGCCACCAGCTGTAGAAGAGTGAATGCAGTCCAAAACCTTTGTCTTAACATCTGATGAGGAGCCAACATAGATTCTTGACTTGAATCTCAAAACACCATTAGTGTAAGAGTAGTTGGGAATAGTAGCTAGATGGAGTGCAAGCTGTGCAATGAGAGTCTGTACCTTTGCATCTGAAGAGTAGCTATCAATAATTTCTTGAGACCAAGATGGTTGTGAAACAGATATACTCTGGCAAGTACCACTCTCATGAGGTCTTCTAGAAAGTGCATCAACAACAGTATTGTCAGACCCTTTTTTTATATCTAATTTCATAATCAAACCCCATAAAATTCATCAACCATTTCTGTTGTAAGTTAGAATAGATTTTATGTTCCAAAAAATATTTGATGCTCTGGTGGTCAGTTTGAATAATGAAGTGGTTGCCTTCGAGGTATTGTCTCAATCTGGTGACATCTTGAACCATAGAGAGCAGTTCCTTTTCGTAAGTAGACATAGCAGCTGCTTTTGGTCCCAGAGGTTTACTGTAGAAAGATAGTGGTTTGCCCTCTGTTGATGGTGGTTTTTAGCTTAGGGTTAAAATCGTATAACCTTATTCAAACTCTTCCTTACATAGATATGTATCTTTGGAAAGATTTTTAGGTATTTAGTCTCTCTAGAACTTCTAAAAATAATCTCAATAGGGTCCGTGTAAAAACACTTTCCCTATTTAGCTCCAACTCGGTTTCTAGCCCAATTCGATCCAAACAAACGACTATACCAGGCTTGTTTAGTTGAATCACGTCCAGCCCAATCAATTCTGGAGATTGAATCTCACTAAAACACCTTCGAAATCAATCCCCAACTCTGCCAGTTGCATGCACAAAATTTCCCGCCAATTTCAGTTTTTAAAACGATGAAGATGACCTCCCTCTATCCTGT
The DNA here is from genome assembly GCF_003573695.1 of Papaver somniferum. NCBI lineage: Eukaryota > Viridiplantae > Streptophyta > Magnoliopsida > Ranunculales > Papaveraceae > Papaver > Papaver somniferum. The sequence continues at coordinate 25,744,186 of NC_039360.1, read as the reverse complement.
GCTGGTCTCCCTTTAGCAGTTGCCTGGAAATGGATGCCCTTTAGTAATTAGTCACCCCTTATCCATTTGAGGGGTCTGAATAGCAAGTGTCCTCCGGGGGTGCCCCACGCAACTTTTCGAGCCGATTTTTCCAAAAATGTTTATTGGCCAAAAATACTTACATACACATAAAACACCATAATAAGTACAAAAATGAGCACTATCAATATATAGAATCGAGACAAATTAGACACAAAAATGTGTCTATAAAATACCCCCAAACTTATTATTTGCTCGTCCTCGAGTAAATTAAATAAAATAAAAATCCTAACTCACTGACGCAGGCATCGGTGGCCTACAATAAGCCTTTAAACCCCTAGGTGGCCCTAGTGGCCGAGTTATAGTATCGGGAGGGATTACAAGAGATATACCCACAAAACCTGTACTCCAGACCTTAGCTATCTACACAGAACCTTGGAAGGCACTAAAGAATCTCCTTGGTTGGCATACTTATTGACTACAGGAGGAAGTACCCTGATGCGAAATTCCAATTGTTGTACACGAGTTTGCACTCAAGCATACTAAAATTCATATAAAGTGACAGAGCTCTACTCATATAGTCGCACTATGGACATCAATATCCGGATTCAAAACTAATCACAAGGATAGATCAAGAAGATGGATATAGAGAAAAACATAGATGGTTTTGATGTTTACTAAGTGAACGGCGTTTCCCATATCTGTCTGAAGGCCTCCGCCAAAATGAACCTATCCTAATGGATTGAGATACTAGTCTGACTAATATCAACACACTGGCATATACAAGGGAACCAATGATCGATAATCCTAATTCTAGTTCGACACATCTGGCATATACAAGGGAACCAGTGGTCGACTTTATTCACTGAAATTTTTTCAGCTTTCTTTCTTTCTTTTTTTCAACTTTTTTCTTTTTTCATTTTTTTTGATCCGTTTGGTCTAATTGGTCTGGTCTCTTTCTTTTTTTTTCTTAGTAACTCAATCACTCTAATTCACCTTAGCATTGGTAACAACTTGAATCATGAGCCCACCTATCACTTAGAGAAACATAGTTTAAAACACAAAATAAAATAAAAATAGAAGTGAAAAGGACTCAACGAGGTATGGTGAAACTATCATGTTATTTCTAACACCTGAGCTCTGTGCTTTTATGAATAGACTCTTCTAGATGTTTCCATCTAATCAGATTGGTTCCTCAACTCCTACGATCAAAATGCTTCCATCCAATTAGATTAGTTAGTGCAATCCTAAATAGGCATAAATTTCTAAGCTCTGGAGTTTATTTATTCATACTGCAACTAAAAGGTTTCTCCCATACCCCCAAACTTAAATCTAACATTGTCCTCAATGTTCTAAAGATGAAATTAAAAGCATGAACGAGGAGAAACTGTTACCATTTGAAGCAAAAGAGATAAGGAAAGATATTACCGTGTCGCATGAATGCTGGGTTACCTCCCAAGAAGTGCTAAGTTTAAAGTCTTCATCCAGACTAAGAAAGGATTAGTCACCTCATATAATCATAAAGTAATAGCCGAAATTTCTGTGGGTCATCAAAACCAAATAGAGCTATCACAAATAAAAGGAATCTGCAACCTGTCAAGAAAATAAACAAATAAAGCACACCCTTGTCTAGTTTCCTGTTTAAGACAACTACATCTAGTTGTGGTTCAGGTTCAGGTTCTATAACTGGGTCCAAATAAAATATTTTCATGGGTTGGAATTCCTCAAAGCTAAGATCCGGTTCAGGTATTAGAGTCTGAAGAAACTCAAGTAAAAATTTAAAAGCACATAATAATAACCTGAATAATTGAGGATCCTTAAAGTCAATCAGTTTTGACTCACACAATCGACCACAATGAAACTGGTGGTCAATCTTAAGCAAATGTATCGACCCTAATCTCTTAAAGTAATTAAGTTTAGCCTCAAAACTAAATAATTGACACATCTAAAATTTATACGTTCCCACAACTGGTTGAAAAATATTTGGTGGGAAAACAAAGTCGATCTTGGTATCATAGACTGGTCTAACCTCATCAACCAGAGGATGGGTTTCTAACAACTGAACTTCCTTATGGACATCACTAGGTTCAGGAAAACGTGTATGAAGATAATCTTGCAAAATGGTTGAGGCACATATGTCAAGTCCGAAGTGAGGGACCTTTCTAAGAGTTAAGGAACATGGAGAATGATAATCACCCCCAAACTTAGAGTTTTGGGTATCTGTAGATATACTAGCTACAATTTCCTTAATTTCTAGATCGTTGGAATCCTGAAAATAGTCAATTGATTCTTGTAGGTTATACTCAAGTGACGCATCCTCACTCATATTTAATAGCTGTACGAGTTCATTTTCTTCGTCTAAGACCATTGTTTCTAAATCGCTAGACTCTAAAACGGTATTCTCAGAATAAACTCGTTCCTCTAAACCATTATCGACTTCGTAATCAAAAGGAAATACTACATCATCTAAAGAAGTGGTATCTCTAATCAAATCCTCGTCCTTTTTAATAGGTGAATAATCATTAAAATTATCGGGATCTGAACCAGAAATAACACTACATTCATAAAGTTCATTTGGAGTAACAAATTCCTGATCACTATGCCTACATATTTCAAATTCTTCATCAACACTATCTACATCATAATCATCATAATAACATGAAAATAGTTGAACCTCATCTAAACAAGTAGTGTTACCAATTTTATCCTCGTCATCTTGATTATGCAAATAACTATCCTCATTTTCAAGGGTACTATTGGAATCACTGTATTGGAAATTAAGATTATTTCGAGCAATTATTTCGTTCGTCTCAGCTATCAACTTGAAGGATTCCTCTATAGAAAGTTCTCTTTCGTCATAAACTAAGTTATTCATCTCAGCTAACTTACGTGTCGACTCCTATAATTTCCTGAGGGACTCTTCTAAAGGAGAAATATAAGAATTTTTCTCTTATGACCGGTGCGTGTGTGGATAGTAATTGGTCTCATCAAGGTATGATCCATAACCTTGAAAAAGGCTGATGTTCCCAACCACTATTCACATTATGGTCAAAGTAGTAACGTCCATTTTGAAACTCAGTCGGATATTCGTTGTATTGGCTCTTGTAATACCAGTTCGACATTCTATTGCAGGGGTGTGAGTTGTCACACAAAATAAAACCCACTGACAGGGGATTCTTGGGTGGATAGAGTCTTACCTCCCGTACTAGACGGGCGATGAACCGTTGAAGTCGACTCAGGCCACTGACTCCGATGTCAGTGTACGAACCCGAGGGGCCGAGACAGTATCGTAACTGTCGTCCTTCCCTGCAAACAGTTTATATTTAATCTTAACCCTTCCGTAGGGTTTTAAAAAATAATGTGCAGTCCAAAAAGTGTCCAAAAATAAAAAGAAAAATTACAAAAACTAAAACCCTATTTACAGTTTCTAAAAATAAAACAAAATAACTATATACAAAATATTCTTCTTCACTCCTTTCTGATTCCTCTCTTCTTTCCTTATTTGGCGATGCTTTCCTTTTATAGTACTTTTTCCTTTCCTTGTAGCTTCGCTCGAAATATGAAAAGAATCAAAAAATACCAAAGGCGTAAAAAAGAACAAAAATAAAAATAAATCTAAAACCTAAAACCTAATACAAATTCGCGTCGGCGGCGCCAAAAATTGATGTTGTTTTGAAAGTGGTAGTAAAGTTCGTTCAACTCGGATTGAGTAAAGCTTTGATTTAAGAACTAAGAATAAAAATACTAAAAATATATTCACAAGGCTGTCACGAATATCGAGAGGTACTGAGACTTAGGATTTCACCACTAATCACATTCAATTGGTTACTCATAACAATTCTAGCTCTTTGGTTGACTCTTTTCTTTTCCAAAAGTAGATTTTGTAAAGCATTAGATGTAAATCACAAGCATGACGCATCAAAAGTTCCTAAAACCCAACATGCGACATCAAAATAAATCACAACTAATCAAGAAAAATCATAAATCGATTAAAACAAATGCAAAAGTCATAAAGAATCAACCATAGTTACCAAGTGATTGTGAAATAGGGCTTCCTCCATCATCCCAGTGTTGGGGTTTAGCTCCTCATGTCAAAAACACGCTCAAAATATTTAATCATGGCTCAAATAGGTGTTTTTATTGAAGAAGTGAATCTGTAACAGATATAATTGTTACAGAATCCACTGTTACGGAAGCTGCCCTTACAAATAAATTCTAACAGGAATAGTTGTTGCAAAGCTGTTACAAAGGTATTGGATTTGAAAGATTAGGTAACGGTTTCTTGCTAAGTTGCGAAGTGTTCTACGACGTTGTTCTTAAGCAGCAGAAACGTCTTCTCTGCAACTCTTGATTTTCACCTCTGCAGCTTCACCAAGCCCTCATCTCGGTCCCCCAAAGTCTCGACTCCCTTCTATGAACTCCCATCAACTTATATATAGCCAACAGAGCGATTTAATCTCCCCAAAACTTCTCGAAATATCTTCTTTTCTTTTCTTGGAAGTTACAGCAATAATCTCTTCCCAAAATTGTTTCACGCGTTTCTGAGATTTCCAACTTATCTCAAACTCTTCCTTACATAGATATGTATCTTTGGAAAGATTTTTAGGTCTTTAGTCTCTCTAGAACTTCTGAAAATAATCTCAATAGGGTCCGTGTAAAAACACTTTCCCTGTTTAGCTCCAACTCGGTTTCTAGCCCAATTCGATCCAAACAAACGACTATACCAGGCTTGTTTAGTTGAATCACGTCCATCCCAATCAATTCTGGCGATTGAATCTCACTAAAACACCTTCGAAATCAAGCCCCAACTATGCCAGTTGCATGCACAAAATTTCCCGCCAATTTCAGTTTTTAAAACGATGAAGATGACCTCCCCCTATCCTGTCCTGGTCTCCCTTTAGCATTTGCTGGAAATGGATGCCCCTTAGTAATTAGCCACTCCTAATCCATTTGAGGGTTCCTGAATAGCAAGTGTCCTCCGGGGGTGCCCCACGCAACTTTTCGAGCCGATTTTTCCAAAAATGTTTATTGGCCAAAAATATCTACACACACATAAAACACCATAATAAGTACAAAAATGAGCACTATCAATATATAGAATCGAGACAAATTAGACACAAAAATGTGTATATCATCACCTTCGATCATCACTAGGACTACAATTACTCCACCATCAGGACGAAAAACCGGAGGAGCCAGAGGAGGCCTCCCCTACATCACCATTGCTGATTTGATGGAAAGACAGGAGGTTCTTGTTAGAGCCCAGACGGACATGGATTCGACTTAGAAAGACGTACTTGTCTTTCTCAAGACCCTAACACAGCGGATATCAATGGAGCCGCGCCATACAGAGTCGATAAGGAACACCTCCAATACCCCTGGCGCCGGCACCTCAGCAGGGCATACCTTTGTAGACGAAGAAACTCACGCCAAAACCCCATTTGATAGAAATCAACCGTCCAATTTCATCATGCGAGAAGGTTTAGATCAACTTCTTTGGAATCGAATCAAAAGTGATGATGTAGACATGCATCAGCATCAACCCCCTTATCCGCCCGAAATACAAAGAATTCCTCTTCCAAGAGGATACGCTTCTCTTCAATTCATCTTATACGACGGTACCGGGAACACACGTGAACATATCTCTCGATTCCTGAAGTCCCTAGGCGAACATGAATACAACCACGTCCTCCGTCTGAGGGAGTTTTCGAAGTCGCTTACCGGAAGAGCATACACGTAGTACAACAACATCGCACCAAAGAGAATCTCCAACTGGGGTGACATGGTTACGGCTTTCTACAAAAAGTACTCCTTCGTGTCTGAGCAGGTTACCTTCTCGGATCTAGGAAGGATGTTCCAACGAGATAACGAACATCCAAATGATTTTGTCAAGAGATTCAGGGTTCAAGCGCTAGATTGTCACGACCCAAACGTGACCGAACATCAATTGGTGAATTCCTGCATCAACGGTATGGATCCCATCTATCGCGCCTTACTAGAGAACCTGCGGTTCCAGACGTTCTGCGAACTCCATGGGGCTGCCAAAAGATCGTCCACGACAACACCAGCATTGTTAGAAAGAACCAGGCCAATTAGAGGTGAGGACGTACGCGAAACTCGAGGAAGTAGACGTCTCGTCAACAAGCAATACAACACTGGTTCCTCATCTGTGAGCGTAGTGGACGAAGGAGGAAAAAGGAAGGGCCCAGTGGCAGATCAACATCCTAAGCGCGCGGCACCAGCACAACGGGCGGCTCCGCCACGGAGGGCCGCCGCTAAGGATCCCATGCGTCGTCATGAAGCTGGAGAAAATTTCATGAATTTCCCGTTACCGATCAAGGAAGTGATCGAAATCTTAGAGGCATGTATCCAGGACGATGTCATCAGACTACCACCCCCCAGACGCCCACCGGCCGAGGCAGAGATGGAGCACCCCAAATACTACCGCTATCACCGGTTTGTTCACCACCGGACTGGTGTTTTTTTAAAAGTTTTTGTAGATAGTGGTAAAAGGGGGTTCTTTTCGAACTTGTGAAGGTAACTCTTTTTTTTTTAAAGATTTAAACAAATAAATAAATGAAGGAAATTAATAGTGATGTCAATATTTTAGAAAGATGAAGGCTCAGGATTCACTATTACTTCAAGTTGATTGGTTATAAATAATATTTCAGAAATTATTATTAAGCTCTTTTTCTTATTAAATCACTTTTTAATTTAAAAGGTGTCCAAATATTAAGTTGTAACCCTTAAGCATGATTTATCAAAGAATATATTCTAAGCATAAAACATCAAACTGATTCACAAATAATTAAGAAAACCATTTTCTTCCCTGTTTAACTCTTCTACGCGTCTCTGGATTGTCTTAAATTGTTCGTATAATATCATGAGAGAATATCTTCCCAAATATCTTTTCCCAATCTTCACACAGCTTCTGTAATTAACATAATCTTCTAAAATATCTCGGTCCCCTGTTTACTTCCAAACTCGGATTTCTGGCCCAAGTTACTCGATCAAATCGCTTGCATATACCCTGTCTAGTGTATTCAGGCCCAGCCCAACCGTTTCTAGCGATTGAATCTCACTGAAATCCCTCCAACAATCTGACCCAAAATCAACAGCGTCTGCATTAAGTATTCCCGCCAAGACCAAATTCAAACAAAGAAGATGACCTCCCCCTATCCAGTTCAGGGGTGCGAATAGCAAGTGGTCACCCCTTATCAAGCGGGTGCCCCTTATCCAAAGCAGAGAGTCCGAATAACAAATGTCCTCCGGGGATGCTCCGCATAATTTTTCGAGCCGATTTTTCCAAAATTATTTATTTCCAAAAAAATACCTACAAACACACAAAACACCATAATAAGGACGAAAACGAGTACTAACAAAATACACAAAAGAGATGAAATAGACACATAAATGCGTCTATCAAATACCCCCAAACTTATTATTTGCTAGTCCTCGAGCAAATTTATTCTAGAAAGGAAAATCATTTGAACCCCTAGTTGGCCCTAGTGGCGGAGTGTTGTCTCCGGAGGGTTTACCAGAGGTGTACCCACAAAACCTTTACTCCAGACCCTAACTATCTACGCAAAATCTTGGAAAGAACTAAAGAACCTCCTTGGTTGGCATACTTATTAATTATAGGAGGAAGTACCCTGATGCGAAATTCCAATTACTGTACACGAGTTTTCTCTCAAGCATACTAAAATTCATATAAGTGACAGAGCTCTACTAAGATAGTTTCACGATGGACATCATACTCGGAGTCAGACTAATCACATGAAAAGATTAAGAAGATGGAAAAAGAAAAATGTAGATGGTTGAAAAGTGAACGGTGTTTCCCATATATGTCTGAAGGCCTCTGCCAAGGTGAACCTAACCTAAATGACTGAGATACCGGTATGACTAGTATTAACACACTGGCATATACAAGGGAACCAGTGGTCAATGATCCTAAATCTAGGTCAACACAACTGGCATATACAAGGGTACCAGTGGTCGACTTTATTAAACACACATTTATTTAAGAACTAACAACATAATTGGACCTTGTGGACCCAAGAGCATGTTTCTTGTCATCAGATTACATGGTAATTCCCGTGGATCCTGCATTCCACGCTTGTTTAGGCGACGGAGACAGGGAGAACACACACATATTGCTATCCAAGTGTTAGTATTTATTCCGATTGGTCTACTGGTCTGGTTTAAATTTTTTTTTTTTTTTTTTTTGAAAAGGTAACTCAGTCACTCTATTTCACCCTAGCAAAGGTAACAACTTGAATCGTGTGCCCCACCAAATCACTTGAAATAAAAGAAAACTGAAAATAGAAAGTGAAAAGGACTCGACGAGATATGGCGAAACTATCATGTTATTTCTAACACCTGAGCTCTGTGCTTTTATGAATAGACTCTATAGATGTTTCCATCTAGTCAGATTGGTTCCTCAACTCCTAAAACAAAAATGTTTCCATCCACTTAGATTGGTTAGTACTATCCTTAATAGGCGTAAATTTCTAGGCTCTGGAGTTTATTTATTGCAACTAAAAGATTTTCCCATACCCCCAAACTTAAATCTAACATTGTCCTCAATGTTTCCAATGATAAATTTAACAGAATGAACGAGGAGAAATTGTTACCACTTGAAGCAAAAAGGGTTGAGGAAAGATATTACCGTGTTGCGTGAGATTGGGTTACCTCCCAAGAAGTGCTACGTTTAAAGTCTTCAGCCAGACATCAAATACCTCAAAAAGTATCTTCACCTTCCAAATTCATATACCAATAGCCGAAAAAGTTGTGGGTCCATAATACCAAATAGAGCTAACACCAATATGAGACAACTGCACTGGTTCAGAAAAATGAACAGAAGGAGCACATCCTCATCTAAGGTTTCTTGCAAGACAACCGGATCTATCCAGAGCCTCCAGTTGGGCTTCATAAGAGTGTCTTGAAAAATAGATTCATCCGAAAAACGGGTTTCTAATATATGGATTTCCTCCTGAACAGTATCAGGAGGATCAGGTTGTGGAGTCTGAATAGACTCAAGCGATACCTCAGATGCATTAGGCTTGAGTCCCAAGTTAGGGACTTCTACTGGGGATAATTGACACTCTCTACCCCCAAACTTAGAGTTTTGGGTGTCTCTAGATAAACTAGTCACAATATTCCCAATTTCTAGACTATCCGGTTCCTGAAAAAGGTCAATTGCTTTCTCTGAGTTATAATTAGGTGGTTCATCCTCTAAATTCTTTTGAGGTATACTAGATATATGACTTATATGTTTCATATCCTCTGTGGTCATCCCTAGAGTTTCCTTATTGTGTTGAAGCACGGTTACTGGCCTAATCTCATGATCACTATCCAAATCGGAAGTTATAGGCAAAATCTCAGATGGGCCTACAAATTCATAATTGGGGTCCAACTTAGGAGGATCTTTAGGCTCTTCGAAATAAGGGCTTAAGGTAGATTCGGTAGCTAGTAATGGTTCAAACCTATATTTCCATCTGTCGGTATCTAACATAGGAATAGAATCCAACAGAGCATTTACTTGTTCAATGTTGCTATCATCGTCGAAATCCATGCTAAAACGGGCTAGACAACTCTCTAATGGATCTTCCGATTCGGTGTTTGGTACAGACTTCGGAACTAAGGTTCCTATCATGTTGACCTCTTCTATATTCGAGTCATCTAGTTCAGAGGGTAGCTTACTAATATTAAAAATGTTCAGCTCAATAGTCATATTACCAAAAGACAAATTCATAATACCATTTCGACAGTTAATGATCGCATTGGATGTAGCTAAAAACGGGCGACCTAAAATCACTGGTATTTGGTTCTCTGGGTCAGGGATAGGTTGGGTATCTAGGATAACAAAATCCACCGGATATAAACTTGTCGACCTCTATGAGAACATCCTCGATCACACCACGAGGAATTTTAACGGACCTATCAGCTAACTGAAGTTCATCTGTGTAGGTTTCATCTCACCAAGTCCTAGCTTAAGGTACACATGGTATGGCAGTAAGTTCACACTGGCTCCTAAGTCAAGCAACGCTTTCTCAACACGGTACTTACCTATTGTACAAGCAATGTAGGGGACCCTGGGTCTTTATACTTAGGAGTAGTGGTATTCTGAATAATAGAACTCACATGACTAGCTATGAAGGCTTTCTTCTGGACACTGAGCTTACGCTTTCGCGTACACAAGTCCTTAAGGAACTTGGCATAAGAGGGAATCTGCCTAATTGCATCTAATAACGGAAGGTTGATATTAACCTGCTTAAAAACCTCCAATATATCATTAAAGTTGGACTCCCTCTTAGTCGGAACTAGCAGCTGGGGGAACGGGGCTCTGGGAACAAAGCCGGGCTCATCAGGACCCTCATTGGTCTCTTTGGAGACTCTATCAGTCTCCTCATTTTCTGGCTCATAAGGGTGAACTACAGCATGTTCACTATCAGGCATGGCAACCTTATTGTCAACTTTCTTTCCACTCCTAAGGGTTGTAATAGAGTTCACATGATTGTACGATTTCTCTGCTTTAGGATTGGGTTGAGTTTGACTAGGAAACTTACCTTTTTCCCTCAAAGACTCATTTATATGACTAACCTGGGTTTTCAACTCGGAAATAGCCTGAGAGTTAGCCTGACCTATTCTCTTATTTTCTTCTATACCTTGAGCAACAGATTGCTGAAACTGCATAGTGTTACGAGTTAACAAAGCAAGAGACTCTTCTAAACTCATAATCTTCTTATCCGAAGGGTTCTGAAACTGTGCCGGGGCTGAAGAATTCTTAGGATAGCCAAAACCTGTGGGAGCTTGAGAGTTACTAGACTGACCTTGATTCTGGCCCTTAGACCAAGAAAGGTTGGGATGGTTTCTCCAGCCAGGGTTATAGGTTTCTGAATAAGGGTCAAACTTCTGACGGTTATCGAATCTAGTGTTGTTATAAAAAGCATTGGATTGCTCTTCAACAGTATGGTCTTCCCAAAAAGGCTCTATTCTACCACTAGTACCACTAGAATGACCTAATTCCAACGCTTCTAACCTTTTGGCTATGGCTGCTATTTTAGCATCTGACTCATAGGATCCTTCTACCCTATTGACATTTCCTCTACTTAGAAGAATTGTTTTCTTGGGTTCCCTATTATTTTCCCATTGTTGGGTCTTATTGGCGATTTCATTCAAAAATGTCATCGCCTCATCAACAGTTTTATTCTCAAACCCACCTGTGCATAAGGACTCAACCATGGTCGTTGTTGAATAGTCTAAACCCTCGTAGAGGATCTGAACTAACCTAACCTTCTCTAAACCATGATGAGGACATTGAGAAATTAAGTCATTGAACCTTTCTAAATACCTATATAAAGATTCTCCCTCTTGTTGAGCAAAAGTACAAATTTGTGTCCTAATAGACGATGTTTTGTGCCTTGGGAAAAACTTATGTATAAAGGCAGATGTAAGTTGTTCATAGGTTTCAATTAACTCAGAATCCAAACTATACATCCAAGATTTGGCTTTATCTTTTAAGGAAAAGGGGAATAACCTAAGTTTCAGTGCATCATCACTAAGGTTTTTAATTTTCAGAGTACTACATACTTCCTCAAATTCCCTAACATGAAAATAGGGGTTCTCATTCTCTTTTCCTAAAAAGGTTGGGAGCATCTGTAAAGTCCCAGGTTTGAGTTCATAATTTGCCTCGGTTTCAGCTAACATGATACAAGACGGAAGAGGGGTCCTAGTTGGGTTCAATAAAGCTTTTAAAGTTGCCATTTCTGGCACTAACAAAGGACTAGGAGAAATTTCTTCACAAAGACGCAGATTCTCAAAACTGAAGTTTCCAAAAATGGGGCTCTCTAAAGAAGAGTCTTCGAGCTCCCCTCCTCCACAAGAAGAACTACTAGGTTTATCACTAATCAGACGACCTAGAGTATCTCTTTTCCAAGCCCTATTAACAAAATCGGGCATACACTAAAAAAAATCAAAATAAAATAAAAATCCTAACAGGAAGGTTCTAGCAATCACACAGCAGGCTGACTCGACTTTACCACAGCAAACCTAGAGATTTCTTGCAAACAACAAGCATGATGGTTCACTTAGATTGTTTCTAGACTAGCTTCTATATCTCGAAAGGGAATTCGTTACAATTTAAGCAAACCCCTCTGGAATCAATCCGAGTCAAAGTAAGTTGAATCGAGGCGAGGGAAGCTTAGTGGAGCTTTGATACCCAAGGCCTCACCGCAGTACAAGGCGGAGCAGTCACGCATTCAACTCACAGAAACCGTCATGAACTTCGAAGTATGCTAAAAGAATAACCAATATCCTTCGAAAATGTTTCCTAACAAGCTCGATACCCTATAGGTCTCTTTCTAATCAGATTTTAAAGCTTGGGTTCGCGTTAGGTTTTGTTCTCCTAAAGCGGGCAAGAAGGGAGCGGTGATGAAATCCGAACCCTTATCTTGTTTAGGCCAGGCCTTGCCCTTTACTAGGAAAATAAAGACAGTCCAAATTCGTCCTTAATCAATGATCACCTTAAGGAATACAGTAACTCGCTTACAGGAGATTCGCGAGTGTTTCGATTGGACTTACCTCCCGTACCAGACGGGGGATGAACCGTTGTCGTCGACTCGGGCCACGACTCCTATGCCGTGTGCGAACCCGAGGGGCCGAGGTGATATTGTAATCACCGTCCTTCTCTGCACACAGTTTGTATTTAACTACCCTTCCGTAGGGTTTTTAAAAATAAAATAAAATAATAAAGTCCAAGAGTCCAGTCCAAAGTCCAAATAAAGTAAAGTGCAAAAGAAAAAGAAAAAATAACCTAAAAAAAAGAAAAATATAAAAATATCTCTTTTTTTTCTCTCTTTTCTATATATAAAACAAAAAAAAAATCCTCTTTCGCTCCTTTCGCTTTAATCTTTTCCTTCCAAGGTCCTTAGTACTCCACTTCGAACCTGCAAATCAAAGACGAAAAGAAACGTAAAAAGGAAAAAAAAATAATAAACCTAAAAAAAAAAATCTACCTAAGCACAGGTCCGCGTCGGCGGCGCCAAAACTTTGGTGTTTTTTTAGAAGTTGTTGTAGATAGTGGTAAAAGGGGGTTCTTTTCGAACTTGTGTAGGTAACTCTTTTTTTTTTAAGATTTAAACAAATAAATAAATGAAGGAAATTAATAGTAATGTCAAGATTTTAGAAAGATGAAGGCTCAAGATTCACTATTACTTCAAGTTGATTGGTTATAAATAATATTTCAGAAATTATTATTAAGCTCTTTTTCTTATTAAATCACTTTTTAATTTAAAAGGTGTCCAAATATTAAGTTGTAATCCTTAAGCATGATTTATCAAAGAATATATTCTAAGCATAAAACATCAAACTGATTCACAAATAATTAAGAAAACCATTTTATCCCTTTTTTTATATTTTTATCCAAGTGAATTAAATAAAATAAATAATTAACGAAATTATAAATAAAAATATTACCAATCAAACATGAGTGAATAGATCCTCCATTGCCTCAATCACCAGGTATTTTAGCCGCTCATCATGTTGAAAACCTCTCAAAATATTTCATTGATGCTCAAAAGTGTTTTACAATGAAGAGAAAGACAAGAAAATGATATAAACAGGATTTTGCGAACCACAGAAGGCGTCCAGAATCAACGATAGAGATAAAGTGCTGTTGTCGTTGAAAAACTATGACCCACGAACGACAGTCGTTGTCTTTGTTGGTAAACGACTGCCTTTGGTAGTCTGTTCTTCCTCTTCTTCTTCCTCCTCGAGCAGCAGGAGAACCAGAATCTCTGCAACTTCAATTTTCTTTCTCTGTAGTGCTCTAAACCTCTCCCAATTCTCTCTAAACTTCGCTAGCTGACCCAAAGAGCCTTTATATACTGTTTAATGCCTTCAAATCTTTACAATAACTCCCAGAAATCTCCATTAACGTCGGGAATATGTTCTTTGTATTTTATGCAGGATATGGGATTTTCTTCCCTGTTTAACTCTTCTACGCGTATCTGGATTGTCTTAAATTGTTCGTATAATATCATGAGAGAATATCTTCCCAAATATCTTCTCCCAATCTTCACACAGCTTCCGTAATTAACATAATCTTCTAAAATATCTCGGTCCCCTGTTTACTTCCAAACTCGGATTTCTGGCCCAAGTTACTCGATCAAATCGCTTGCATATACCCTGTCTAGTGTATTCAGGCCAGCCCAACCGTTTCTAGCGATTGAATCTCGCTGAAATCCCTCCAACAATCCGACCCAAAATCAATAGCGTTTGCATTAAGTATTCCCGCCAAAACCAAATTCAAACAAAGAAGATGACCTCCCCCTATCCAGTTCAGGGGTGCGAATAGCAAGTGTTCACCCCTTATCAAGTGGGTGCCCCTTATCCAAAGCAGAGAGTCCGAATAAAAAATGTCCTCCGGGGATGCTCCGCATAATTTTTCGAGCCGATTTTTCCAAAATTATTTATTTCCAAAAAAATACCTACAAACACACAAAACACCATAATAAGGACGAAAACGAGTACTAACAAAATACACAAAAGAGATGAAAATAGACACATAAATGCGTCTATCACCGACCAGCGACTGCAACAGACTAAAGCATATCTTCAAGGAGAAGGTAGAGGTAGGGGAACTTCAGTTGGGAAATGAGGGACTGCATAGAGATCCCCTTCCAGTCAGAAATTGCGGAATCTCTGGGGACTCCGTACACGAAACTGTACAATCGTGTTGTGTCGGGAAAACGACTTTTTCCAGTTACGAAAGCTACGCCAGAAGCCCCGGCTCTTTTAGGGGACAACGCTGAAAAACACAACTGGGGACTGCTAACCACGACCTATCTAGGGGGCACTGAGCTCGACAACAATTTGATCGATGCAGCCTCTGACTTCAATATCATTACCGTCAAGACTCTGAGAGATGCGGGAATTTTGAAGCAAGAGGCTACCCACTCCCCATCCGTGGTCAAGAATTCAGAAGGAGAAGCGATGAACGCATGCGGCTACATTAGCCTCGAAATCAAGATGGGAGATGTTATAACGCGTGGCAAATTCCACATTGTCAAAGAACTTTCAAGTTGTGACATGATCCTGGTGAGTTCTTGGGTGTTCGACAACAAAGCAAAATTGGGAGCATCCCCTCTGCCAGTGTCAACGCCCAAAAGATTTTCCAACAAGTCGTCCAACCTGCTGCCGTATCAACAACTCACCAATGGAACTCGATTATCCGAGGAAATCCCGTCCACGCTCGCTCATAGATCCCAAACGCAAGTAAGTTTGGTCAAAAAAACCTTCTCTGCAACCAGTCACTTCTTCTTTTAACCCGTCGTGGGGACTCGATCCGTCTATCAACACGGACACATTTAAGAGATGTGAGTGGGGTGTTGGGCCCTTTAAACGCTTCACCAAGAATTTGGAAGCTGCAGTCAAAGATGATGGGACCAGGAGTCAAACGGTTACACAACGCTCAAACTCGTTTCAAATTGGAGACGTGGTAGTCAAGACGACCTCATTTCAAGTCGGAAATATAACAGTATGGATGGCTGTTCGAACTGGTTCGCCCGAAGAAAGGGAAGATGAGCCATATCTGGTGGCAGATGTCCTCTTAGGTGGTTACTGCAAACTTATCAATGCTGATAAGTTGGAAGGCGTGACGATTCACTCACGATGGCTCAAGCCCTTCAATACCTAAAGCATTGTGCTACTTTCTCCACCAGCGTTCTTTTTTTTTCCTTTAGTATTTCCTTCGGCTATTTATTTTTCCACTTAATATTTGTATTCCCTCCAAGATGAATGCACCGTTTTGCATTCTCAATTGGGGTCTCGATTCCTATTCAAAAGGCATACCTTTCCTTTCTAATGAGTCTTCTGAATCTCAAAGGAAAAAACACTAAATAAATCCCGAATCATCGGGAAACCATTACCCATCAAATCACGACCAGAAAAGCCGAAGCCCTGCAAAAAATACTTTACTCGAAACTTTAAAGGGAAGATTATACAAGGAATCATCAGATGGCAGGAAAGTGTAGATGGGGAAAAACGATTTGCTGGTTTTTACGGAATTGAGGAGATGACCGTGCAGAGGAGACTCCTTGAACGGAGCAAATGCTCAACCTCACAAAGATGCACTGCAAGAAGGGAGCTCTTTAAGTTCGAGAGATCAATCTGTAGGACTCCGGCCTAAACCAAGACAATGGCCGTTACAGAGTCAATTCGGTCACAAGAGAGGATGGGTTGATCTGTAGGAGGGAAGCTAAGAAATATGTAAGATCAATGGTGAACGAGATTGTAGGTGTGTTGTGTGTTCTGCGTAAGAAATTTCTGAATGATTGAATTTTACTCAGTTGAGAGTGATTGCTCAGACGATGAGTTCGCATAGACGAAAGATTGTCTGTGGGAACCTGTCGATAAATTCTTGTTTGTTTCAATCAGGATTCAGAGACTTATTTATATTGCTGGAACTGTGAACACCTTAATCCCATGAAGTATGACAGTTGTTGAAGTCAAAGAGTGTGGAAATGGGAAATCGTGTCAAAACAAGTTGCTCATCGTGCGGAGACTTGGTTGATTTTCCATCCACTACTTTGCTAACTCCTTCAACTGATTGCACGACTTGCTCATATTCTCATCGTGTGCATGAATACACATGTCGTAGACCGCCAGACCAAAACCCTAGTTAATATCCCCCCATGTGACACGACTGATGTTTCGTGGTTTTAGTTAGTCAGATTGCTGACTTCATGGGACGATGAGTCCATGTATTGCTGAGTTCAACGTGATTTGCAAATATTCTGAGACTCACGAATTGAATATGTCTGTTGAGACAGAGGTATAATTCTCTAATAAATGTTGATAGATAAAATGAACAAATATTGTTCATTTGATGAATCGTTGAATATTGATGGTTGAACCAATATTCCTTGATGCGAGCAAATATTGCTCATCTGGGCAAATGTTGCTAGTTTGATGAATTATTGAATATTGGTAGTTGAACCAATATTCCTTAGTCTGAGCAAATATTGCTCATATGAGCGAATGTTGCTCATTTGATGAAGTATTGGTAGCAGGACCAAATAAATATTAATTTAAAGTACTGGTGACCGAACCGAGTATAATTATTTAGAGTGTTGACCATGGGATCAACATAAAATTTAGTGTTTGAATCTGGAATTATGAACCTTGGATTCAAAACCCTAATTTTGATCAATTGCTGAATTGATGATTAATTGATGATTTATTGAAAATAGTTCATGATATGAAGGAGGGACCGGATATATGGGATGATGAATCGACCGTGTAGCTCCCAGATGCTCAAGTGAGAAAAATACCAATGTGTCCTGAAGACCAGTTGGTGAAAATATGATTAAATGATGGTTTCATCATTTATTAAAAATAATGCTCAAGTGAGCGTTAGGTAGTAAAACCTGATAATGGAGAGATGAGGGACCGACCAAGGGGGCATGAGACCGGCCCTTGGTGATCATGGGACCAGTTGATGGTCGTTTGAGGAAACTCCAAGTTGTTTGAGAAGAGTTTGGACCTAATATGATCAATTGAGCAAATTATGTCAAAATTATTAAAACATGTGGGACCGGATATTTGCAAACCTTAGGGACAGCCTTGTTCGGTCAAGAAGACATGCTTGCATCACCATAATTTCCGTGTTTCAGTCCTGAGAATTTCGATATTTTCCATAGCGCGTTTGAGCAACATTTTGAGAAAATATGAAGGATTCAGGGTTTTGCTGAAACTGGGGAATCTTCATGAGATGATGAAAAATAATTAATAAAATAGGGTATTTGCAAGGTATGGGACCGGCCATGGCTAGGGCATGACCGTCCATCTAGCAAGATCGGTCCGGCAACACCTTTCCCAATTTTATGTATTTTCCCTGATGTGAGGGAAATATCATGAAACTGAGGAATTTCATGAAGTTAAGGAATTTCCACGAGATTATGGAAATAATAATAATAAAATAGGGATTCATGAAGTGAAGGACCGGCTACGGCCCAGGCATGGCCGGCCGGCCAAAGAGCCCGTCCCAAGGCACTTTTCCCAATTTTATTATATTTTTCATGATTTTAGGGAAATATCATAAAATCAAGAGGTTTGTTGAAACCAAGGAATTTGTTGAAATCAGGGAGTTTCCATGAGATGAGGGAAACATAAAAAATAATAATAATAAAATAAGGGCGTGTTTGACCGGCTAGGGCATCACCGGCCAGTTAGGGCCCGGTCCCACGAGTTTCCTTAATTTTACATTATTTTCATGACTTAAGGGAAATTTCATGAATTAAAGGAATTTTCATGGGACGAGGGAAACAATAATAAAATAACAAGGAGTCATGAGGTGTGGTACCGGCCACGACTAGGGCATGGCCGACCGGCTAGTGAGTCCGGTCCCACAATATTTTCCTAATTTATTATTATTTCTTTGATACGAGGAAACACCATGAGACTGGGGAGTTTCCTTGATACGAAGGAGATTTGCTCAATGAAGGGATTTTCATGAGATCAGGGAAAATAATAAAAATATGATAAATATAAAATTGGGCGTGGGACTGGCCACGACACGACCGACCGGCCGATGGGCCCAGTCCCCCAGCGCCTCGATTAATATTTTATTATTTATTATTTTCTTCCTATTTTGTATAGTTTCATCGTTCCTTCGTGTTTTGGAATGCTCGTTTAGCATTCAGGTACTCGTTTGTGCATTATTGCTGAGTACACTTGCACCATTTTGGTCGGAGCTTACTCGAGAGCTTCTCAGATGCCCGTAAGTTGAATATTTATCACTAACCCATGGAATTCTGCTGGGAAGAACCACAAATTGAAGTGATGAAATATTACAAAGAATCGTAGAATATTGTTGAATATCCAGTTAACGATTATAGATAATTAACTGATGGCTCTATACTAGCATGCATGCTGTCTAAGAGCATTAATTATCTGAGAATTGAGAGATATGAGCTTGTTGAAACGTCATATCTCTCCTATATAGTCAGGGAAAATGTTGTTGCATCCCGAAGACGTTGTTGCTCTATACTAGCAGGCATGCTGTCTAGGAGTCGTCCAATCTTTCGATTCTATATAGAAATAATTACTGATATTGCTCAATATTTATGAGATGTGTTGTTGCCTCAGCTGATAGACTACACATTTACACATACTCTGAGAGACATCCTTCTCAGTCAGAGATTTCATGGCATGAGCTTTCATGCTTCAATGAGAGACATGAGCCTTAATACTCATCTGATTGCCGGATCAGGAGCATGTATAATTATGATTTTATGATTTTAACCCTTGTCGAAAATCCACCATCTACATTAAGTCCCATGCTTAGTAATGGACAGTCATGTTCCTCAGTCAGCACTGAATGGTGATTTTCCAGTTACAGACAAAAAAAAGTAATTAAACTTAGTCGTGAGATAAGACGTTACCGGATTTATGACTGAATGAGCAAACCATGGCTTGAAAGAAAATCCAAGTGGCCTGATAGAGCATCATCCAACGAGCGTAAATTGGTGTAGAACTTCTGATTTGATGATGGAACCTTGGTTGGTTCCGGATTCACGGGCCGAACCCGAATAAGGAAATCCTTGTGAAATTAAGTTTTGGAAATAAAATTTGGTATAAAAGGGATTAATCCTTTTTTTTTTTTTTTTTTTATTTCACCAAAAACCGATCACCACCTTCATCACCTTACCTCCTTCACGTCAACAGCAGGAGAAGGAAGAATTGCCGGAGCGCCACCGCCATCCGACTGGAGCGACCACCGTCTGGCCAACTTCCAGCCGGCGCCGACCAAGTACGTGGTACTTTTTTTTTTGATTGCTGATTTCATGAGTTTTTCATGTTTGATCATGTTAAAATGTTATACATGTGTATATATGAGTGTGAGTTTTGTTGAAAACCCTTGTTTTAGAAAACGTATGTTCGTTTGGTCGTTAGTTTAAGAAACTAGTAATAATTCCTGACTTAGGAGAGATTTTTTTTTATATATATACCTTTGTCCAATGATAAGATTTTGTTTATGAGATTTAATGAAAACCAAAACTTTATCTTAAAAGGTGTGAACTTTTCACAAGACCGAAATAAACCTTCGTTTCAAAGAAAAATGCTCGTACGAATGAAAAGAGAGATTTTTTTTTTATCAAATTGTGGAGCCTCCACAAAGATTTTTTTTTTGATAAAATCACGTGAGCCTGGGCTCACGTCAATTTTTTTTTATTTTCCTTTTACGTGAGTTAATCACGTTTTCTTTTCTTTTTTATCTATACACATATATGTATATATATATTTTCGAAAACACTTTGAGCAATATTTAAAAACAAACAATTATTTGTGATGAAATATTTGTTTAGTTTTTCATAATCCGGTGATTAATGCTCGCATGATGGAAGTGTTCGTGATTTTATGAAAACCTGAGTTTTGTTCGTCTTTTGTAGATTCGAAAAAACGAGCAAGGTTTTGAAGTGCTAGCTCTCGTATCACAATCACTACTGTTAGTGGAATTGTATAGAGGTAAGAGTTAAGGATTACCATTTTTGCAGTGGATTTATTATCAGCATATCGATGATTCTGTGCTCCTGGTTCCAGAAAATGGTGACTTCCAGCAGTAACGATTATGATTATAGCTATTCTTCCAGCTTTTCTGAAGAGGATTCCAGGATCCCTATGGCCAAAACTCGTGCTAAGACAAACCGTGTCTAGGAATCAAATCCTAGTGAGCCTCTTAATCATCACAGAGTCACTTATGCCGAACTCATGAAGAGAAAATCCGAGGATGACAGGATGGATGATCATCGACGAAGAAGAGACCGAGTCCAGCGCAGAGTGCTAGCAGCTGAGGAGAAACTCCGATATCGAGATGACGGTGTACCATCTGACTCTGATGCTTCGGAAGATGAACCCGTGTGTAAGCCAGACCGTCATACCAGAGAGATCGAGAAATTGGTCAAAGACGACCTTGAAGTCGAGCGTGAAAAAGAAGAGTACTGGGAAATGATGGATGATGATCATGATATCATCCAGACTTCGTCAATATCCCTGATAGTGATTCCGATGAATAATTTTAAGAGAACTCCGAGAAAGATGATGATAATGAATCTGATAATTCTGGAAAATCTGATGACTCTGATGTATCTGACGATTAGTATTGTTCATGAATTTCTCTGAGATTATTTGTTTTTGTCGAAGTAGACATTTTTATGGTTATTTGAGCAGTCTTACTGTAGAGATATTTCTTTAGAGATTATTTTTGAACCATAATCCCTTGTCGTATCTTTTGCCAAATCTTTTTCAAATCTGAATAGGATGGACCAATTTCCATGTAGACAATAATTATCCATAAAGTACAATTATACGAACCGACTAAGAAACACGCGTCCTGCCATATCTTTGATTCACGGTTGCAACGTTAGTCATATCCGAAGTATCAGTCCCCAGTATTTCCATGTTGAACACGCCTGAACTGTCAGTCCCCAGTATTGTCGCACTTTTTCTATGATACCAGATACACTGACTCGAGAATTAGGGTTTCAATGAAAACCGCAACAGATTTGACCATATCCACTATAGGATAAGCATCAAACCTTCAATGTTTAAATTTTTCCATTTAAACAGCATCCCGTTTCCTGTCTTGTGCATTATCAGAAGCAATTTTGATCACAATCATACCTCACGTTGCCATGTCCAGCAGTAGCATTTCTTCTCGAAACGAACCTCAATCAAAGCATGAAGTAGAAGCACCTGCTTCAGTAAGTCGTTGTATATATTTTCTTCATCTTCATTTGATCAGAAATATTGACCATAGAAATATAACTTATTGCAGGATGATCAGAAGAATCCCTTTTCCTACGGGTTGTGCAAGGCTTGGTCAGGCCGGCGTAAAAACTATGTCCTATATTTGGGAGTTAACATTGTCTCCTACCCAACCCGGTACTTGCTACTGGAAAATGGGTTTCGGTTCTTAGTTCTTGGATCAGAAGAATCCCTCTTCTTCGCATAGTTGGAGACCTAAGCGGACTGTTAAAGCCCCTGCCCGGTATAGGTCAGCTCATGCTGAAGCTAGAGAATCCGTAAGTAATTCCGCAACTTCTCAGCTGAGGTTCTCCATGCTCAATGTTCAGTGAAATCAAATACTCCTTCACTTCATTGCAGGTTGATGTTCGCGTTGTCGTTGCTAAAAAGAGGAGAAACGGAAAGTCCGCGGTTGTGGTTGACGATAGCAGCAACCGTGTTGACGAAGATTCTACTGATTCCATGGAGGCTCGGGTTAGAAGTCACGTTCGCGAGTATCCAACATCTGGACTCCCCTTTGAAGCTCCCATGACTAATACTTCCCAAAATAATGAGGTGGTCGATGGATACGTCATTCCTAAATGTCACGTATCTCTGTATACCAAAATTTGGAGACGGTACGGGCATATTGCTACAGCGAAAATATGGAGAGGATTTCTCCAACCCTTCTGACTACAATTTCCGGATTGTTACCGATCATTGACGAGATGAACGAGATGAATCTGCGAGATGTCAAGAATCATGAACTGCACAGGTGGGATGAAATGATTTCAAATTGTGAAATCTTGCGGTTCAACATAGGTTGGCTTCGTCGTCGGCTCGAGATGATCAAAATTCATAGGGCGGCTGCTGCTGCTGATGCGATTTCTACCACAACTGCTTTCTTGGAAGAGGAGAAGGCACTTGCCTTAGAATCATCAAGAGTCGAGAAAGCTGTCAAGGACTTAAAATTGAAGACCAAAAACTTTCAACAGAAGCTTGACATGGATGTTTTTAAGAAATTACTCTCTGCTGGATGGTTTACTCTGAGTGAGCGTTTATGATTATTGTTTTCGAATAGGTTTAGGCTTTTTCTTAGGTAGAATGATCGATCATGGAAAGAATTTTTTGTTCATTTATGAAATGTTTAATGAACAAAGGAGTATTTTTTCATACTTTTTGGAGGAATATAAATTACATCTTGAGAAATGCTTGAAATAATGAAAAGGTAATGGTTTTCCGCGGATCGGGCACAATATGCATTGATCCATTTACCGTTGATGATATTTCCTTCCACTCCTTCATCAATGACTAAGATCTGGTAATATCCACTGGACACTTCCTTGATGATTACATATGGTCCTTCCCATTTTGGAGAGAACTTGGGAGCAAACATATCTTGTTGAATGTGTTTTGCTGTCTTTAGCACCAAATCTCCTACTTGGAAAGTTCGAGGTCTTACCATTTTGTTGTAAGCTCTGGAGATCCTTTGTTTTTATGCTTCCACATATTTTTCTACCTTAGCCCTCCTTGACTCAAGCATGTCCAGTTTGGCGATCCTTGAGTTGGACACTTCCGCTTCATCACATTGTACTCCAGTGGATGTGGCGATCCTTGCTGAAGGAATATTGATTTCTGCTGGGAGTATGGCGTCAGCTCCATAAACAAGAGAGCATGGTGAAATTATGATTGAACTCCTTGGTGCATTACGGTAAGACCATAAAGCCATGGTCAATTGTTCATTCCACGTTCGAGGATTATCATAAATTGTTTGGCTGAGAATTCGGATCAAAGTTTTGTTGGTACTCTCTGCTTGTCTATTTCCTTGGGGATAGTATGGTGTGGAGAAAACTTGTTTGATGTCGTATTCCTCGAGAAATTCTGTCACGTGTTTGTTGGCAAAAGGAGTTCCATTATCATTGATAATGTATTTAGGAACGCCAAACCTGCATATTATGTGTTCCTTGATGAAAGTCGCGATCATGACTCCAGTGGTGCTTCGAAGAGGGATAGCTTCAACCCACTTGATAAATACTCAGTTGCAGTGATGATGTACTCATGCTATTTCGAAGACGCTGGATTGGTTTTCCCTATGATATCCAGTCCCCATCTATAGAAAGGCCATGGATTATTCACAGAATTCAATGGGAGGCAAGGAGTGTGGATGAGATTACCATGGATTTGGCATTGGTGACATCTCTAAACATGTGCAGCTGCGTCGTCTTCCATGGTCGGCCAATAATATTTCTCATGATTCTGGAGAAATAGTTTCCTTTTTCCTTGATGTTCTCCGTCGTGCATTTCCTTTAAAGTTGTTGGGATTTCACGCTCGACTAAGCATCTCAGTAGGTTCCCAACAAAACTTTTGCGGTATAAGATTCCATCAAGAAAGGCAAATCTTCTAGCTCTCTGAATGAGTTTGACTGTTTCCTTCTTTTCCAACGGCAGCTCATTGTCCCGCAGGTACTTGATGTAAGGTTATCTCCAGTATCCAGTGTGGTGAACTGTCAAAGCTTCTAGGTGATGAGGAGGCATCTGAAAATTGAGACAAGACCTTTGCAGAGTTCTTGACTGAGCTTCCATGGAAGGCCAATAGTATCCCATCCTTTGAAGCTTTCTGTAAAGTGTTACCACCAACATCTGTCCGCAGATTTATTCATGTACGCGTCTGAGTTGTTCATCCGCTTCGTCGCTTCCGAGGAATCGTGATAAAGACCCGTCAGGATTCCGATAGTATAACGCTCCATGAAGCAAGAAATAATTCTTTAGTTCCTTGAGACTGACTTTCCCTTATGAAAGAAAACTGCTCAGTTCATGAATAATAGGCGCCCTCCAATCGTTTGCTTGAATGTCTTCGACTTGAGCAAGCCAAGTAGATGACACGGCGTGCCTTTGTACTGTGATTGTTTTCTCTGCTCCTTCAAACTGTAGTTTGGAAGCGAGAGTTTCCAGACAATCAGCATGCCTGTTGTTAGTTCGTCCAGTGTGGACAATCGTTGCATCAGTAAAATGAGTTAATATCCGCTGAGCTTCAGCTCTGAATGGGGCGAGAGTGATTTCTTTGAGAGAGTATGCTCCGTTCATTTGATTAACCAGTAGTTTTGAATCTTTTCTTATCTCAAGGTGCGTTGCTCCTGCTTGCTTGGCCAAGGACATGCCTAGTAAGAAAGACTCATATTTTGCTGAATTGTTGGTGCAATGAAAATCCAACTTGAATGAGTGTGAGAAGACTTCACCAGATGGAGACACTAGCACTACGCCCTCTCCTCCAGTATCGTTGCTAGGGGTTGCGGACCCATCAATGCATAAAAGCCACGTCTCTTCTTTAATGACCAAGATTTCTGGAAACTCACCAGGCACATCTTCATGTAACGTTGTTGCATCTTCCCCTGGAAAAGCAGCGATTAAGTCTACAACTGCTTGTCCTTTGATTGCTTTGGGTGGTACACATGTTATGTCAAACTCTGACATCTGAAATAACCATTTTGCTGGTATCCCTATCAAGGTGGCTTTGATAGTAGAAATTTTATAGGGTCGGCCTTGGAAACAACCACGACTCTGTTGGATAACAAGTAGTGCCTGAATTTCTGGATTTCATGTTTCAATGCTAGACATGCTCTTTCGGCTTTTGGTATCGGAGTTGAGCGTCTCTCATTGTACGGCTGAAGTAATAAATTGGACGTTTGATACCTTCTTCGTCTTCTTGGTCAAGAAGTGCCCCGACAACGACATCGCTGGAAGCTGTGTAAAGTATTAGTGGACGTCCTTGCACTGTCATGACAGCAGGTGATAACAGTATTTGCTGTATTTTCTGGAATGCTTCTTGTTGGACAGTCGTCCATGTAAAAATTGATCCTTTCTTTAACATAGGGGTGAAAGAAGCAATGAGTTGAGCCAATCCAGGGATGAAGCGTCGAATATAATTTACCTTGCCCATAAAACTCTGGAGTTCTTTCACAGTGCGTGGATGAGGCATGGTAATAATGGATTTCGTTTTGTCTGGAACGACTCTGATTCCTTCTACAATTACCAGGAATCCTAGAAACTTTCCGGAGGAGACACCAAAGGCACATTTCAGAGGATTCATCTTTAACTTGTATTGCCTGCATATTTCAAAAACTTGTCTCAGAACTTCTAAGTGGGATGCTCGAGTCTTCGACTTTACCACCACATCATCAACATAGTCTTCAACTTGCTTGTGCATCATGTCGTGGAATATGGCAGTCATAGCCTGTTGATAAGTAGCACCTGCGTTTTTTAATCCAAAGGCCATCACAGTGTAATGAAAATTCCCAATGGGAGTACGAAATACAGTTTTGTTGGCATCATGTTCGTACATCTTGATCTGGTTGTATCCGTTGTAACCATCCATGAATGAGAACATACCGTGACCACTGGTTGCATCAACGAGCATGTTAATGTTGGGTAGAGGAAAATCATCTTTTGGACAACATTTATTGAGGTTCCTGAAATCAACACAACATTTGATTTGACCATTTTTCTTCTTGACAGGAACAACATTCGCCAGCCATATTGGATGCTGAATGGGCTTGATAAACCCTGCCGCCAGTAGTTTCTGAATTTCGACTTTGATTTGCTCCTCAACTTTGTGTCTGAACTGCCTAGGCGACTGTTTGACATCTTTGGAGCCAGGAGTGATGTGCAGATGATGAGTGACCAACTTTTTGTCAAGACCAGGCATCTCTTCGTATTTCCAAGAAAAGATATCCTGATATTCTTTCAACAGACTTATCAGTCCCGCTCGCTCTTCCGGTGATAATGCAGAACCAATCAAGATTGTCCTTGGATCATCCTCTGTCCGGATGTTGATTGTTTCGAGGTCATCAGTAGTAGAATCAGTGTCATCTTGCAATTGTCGTGGAACATCTTGAATCTCTTCATTAGGTGATTGTTCACTCTGATATGATTCTTCAGGGCGGGGAGACTTTTCATTGTTCTCCCCTGTTAATTGTTAATCTTTGCGCCGGCGGTACATGACCCTCCCCTCTGCATCATGACTGGCTATGAATTTGGATCTTGGCGTTATAGCCTGATCTTTACGGCTCTTGACTGGTGTAGACAATGACTTAATCGGTTTAGTACCTTAAGACGATGGTTTGTCAACAGCTTTCTCAATGGATTCCCAATTCGGGAGTGGAGTACTGTATATATTCCTAGGAGGTTCAGGGATGTCCTTCTGAGATTCAAGGAATTCAGCGTCATAGACCGGGGCGAAAGGAGATGATGAAGCCGTAATACGAACAATCTTGTTATTGAGCAGAGCTTTCATGCATTGATGATATGTTGAAGGAACCACTTTATTGTCATGGAGCCATGATCTTCCAAGTATCATGTGGTAATCAGGCTCTTGCTCGATCACGTGAAATTTGGCCTTTGATTGAATAGGCCCCACCCTCAGGTCTATGTATGCATATACATATGTATGGATCTGACTTACTTCAAAGTCCGTCATCAAGATGGGATGCCGAACAACTTTACTCTGTGGGAATTTGGCTGCTTTGAGAGTCTTCATGGTAATAATATTTGTAGAAGCGCCTGTATCAACGAGAGCGCTCTTGAATTCAGAGTCTTTGATAAAACTTGTCACGTACAAGGCGCGGTTATGGCCTTCATCTTCCATGTGGTCTTTTTCTCCAATGGTGATATTGTTGATCGAGTGCTCAGACATCATGGAAATTTCTTCGACTGCTGGAGACAACAAAGCTACTTGCACATCAGATGATATCCGGTTGAGTGCGGCAAACGTGTTTGTACGTTGTTCTCTGGAAAAGTGTAAGAGCTCACACAAGTTTTCGAACAACTTTGCAACCTCCTGGTCCACCGGCTCCTCATAAGTAGTGAAAATGTTGGTTTGGGGGTCACCATTCGGCGAGTCAGTCTCTAGTGCTAGGACTTCTGAAGCGGAGATACTGCCTAACTCGGATGTCAGTTTGATGAGAAAATCGAGTATGTGGTTCATTGTATGTTTCATCAGATCCATGTTCCTGGTGTGGATCTCCAAGACTCGCGCCAACTCAGTCAGGGTCGGGATTTCTCCACCTTCTGTGCTGTCAGATGTAGCGTTAGAAGGAGGAGCGTTTCCATTTGAAGGATTCTGGATTGGGTTTGGAGTAGTTGAATTAGTCCTAAGACCAACCATCTTGTGAAAGTTTAAGATTACAACCGAGAGATTAACCTCCCACTGTGGTCGCCAATCTGTAGATGGGGAAAAACGATTTGCTGGTTTTTACGGAATTGAGGAGATGACCGTGCGGAGGAGACTCCTTGAACCGAGCAAATGCTCAACCTCACACAGATGCACTGCAAGAAGGGAGGGCTTTAAGTTCGAGAGATCAATCTGTAGGACTCCGGCCTAAACCAAGACAATGGTCGTTTCAGAGTCAATTCGGTCACAAGAGAGGATGGGTTGATTTGTAGGAGGGAATATGAGAAATGTGTGAGTTCAATGGTGATCAAAATTGTAGGTGTGTTGTGTATTCTGCGTAAGAAAGTTCTAAATGATTGAATTTTCTCAGTTGAGAGTGATTGCTCAGACGATGAGTTCGTGTAGACGAAAGATTGTCTGTGTGAACTTTTCGAGAAATTCTTGTATGTTTCAATCAGGATTCAGAGACTTATTTATATTGGTGGAATTGTGAACACCTTGATCCCATGAAGTGTGACAGTTTTTGAAGTCAAAGAGTGGGAAAGTGGGAAATCGTGTCAAAACCAGTTGCTCATCGTGCGGAGACTTGGTTGATTTTCCATCCACTACTTTGCTAACTCCTTCAACTGATTGCATGAATTTCTCACATTCTCATCGTGTGCATGAACACAAGTGCCGTAGACCGCCAGACCAAAACCCTAGTTAATATCCCCCCATGTGACACGATTGATGTCTCGTGGTTTTAGTTAGTCAGTTTGCTGACTTCATGGGACGATGAGTCCATGTATTGCTGAGTTGAACATGATTTGCAAATGTTCTGAGACTCACGAATTGAACGTGTCTGTTGAGACAGAGGTATAATTCTCGAATAAATGTTGATAGCTAAAGTGAATAAATATTGTTCATTTGATGAATCGTTGAATATTGATGGTTGAACCAATATTCCTTGATGCGAGCAAATATTGATCATCTGAGCAAATGTTGCTCGTTTGATGAATTATTGAATATTGGTAGTTGAACCAACATTCCTTAATCTGAGCAAATATTGCTCGTCTGAGAGAATGTTGCTCATTTGATGAAGTATTGGTAGCATGACCAAATAAATATTAATTTAAAATACATGCGACCGAACCGAGTATAATTAATTAGACTGCTGACCATGGGATCAACATAAAATTTAGTGTTTGAATCTGGAATTATGAACCTTGGATTCAAAACCCTAATTTTGATCAATTGTTGAATTGATGATTTATTGAAAATAGTTCATGATATGAAGGAGGGACCAACTACATGGGATGATGAATCGACCGCGTAGCTCCCAGATGCTCAAGTGAGCAAAATACCAAAGTCTCCTGAAGACCATTTGGT
Organism: Papaver somniferum; assembly: GCF_003573695.1. NCBI lineage: Eukaryota > Viridiplantae > Streptophyta > Magnoliopsida > Ranunculales > Papaveraceae > Papaver > Papaver somniferum. The sequence goes on along the minus strand of NC_039360.1, from coordinate 25,714,848 downwards.
GAAAAGATGATTAAATGTTGGTTTCATCATTTATTAGAAATAATGCTCATGTGAGCGTTAGGTAGTAAAACCTGATTATGGAGAGATGAGGGACCGACCAAGGGGGTATGAGACCGGCCCTTGGTGATCATGGGACCAGTTGATGGTCGTTTGAGAAAACTCCAAGTTGTTTGAGAAGAGTTTGGACCCAATATGAGCAATTGAGCAAATTAGGTCAAAATTATTAAAACATGTGGGACCGGCTATTTGCAAACCTTAGGGCCAGACTTGGTCGTTCAAGGAGACATGCCCACATCACCATAATGTCTGTGTCTCGTTCCTGAGAATTTCGATATTTTCTGATGCGCGTTTGAGCAACATTTTGAGAAAATATGAAGGATTCTGGGTTTTGCTGAAACTGAGGAATCTTCATGACATGATGAAAAATAATTAATAAATAGGGGATTTGCAAGGTTTGGGACCGGCCACGGCTAGGGCATGACCTGCCAGCTAGCAAGCTCGGCCCCGCAGCACCTTTCCCAATTTTATGTATTTTCCCCGATGTAGGGGAAATATCATGAAACCGAGGAATTTCATGAAGTTAAGGAATTTCCACGAGATTATGAAAATAAAAGTAATAAAATAGGGAGTCATGAAGTGTGGGACCGGCTATGGCCGGACGGCCAAATCAGGGAGTTTCCATGAGATGAGGGAAACATAAAAAATAATAATAAAAAAATAAGGGACATGTGGGACCGGCTAGGCATCACCGGACGGCTAGGGCCCGGTCCCACGAGTTTCCCTAATTTTACATTATTTTCATGACTTGAGGAAAATTTCATGAATTCAAGGAATTTTCATGGGATTAGGGAAATAATAATAAAAAAATAAGGAGTCATGAGGTGTGGGACCGGCCACGGCTAGGGAATGGCCGGCCGGCTAGTGAGTCCGGTCCCACGACATTTTCCTAATTTATAATTATTTCTTTGATACGAGGAAACACCATGAGACTGTGGATTTTCCTTGAGACGAAGGAGCTTTGCTCAAATGAAGGGATTTTCATGAGATCAGGGAAAATAATAAAAATATGATAAAATATAAAATTGGGCGTAGGACTAGCCACGGCACAACCGGACGTCCGGTGGGCCCAGTCTGCCAGTGCCTCGATTAATATTTTATTATTTATTATATTCTTCCTATTTTGCATAGGTTCATCGTTCCTTCGTGTTTTAGAATGCTCGTTTGTACATTCATGTGCTCTTTTGTGCATTATTGTTGAGTACACTTGCACCATTTTGGTCAGGGCTTACTCGAGAGCTACTCAGATGTGTTAGAGCATTGCTCAGTCGAACTCGCATGCGTTGCTATCTCAAGCATGTTTGTCAATGTTAGTGATCAAAACTATAAGTCTTGATTTCTAGTCTACTATAGCTAAGTCTCAGACTAGGATAGAAAGTGTAGTTGAGCTCAAGGACTTCATGGAGATTCATCATACAAGAAGAAGAACTAATCAAGGAACCGTTGGAACTTCTCGACAAAAAGGTATGTGAAGACTTGAACTTATCTGTCACTCAAAAGTCTATCTACTTTATCTCCTACTTATTGAGACAAAAAGTCGTATGCTATATATAGACTTAGATTATACACATTTGGCATTTCGAGCCGAGTATACCTCGCCTATCTATATCTCGAAATATGTGTTGGTAAGAGTTTCACTTCGACCATGTTTATCTTTACCTAGTGACGAAAGTCATGATATGTTTCAAGCACTTTGAAAATTGCTTTGACGAGAAATGGTGTAACAACTATATAACGTCCTCTAAGAATGTTTCAATGGTTGGAATGAGAGTTTAGATTACATAACCAATGATGGACATAAGTATTGTTGTGGAAACACATATGTGCATAAGTCCTATTCCTTGAACCAAAGTTTGCGAACTTTGTTGATCAAGAGAAACCGGAAGAATGACTTGTTTCCAAGTCCTCGAACTGCCGAACTTCTCATCTCGAGAAATTCAGCTGGAGTTGACAAACTTGTTACGTGAGTACCAGTCCGCGAACCGGCGGAAAGTCTTTGCCGAGATTTTATGCTGGAGTTTGTAAACTCTGCCCGGTTTCTTAAGTCCGCGAACCGAGTGTGCGAACTTAAGAAGGTTATATATCTGGAGATGATTTCTGAACTTAAACTTATAAAGACTAAGGAATGCAAATTGCAAACCGTGGTTAGAAAGTTCATGAACTGATTCAAGTGAATCAAATCATATTTGCTTCAATTGTGTCTTGTGTAGTACATAAGATTTCCTTGAAATTGAACAACTCTCTAACTAGTTCATTTGAGTCACTTGAATTAGTTATGGTGAAGAAGAATATGGTTGGTATGAAATGCTCATATGGCTAACCTTTTGTTTAACTATTGTTGAACCAACAATGTACACATTTGGGTACTGTTAACAAACCTAGAAGCGTACATTTCATTTGTGTATAACAAGCTAAGTTTTCGATCTAATGGTTGAGAAATATTAGCTTGAATCTGAATCATATTTTCATCTAACGGTGGATATTATTTGCTTTGTGACCAAGGGGAAATCCTGATTTGAAAGACTATATAAGGGGACATCTAACAACTCTGCAAAACTAATCCCTACACCTTATGTGTGATACTAGTTTGCGTGCTAGAGTCGATTCTCCTTTAACCTTTGGTTTTATTCTTTTAAAACCAGGTTAACGACTTAAAGACTTTATTGGGATTGTGGAGCCAGACCGATACTACTTTTATCGTAGTTGTGTGATCCGATCTTGCATCTTCTATCGTACGAGTACAATCAGATTGATTGGCTTGAGATTAATATCTCTGATAGGCAAGATATAAAAAGTAGTCACAAACATCCTCGTCTCATTGTTTGTGATTCCACAACATCTTGTTTCGCTACCATACGATTAAGATTGTTGTGAGGTGATTGATTTATCTAGGCTGTTCTTCGGGAATATAAGACCGGATTATCAATTGGTTCCTGTTCACCTTGATTATTATCAAAAGACGGAACAAAAAGTTTAGGGTTTTTCTGTGGGAGATATATTGATCCTTTGATAGACTTGTATGTGTGAGACAGATTTGTTTATTGTTAAAGCCTGCGATTTTGGGTCGTAGCAAATCTTAGTTGTGGGTGAGATCAGCTAAGGGAATCAAGTGCGCAGTATCCTGCTGGGATCAGAGGCGTAGGGATTACAACTGTACGTTGGATCAGTGGGAGACTGATTGGGGTTTAATTACAGTCCAGTCCGAAGTTAGCTTGGAGTAGGCTAGTGTCTTTAGCGGCTTAATACAGTGTGTTCAATTTGGACTAGGTCCCGGGGTTTTCTGCATTTGCGGTTTCCTCGTAAACAAAATTTCTGGTGTGTGTGTGTTATTTCAGTTTCCATATTATATTGTTTTATCTTTATAATTGAAATAATAAAGGTTCTGCGTTAGATCATCAATTAAAGTAATCCAACCTTTGGTTGTTGATTGTCATTGATTGATCCTTGGATATTGGTCTTTGGTACCATCCAAGTTATTCCTTGTATTTGATTAGCACTCGCAGTTTCTGTTTGAGGAAATCAAATAAAGAGAGAGAGATATAAACTCGTTGATATACTTTTAATTGATTGAGTCTTGTTGATTCTATTAAAAGTATATTCGAGTTTGTTCATACAGATTGCTAAGCAAAATATTGGGTGGTGTTGTTAGACCCACGCTTTTTCAATTGGTATCAGAGCTGGAAAACACGTTCAAGACCTCAAAAATCTGTGTTTGTAGCGATCTGACTAAATGGACCATAAAGTCTCAATTGACGCTTTACCAGGTTTAAAAACCAACCGTAGAAAAAATTCTGATAAACTGGTTGCTCTTCAAAAAGGTTTGGATGAACAAATCCGGATCAACTCTGGTCTTGTTGTAGAAATTGCAATTCTTAAGGATTTGATATCTGATAATAGTCCCTTGGTGAATCTGAGAAACTCCAGTTGTTCCTCTTTAAAGAATAGTCGTAAATCAGATGTGAAAACTGATATGACTAGGAACCACTCAGACAAACTTCAAGGTTTTGGCCCGTATTGTTATTGTGATTCTTCTAATCACCTTCAACAGGTTTGTATGTCGTTTCAAAAGAGGCTGAATGTTGCAAGTAATCTTTGTAAGAAAATTAACCACTTTTTAATACTCTGAAAGGGACATACATAACTATCATGAAACTCTAAACAGAGAAGTACTAATAGTATGGGTGCCTTTGCTTTAAGATCTACATTTCCTTTTCAATGGTTTCTTGATAATGGTTGTAGTAGAGATATGAAAGGTGATCTCACGTGGTTTGTTTCGTCTATTGACTATGAAGGAGGTCCTGTAACGTTTGGAGATGGGAGTTGTTGCTACATCAGCAAGAAGGGAACGATCAAGTTTCCCGGTGTTCCAGAAATACATGATGTAGTATACGTAAAAGGTATGATTGCTAATCTTCTTTCTATTAGTCAAATTTGTGCCAAAGGCCATCGAGTTGTCTTCAATGCAAATGGATGTGACATTGTAGAAAAAATTGGGAAAGTAATTTTTCAAGGAACTCGTGGTAAAAACAATTGTTATGATACTCAGTTTAGCAACCGTTGCAATTTGACTAAGGTGGAATCTACAAATCTTTGGCATGATCGTTTTGGTCACATCAATTATCGTCTTCTAACTAAGATCATTAACAAAGAACTTGTTAGAGGCATTCCTAAAATCAATGCAAAGATTGAAGGTGTATGTGGTGCCTGTCAAAAGGGTAAGCAAACGAAAGTTCACCACAAATCATCTCGAGATATTATCACTACATCTCCACTTGATTTAATTCATATGGATCTCTTCGGACCAATTCAACAACCCACTGTTGCTGGTAAGAAGTATGCTTTAGTTATGGTAGATGATTACACCAGATTCACTTGGATTGCATTTATAACTCATAAGAATGAAACTCTTGGTGAATTCAAGATTATTGTTAAAAGGATCCAGAACGAACAAGGTCGCAAACTAAAGAAAATTAGAAGCGATCGTGGAAATGAATTCAAAGACACCAAAGTATTTGAATTCTGTGATGAACTGGGGATCATTCAATAATACTCACCACCTATCACTCCTCAAGGTAATGGAGTTGCTGAAAAAAAGAATAGGAATATTCAGGAAATGTCCAGGGTAATGCTCCATAACAAAAACTTACCATTAAGATTTTAGGGAGAAGCTGTTTTTACAGCATGTTACTTGATCAACCGTGTGTATTTACGGTATAAAACCCTTAACAATCCTTATGAGTTGTGGTACGGAAAGAAACCCAACCTACACTATCTTAGAGTGTTTGTAAGTAAGTGCTATATTTTGAAAGATCGAGAACAGAAAGGGAAATTCGACACCAAAAGTGATGAAGGTATCTTTCTTGGCTATGCTTTTGATAGTCGTGGTTTTCGGGTGTTTAACCTCAGATCACAAGTCATGATGGAATCTGTTAATGTTTTCATCGACGACATTAGTAACTTTCATAATGATAATCCTCCTGCTGAATTGCCTCCTACCGAGACAATTAAGAAACTCAAAGAAATTCCAGAATCAGTTGAAGTTATCCCAACGGTTACTGATCCTGACATTTCTAGTGACGAGGGGAAGAGCACTGATCAAGCCATTCCTGACGAACAAGAACGTGTCCCTCCACGACATCTCTGGGTTCAAAGGAATCATGATCCCAACAGTATTATTGGAGAAAGAGATTCTACAGCCAAAACAAGAGGACAACTTCAAAATATGTCCAATTTTGGTTGTTATCTTTCACAAGTAGAATCAAGGAATATTGATGAAGCTCTGAACGATCCCTTTTGGGTGAATGAAATGCATGAAGAGTTAGATCAATTTCAAAGACAAGATGTGTGGGAACTTGTACCTTGTTCCTCAAATATCAATATTGTTGGTACCAAATGGATATTCAAGAATAAGTCTGATGAATTTGGCACGATTGTCAGGAACAAAGCTAGACTTGTCGCTCAAGGATATTCACAGATTGAAGGGATTGACTTTAACGAGACCTTTGCTCCTGTGGCACGCCTTGAGTCCATTCGTCTTTTGTTTATCTCATGCTTGTTTTCTTAAGGTTAAGATGTTTCAAATGGATATAAAATCCGCGTTCCTAAACGGAATTTGAAAGGAGGAAGTCTATGTCGCTCAATCTAAGGGGTTTGAAAATCTTGATTTCCCAGATCATGTGCTAAATCTCAAAAAGGTATTGTATGGGTTGAAACAAGCACCTAGAGCCTGGTTTGGAAAACTTACCACTTCTCTCATTAGAAAAGGTTTTTCAAGAGGCGGAGCTGATAAAACTTTGTTTACCAAATGGAGTGGGAAAGATGTGGTTATTTCTCAAATCTATATAGATGATATTATCGATGGATCAACTTCTGAAAAATTTGCAAAGGACTTCCAAGTCTCTCTTGCTAAAGAATTTGAAATGAGCAATGTTGGTGAATTAAAAAATTTCTTAGAATTACAAATTCAACAACATAAGGATGGAATTTACTTATCCCAAGAGAAGTATGCTCGACACCTTGTGACAAGGTTCGGTCTGGATAAGTCTTCTCCTTAACACCTATGCACACTACTGGTAAACTACATAGAGATGAGAATGGAGAAAAGGTGGATCAAAAGTTGTATCGATCTATTATTGGTAGCCTTTTGTATCTTACAGCTACTAGACCTGATATTTCTTTCAGTGTTGGTTGTTGTGCCAGGTTTGAGTCAAATCCAAAGGAATCTCATCTTGCAGCTGCAAAAAGGATCATTCGATATATTAATCACACTTCCGGGTATGGTTTATCTTACACTTTTGATACTAACACTGATCTATCTGCTTATTCAGATGTTGATTGGGAAGGATGTATAGAAGACAAAAAAAGTACATCAGGGGGTTTCTACTATGTAGGACTGAATCTTTTAGCTTGGCAAAGCAAGAAGCAAAATTCTCAATCCCTGTCTACATGTGAGGCAGAATATATTGCTGCTGGATCATGTTGTACTCAACTCCTATGGATAAAAAAAATGCTAGATGATTATGGAGTTGATACTGGAATAACGAAGATCCTTTGTGATAACTCTAGTGCGATTCAAATCACTGAGAATCCCGCTGAGCACTCAAGAACAAAGCACATTGACATAAGATACAATTTTATTCGTGATCTCTATGAAAATGGTATCATAAGTATGTAATTTGTGCCTTCTGAACAACAATTGGCTGATATTCTTACCAAACCATTAGACATTGCAACACTTGCGACATTGTATTGGTGTTGTTTTGGTTCATTAAAACGTTTATATAACTCTTTCCCCTATGCTTATCTCTGTATTTTGGTCAATTGAGTTTGAAATTCCAGTAGGTTTACTCCAGTTCAGTTTCTGTAGAGTTGTTTTTGTCTTTTTAGTGTCATTTTTGTTTCAAATTCCTTCTTTTCTTTTGAAATTAAGGTCACTCTTGGGGGAGAGTTCTTTTGAACTTGTGCTTAATGGTCATATCTTGAGGGGTGTGCGGCTGTGGAATTTTATAGGGGTTACCTTGTATCTTTTAAACTCCTTTATGAATGCTATTAGCTTCGTCTATATGATTGCATCTAAATTAGATGGTATGTATTATTTTCTTTTAGTCATGAAATGTCTCTTATGGAAATTTCATTATGATCCCGTTCTTGTACCTTTGCCAATTTTATTGACAAAAAGGGGAAAATTGATATGTATTTCACACTACAAATACATATGGTTTTGGGATCATTGTGTAAGGGGGAGTGGTTTCCATGTGAGATGGAGTATTGACTAAGGGGGAGTGATACATATCACCACAGTCTTATTGTTGAAGTTGTGATACAATTGTACTTTGACACTGTGTAATAATACTATGACATTATATAAACAATGATCGAGACCGATGCTTTCTCGTTGTTATAGCTACGGATCTTCAACAACGGTGATGCTAAACTTACAACCTTTGGGATCATTGGAGTACTTGGAAGTGACGAAGATTTCGAGGAATGTTGAAGATTATACATGTGGAATAGGATCTACTAAAGTTTATTTATCTTTTTTGTATTACATATGTATTGATATTTTTGTCACTAAAATTGACAAAGGGGGAGATTGTTAGAGCATTGCTCGGTCGAACTCGCATGCATTGCTATCTCAAGCATGTTTGTCAATGTTAGTGATCAAAACTATAAGTCTTGATTTCTAGTCTACTATAGCTAAGTATCAGACTAGGATAGAAAGTGTATTTGAGCTCAATAACTTCATGGTGATTCAGCATACAAGAAGAAGAACTACTCAAGGAACCGGTGGAACTTCTCGACAAAAAGGTATGTGAAGACTTGAACTTATCTGTCACTCAAAAGTCTATCTACTCTATCTCATACTTCTTGAGACAAAAAGTCGTATGCTATATATAGACTTAGATTATATACATTTGGTATTTCTAGCCGAGTATACCTCGCCTATCTATAACTCGAAATATGTTTTGGTAAGCGTTTCGCTTCGACCATGTTTATCTTTACCTAGTAACGAAAGTCATTATATGTTTCAATCACTTTGAAAATTTCTTTGACGAGAAATGGTATAACAACTATATAACGTCCTCTAAGAATGTTTCAATGGTTGGAATGAGAGTTTAGATTACATAACCAATGATGGACATAAGTATTGTTGTGGAAACACATATGTGTATAAGTCCTATTACTTGAACCAAAGTTTGCGAACTTTGTTGATCAAGAGAAACTGGAAGAATGGCTTGTTGCCAATTCCGCGAACTGCCGAACTTCTCATCCCGAAAAATTCTGCTGGAGTTGACAAACTGGTTACGTGAGTACCGGTCCGCGAACCGGCGGAAAGTATTTGTCGAGATTTTCTGCTGGAGTTTGTAAACTCTTCCCGGTTGCTTAAATCCGCGAACCTAGTGTGCGAACTTAAGAAGGTTATATATCTGAAGATGATTTCTGAAATTAAACTTATAAAAACTAAGGAATGCAAATTGCAAACCGTGGCTATAAAGTTAATTAACTGATTCAAGTAAATCAAATCATCTTTTCTTCAATTGTGTCTTGTGTAGTACAAAAGATTTCCTTGCAATTGAATAACTCTCTAACTAGTTCGTTTGAGCCACTTGAACTAGTTATGGTGAAGAAGAATATGGTTGGTATGAAATGCTCATATGGCTAACCTTTTGGTTAACTATTGTTGAACCGAAAATGTACACGTTTGGGTACGGTTAACAAACCTAGAAGTGTACATTTCATTTGTGTATAACAAGATAAGTTTTCGATCTAACGGTTGAGAAATATTAGCTTGAATCTGAATCAGGCTTTCATCTAACGGTGGATATTGTTTGCTTTGTGACCAAGGCGAAACCCTGATTCGAAAGACTATATAAAGAGACATCTAGCAACTCTGCATATCTAATCCCCACACCTTATGTGTGATACTAGTTTGCGTGCTAGAGTCGATTCTCCTTTAACCTTTGGTTTTCTTCTTCTAAAACCAGGTTAACGACTTAAGACTTCATTGGGATTGTGAAGCCAGACCGATCCTACTTTTATCGTAGTTCTGTGATCTGATCTTGCATCTTCTATCGTACGAGTACAATCATATTGATTGGCTTGATATTAATATCTCCGATAGGCAAGATATAAAAAGTAGTCACAAACATCTTCGTCTCATTGTTTGTGATTCAGCAACATCTTGTTTCGCTACCATACGATTAAGATTGTTGTGAGGTGATTGATTTATCTAGGTTGTTCTTCGGGAATATAAGACCGGATTATCAATTGGTTCCTGTTCACCTTGATTATTGTCAAAAGACGGAATAAAAACTTTAGGGTTTTTCAGTGGGAGACAGATTGATCTTTTGATAGACTTGTCTGTGTGAGACAGATATGTTTATTGTTAAAGCCTGCGATTGTGGGTCGTAGCAACTCTTAGTTGTAGGTGAGATCACCTAAGGGAATCAAGTGTGCAGTATCCTACTGGGATCAGAGGCATAGGGAGTAAAACTGTACCTTGGATCAGTGGGAGACTGATTGGGGTTCAACTACAGTCCAGTCCGAAGTTATCTTGGAGTAGGGTAGTGTCTGTAGCGGCTTAATACAGTGTGTTCAATCTGGACTAGGTCCCGGGGTTTTTCTGCATTTGCGTTTTCCTCGTTGACAAAATTTCAGGTGTTTGTGTTATTTTAGTTTCCGCATTATATTGTTTTATCTTTATAATTGAAATAATACAGGTTGTGCGTTAGATCATCAATTAGAGTAATCCAACCTTTGGTTGTTGATTGTCATTGATTGATCCTTGGATATTGGTCTTTGGTACCATCCAAGTTATTCCTTGTATTTGATTAGTACTCGCAGTTTCTATTTGAGGAAATCAAATCAAGAGAGAGAGAGATAAACTCGTTGATGTACTTTTAATTGATTGAGTCTTGTTGATTCTCTTAAAAGTATATTCGAGTTTTTCCATACATATTTCTAAGCGAAATATTGGGTGGTGTAGTTAGACCCCCGCTTTTCCAATTGGTATCAGAGCTGGCAAACATGTTTAAGACCTCAAGAGTTTGTATTTGTAGTGATCTGACTATATGGACCATAAAGTCTCAGTTGACGCTTCACCAGGTTTAAAAACCAACCGTAGAAAAAAGTCTGATAAACTGGTTACTCTTCAAAAAGGGTTGGATGAACAAATCCAGATCAACTCTGGTCTGTCGAAATTGCAATTCTTAAGGATTTGATATCTGGTAATAGTCCCTTGGTGATTCTGAGAAACTCTAGTTGTTCCTCTTTAAAGAATAGTCGTAAATCAGATGGTAATCAACGACCGGTTGTTGTGAAAACTGATATGACTAGGAACCACTCAGGCAAACTTCAAGGTTTTGGCCCGTATTGTTATTGTGATTTTTCCAATCACCTTCAACAGGTTTGTATGTCGTTTCAAAAGAGTCTGAATGTTGCAAGTAATCTTTGTAAGAAAATTAAACAACTTTTTGATACTCTGAAAGGACATACAAAACTATCATGAAACTCTAAACAGAGAAGTACTAATAGTATGGGTGCCTTTTCTTTAAGATCTACATTTTCTTTTCAATGGTTTCTTGATAATGGTTGTAGTAGAGATATGAAAGGTGATCTCACGTGGTTTGTTTCGTCTATTGACTATGAAGGAGGTCTTGTAACGTTTGGAGATGGGAGTTGTTGCTACATCAGCAAGAAGGGAACGATCAAGTTGCCCGGTGTTCCAGAAATCCATGATGTAGTATACGTAAAAGGTATGATTGCTAATCTTCTTTCTATTAGTCAAATTTGTGCCAAAGGCCATCGAATTGTCTTCAATGCAAATTGATGTGACATTGTAGACAAAACACTGAAAGTAATTTTTCAAGGAACTCGTGGTAAAAACAACTTTTATCTGCTTGATACTCAGTTTAGCAACCGTTGCAATTTGACTAAGGTGGAACCTACACATCTTTGGCATGAGCGTTTTGGTCACATCAATTATCGTCTTCTAACTAAGATCATTAACAAAGAACTTGTTAGAGGCATTCCCACAATCAATGCAAAGATTAAAGGTGTATGTGGTGCCTGTCAAAAGGGTAAGCAAACGAAAGTTCACCACAAATCATCTCGAGATATTATCACTAAAGCTCCACTTGATTTAATTCATATGGATCTCTTCGGACCAATTCAACAACCCATTGTTGCTGGTAAGAAGTATGCTTTAGTTATGGTAGATGATTACACCAGATTCACTTAGGTTGCATTTCTATCTCATAAGAATGGAACTCTTGGTAAATTCAAGATTATTGTTAAAAGGATCCAGAACGAACAAGGTCGCAAACTAAAGAAAATTAGAAGCAATCGTGGAACTGAATTCAAAGACACCAAAGTATTTGAATTCTGTGACGAACTGGGGATAATTCAACAATACTCACCACCTATCACTCCTCAAGCTAATGGAGTTGCTGAAAGAAGAAATAGGAATATTCAGGAATCGGCAAGGGTAATGCTCCATAACAAAAAACTTACCATTAAGATTTTGGGGAGAAGCTGTTTTTACAGCATGTTACTTGATCAACCGTGTGTATTTACGGTATAAAACCCTTAACAATCCTTATGAGTTGTGGTACGGAAAGAAACCCAACCTACACTATCTTAGAGTGTTTGTAAGTAAGTGCTATATTTTGAAAGATCGAGAACAGAAAGGGAAATTCGACACCAAAAGTGATGAAGGTATCTTTCTTGGCTATGCTTTTGATAGTCGTGGTTTTCGGGTGTTTAACCTCAGATCACAAGTCATGATGGAATCTGTTAATGTTTTCATCGACGACATTAGTAACTTTCATAATGATAATCCTCCTGCTGAATTGCCTCCAACCGAGACAATTGAGAAAGTCAAAGAAATTCTAGAATCAGTTGAAGTTATCCCAACGGTTACTGATCCTGACATTTCTAGTGACGAGGAAAAGAGCACTGATCAAGCCATTCCTGACGAACAAGAACGTGTCCCTCTACGACATCTCTGGGTTCAAAAGAATCATGATCCCAACAGTATTATTGGAGGAAGAGATTCTACAGCCAAAACAAGAGGAAAACTTCAAAATATGTGCAATTTTGGTTGTTATCTTTCACAAGTAGAACCAAGGAATACTGATGAAGCTCTGAACGATCACTTTTGGGTGAATGAAATGCATGAAGAGTTAGATCAATTTCAAATACAAGATGTGTGGGAACTTGTACCTTGTCCCTCAAATGTCAATATTGTTGGTACCAAATGGATATTCAAGAATAAGTCTGATGAATTTGGAACGATTGTCAGGAACAAAGCTAGACTTGTCGCTCAAGGATATTCACATATTGAAGGGATTGACTTTGAGGAGACCTTTGCTCCTGTGGCACGCCTTGAGTCCATTCGTCTTTTGTTATCTCATGCTTGTTTTCTTAAGGTTAAGCTGTTTCAAATGGATATAAAATCCGCGTTCATAAACGGAATTTTAAAGGAGGAAGTCTATGTCGCTCAACCTAAGGGGTTTGAAAATCCTGATTTCCCAGATCATGTGCTAAAGCTCAAAAAGGCATTGTATGGGTTGAAACAAGCACCTAGAGCCTGGTTTGAAAAACTTACCACTTCTCTCATTAGAAAAGGTTTTTCTAGAGGCGGAGCTGATAAAACTTTGTTTACCAAATGGAGTGGGGAAGATGCGGTTATTGCTCAAATCTATGTAGATGATATTATCTATGGATCAACTTCTGAAAAAATTGCAAAGGACTTCCAAGTCTCTCTTGCCAAAGAATTTTAAATGAGCAATGTTGGTGAATTAAAAATTTTCTTAGGATTACAAATTCAACAACATAAGGATGGAATTTACTTATCCCAAGAGAAGTATGCTCGAGACCTTGTGACAAGGTTCGGTCTGGATAAGTCTTCCCTAAAATTAACACCTATGCCCACTACTGGTACACTACATAGAGATGAGAATGGATCAAAGGTGGATCAAAAGTTGTATCGATCTATTATTGGTAGCCTTTTGTATCTTACAGCTACTAGACCTGATATTTCTTTCATTGTTGGTTGTTGTGCCAGGTTTCAGGAAAATCCAAAGGAATCTCATCTTGCAGCTGCAAAAAGGATCATTTAATATATTAATCACACTGCCGAGTATGGTTTATCTTACACTTTTGATGCTAACACTGATCTATCTTCTTATTCAGATGCTGATTGGGCAGGATCTATAAATGACAGAAAAAGTACATCAGGGGGTTTTTACTATGTAGGACTGAATCTTGTAGCTTGGCATAACAAGAAGTAAAATTCTCAATCCCTGTATACATGTGAGGCAGAATATATTGCTGCTGGATCATGTTGTACTCAACTCCTATGGATGAAACAAATGCTACCTGATTATGGAGTTGATACTGGAATAATGAAGATCTTTTGTGATAACTCTAGTGCGATTCGAATCACTGAGAATCCCATTGAGAACTCAAGAACAAAGCACATTGACATAAGGTACAATTTTATTCGTGATCTCTATGAAAATGGTATCATAAGTATGGAATTTGTTCCTTCCGAACAACAATTGGCTGATATTCTTACCAAACCATTAGACACTGCAACACTTGCGGCAGTCTATTGGTGTTGTTTTGGTTCATTAAAACGTTTCTATAACTCTTGCCCCTATGCTTATCTCTATCTTTTAGGAAATTGAATTTGAAACTCTAGTAGGTTTACTCCAGTTCAGTTTCTGTAGAGTTTTTTTTGTCTTGCTAGTGTCATTTTTGTTTCAAAATCCTTATTTTCTTTTGAAATTATGGTCGCTCTTGTTGTTCCCTTGGGAGTGAATCAAATGGGGGGGAGTTCTTTTGAACTTGTGCTTAATGGTCATATCTTGAGGGGTGCGCGGCTGTGGAATTTTGAAGGGGTTATCTTGTATCTTTTAAACCCCTTGATGAATGCTATTAGCTTCGGCTATATGATTGCATCTAAATTAGATGGTATGTATTTTTTATTTTAGTCATGAAATGTCTCTTATGGAAATTTCATTATGATCCCGTTCTTGTACCTTTGCAAATTTTATTGACAAAAAGGGGGAGAATTGATATGTAGTTCACACTACAAAGACATATGGTTTTGGGATCATTGTGTAAGGGGGAGTGGTTTCCATGTGAGATGGAGTATTGACTAAGGGGGAGTGATACATATCACCATAGTATTATTGTTGAAGTTGTGATACAATTGGACTTTGACACTGTATAATAATACTATGACACTGTATAACAATGATCGAGACCGATGCTTTCTCATTGTTATAGATACGGATCTTCAACAACGGTGATGCTAAACTTACAACCTTTTGGATCATTGGATTACTTGGAAGTGACGAAGATTTCGAGGAATGTTGAAGATTAGACATGTGGAATATGAGCTACTAAAGTTTCTTTATCTTTTTTGTATTCCATATGTATTGATGGTTTTGTCAGTAAAATTGACAAAGGGGGAGATTGTTAGAGCATTGCTAGGTCGAACTCGCATGCGTTGCTATCTCAAGCATGTTTGTAAATGTTAGTGATCAAAACTATAAGTCTTGATTTCTAGTCTACTATAGCTAATCTCGGATTAGGATAGAAAGTGTACTTGAGCTCGAGGACTTCATAGAGATTCATCATACAAAAATAAAAACTAAAGGAACCGGTGGAACTTCTCGACAAAAAGGTATGTGAAGACTTGAACTTATATGTCATTCAAAAGTCTATCTACTCTATCTCCTACTTCTTGAGACAAAAAGTCGTATGCTATACATAGACTTAGATTATATACATTTGGTATTTCGAGACGAGTATACCTCGCCTATCTATATCTCGAAATATGTGTTGGTAAGCGTTTCGCTTCGACCATGTTTATCTTTACCTAGTGACCAAAGTCATGATATGTTTCAATCACTTTGAAAATTGTTTTGACGAGAAATGGTGTAACAACTATATAACGTCCTCTAAGAATGTTTCAATGGTTGGAATGAGAGTTTAGATTACATAACCAATGATGAACATAAGTATTGTTGTGGAAACACATATGTGCATAAGTCCTATTCCTTGAACCAAAGTTTGCGAACTTTGTTGATCAAGAGAAACCAGAAGAATGGCTTGTTGCCAAGTCCGCGAACTCAGTCCGCGAACTGCCGAACTTCTCATCCCGAGAAATTCTGCTGGAGTTGACAAACTTGTTACGTGAGTACCAGTCCGCGAACTGGCGAAAATTTTTTCCGAGATTTTCTGATGGAGTTTGTAAACTCTGCCCGGTTGCTTAAGTCCGCGAACCTAGTGTGCGAACTTAAGAAGGTTATATATCTAAAGATGATTTCTGAACTTAAACTTATAAAGACTAAGGAATGCAAATTGAAAACCGTGGCTATAAATTTCATGAACTGATTCAAGTGAATCAAATCATATTTTCTTCAATTGTGTCTTGTGTAGTACACAAGATTTCCTTGCAATTCAACAACTCTCTAACTAGTTCATTTGAGTCACTTGAACTAGTTATGGTGAAGAAGAATATGGTTGGTATGAAATGCTCATATGGATAACATTTTGGTTAACTATTGTTGAACCAACAATGTACACATTTGGGTACGGTTAACAAACCTAGAAGCGTACATTTCATTTGTTTATAAAAAGCTAAGTTTTCGATCTAACGGTTTATAAATATTATCTTGAATCCAAATCAGGTTTTCATCTAACGGTGGATATTGTTTGCTTTGTGACCAAGGCGAAACCTTGATTTGAAAGACTATACAAAGGAGACATCTAGTATTGTGCAAAACTAATCCCCACACTTCACGTGTGATACTAGTTTGCGTGCTAGAGTCGTTTCTCCTTTAACCTTTGGTTTTCTTCTTCTAAAACCAGGTTAACGACTTAAAGATTTCATTGGGATTGTGAATCCAGACCGATACTACTTTTATCGTAGTTGTGTGATCTGATCTTGCATCTTCTATCGTACGAGTACAATCAAATTGATTGGCTTGAGATTAACATCTCCGATAGGCAAGATATAAAAAGTAGTCACAAACATCTTCGTCTCATTGTTTGTGATTCTGCAACATCTTGTTTCGCTACCATACAATTAAGATTGTTTTGAGGTGATTGATTTATCTAGGCTGTTCTTCGGGAATATAAGACCGGATTATCAATTGGTTCTTGTTCACCTTGATTATTATCAAAAGACGGAACAAAAACTTTAGGGTTTTTCTGTGGTAGACAGATTGATCCTTTGATAGACTTGTCTGTGTGAGACAGATTTGTTTATTGTTAAAGCCTGCAATTTTGGGTCGTAGCAACTCTTAGTTGTGGGTGAGATCATCTAAGGGAATCAAGTGCGCAGTATCCTTTTGGGATCATAGGCGTAGGGAGTACAACTATACCTTGGATCAGTGGGAGACTGATTGGGGTTCAACTACAGTCCAGTCCAAAGTTAGCTTGGAGTAGGCTAGTGTCTCTAGCGGCTTAATACAGTGTGTGTTCAAACTGGACTAGGTCACGGGGTTTTTCTGCATTTGCGGTTTCCTCGTTAACGAAATTTCTGGAATCTGTGTTATATCAGTTTCCGCATTATATTGTTTTATCTTTATAATTGAAATAATACAGGTTGTGTGTTAGATCATCAATTAGAGTAATCCAACCTTTGGTTGTTGATTGTCATTGATTGATCCTTGGATATTGGTCTTTCGTACCATCCAAGTTAATCCTTGTATTTGATTAGTACTCGCAGTTTCTGTTTGAGGAAATCAAATCAAGAGAGAGAGAGAGAGATATATAAACTCGTTGATGTAATTTTAATTGATTGAGTCTTCTTGATTCTCTTAAAAGTATATTCGAGTTTGTCCATACAGATTGCTAAGCGAAATATTGGGTGGTGTTGTTAGATCCCCGCTTTTTCAAGATGCCTCTAAGTTGAATATTTATCACTAACCCATGGAATTCTGCTGGGAAGAACCACAAATTGAAGTGATGAAATATTATGAAGAATATTGTTAAATATTCAGTTAAAGATTATAGATAATTAACTGATGGCTCTATACTAGTAGGCATGCTGTCTAGGAGCATTAATTATCTGAGAATTGAGAGATATGAGCTTGTTGAAACGTCATATCTCTCATATATAGTCAGGGAAAACGTTGTTGCATCCTGAAGACGTTGTTGCTCTATACTAGCAAGCATGTTGTCTAGGAGTCGTTCAATCTTTCGATTCTATATAGAAATAATTACTGATATTGCTCATTATTTATGAGATGTGTCGTTGCCTCAGCTAAGAGACTACACATCTACATATACTCTGAGAGACAGCCTTCTCAGTCAGAGATTTCACGGCATGAGCTTTCATGATTCAATGAGAGACATGAGCCTCAATACTCATCTGATTGCCGGATCAGGAGCATGTATAATTATGGTTTTATGATTTTAACCCTTGTCGAAATCCACCATCTACAGAAAGGTATGGAATATCAAACAACTTATTCTTATGAAGGCTTTTTCGAAAAAGAGGTTTTATTCAAAGAAGCTAAATAAGCGGGATGTTATTTGGCGAAACCCTAACTTCACCATGAATACAAAGAAGATAAAAATGAGTCTGTGAAACATCAAAGCGGCTACACGGAAAAAAGGGAAACTGGTCATTGAAAGCAGACGCCCGGATCGCCAACGCCTCTTTCAGAGCCCTTTCAAGCACTTTCCCCAACAATCTTTCGGACAACAGACGTTCCATTCAGAAGCCGCCTCCGTAACAACAACTCCAACATCCCACCCGGAAACCTCCTCAGCAACAACATTTTCCGCCTCCCGTCCAACACCCACTTCAATAACCGTCTCAGAATATGCTACTACAACTTCTCCAACGTCCCGGACAGCAGTTTCGGCGTCCAGTCCAAAAGCTTCTTCAGTTTCGTCAACCACAGCGGCGTCTTCCTCGAAAGCTTTTTCAACGGGCTTTCGAGGGTGTCCCAGTTCATCCGCATCAGAATCAAAGATTATGGCACCATCTCGGGCAGGGAAATTAAGATGGCTCTCCCCTAAAAGTATCACAAACTCAGTCTTCCACTGCTTCAACCGAGAGGCGAGTTGTTCATCCCCAGCGCTGGGCTGTGAAGAAGTTTCGTTTCCTTGAGGTATCTCAACGCGCTGGGATACTTCATCGTCTCCCCTCTTTTCCTCCATTTCCATCAGAGTCATGAAAGCCTAAACATGCATCCGCACTCCACATAAATAGGTGAAAGGCATTCCCTTAATAATTTCGCCAGCTTCACGAAACAGAGAATTAATTCTTCCCAATGCCTCCTCATGAGAAGAAAACTAGTTTTTGTCTATCCCAAAGATTCTCTCCGAAGAGTCATAGGTACGGTTGTCACTGGAAGACCCCATTATCTATCGCAAAATCAAAAAATGGGATAAGTTCTCACCCTATCTGCACCAGCAATCTACATGAACAAGAAAACAGAATGAGGAACCAGGAGAAAGCACGAGACGATACCTGTAAAGAGGATAGACGTGATTTCAAGACGATCTGTACGAACGAAGGATTCAAGATCGCATTTTATATTCAGCAGAGTGATGAAATACGAAAAAGGAAAACTTTCTACCAGTCGTGAATTAAGGCATGGTATCGGCTGGAAAAGATATTTATCTATGCGAGTCAATTAAGGTTTGATAAAAAAAACGTGGAAGTACGTGTTTGGAACATGATGGCATACGTTATCGCTACTACTCTACTGCCAGCCCCGAAAATTGAAAGCGAAACCAGCAGTATAACATGAGGAGGAGAGCTAACACCTTTCATACGGACGTGATACTTTGGGATATGAATAAGGAAAGGATTTCCTACCCGAGCCACGCATGGAAAGAGGCAACCGGGCTAGCAATAGACGCCAACAGTCTGCGCCACACAGAGCCAACAACCCGCGCCACGCCAAGCCAGCGCCCATCCCAAGCTGATCTAATGCTAACGGCTCCATCCCAAGACGATCCAATGCATGCGGCTCCATCCCAAGCCGCACAATACCTGCAACTCCCAGTCCAAGCCGACCAACGCCAGCAGCTCCGTTTTAAACCACACCATGCCAACTGCTTGCCAAGCCAAGCCATCAACGCCAACAACTCTGCGTTCCCTAGCCTAGCCAAACTGACGCCAATTGTTTGCATCCCGGCCATCAACCACCTCTACCACTCCGTGGCCTAACTAGCAGCACCACGAGCAGAATCTACACAAATCCACCAACACAAGAATCACGAATTCTCCCTACCTCCCGAAAAAGGTTAGACAGATCTTCCTGACCATCTCTTCATGACTTGCCGTTTCGATTTTGTCCTTGTCTGTCACCATCTTATGCTTACCTCGCAACAAAGCCCCTGTTCTGATCTAAGCAGGGGACTTAACGTTGATGTTGGTTTTTAGCTTAGGGATAAAATCATAAAACCTTAGTCAAACAGTGACGTCACACTTGAGTAATAATGTCGCCACTAGCACATTTATTGAAACATTCAACATGTCTGCGTAAAATTACCGGGGTACCTTTTTTATGTATATGTCATGCTCCACGGCAGGGTCCTCGGTACTGACTGGCATCATCTCTACACATTCCATCCACGCATGCTAGCCAAACGTGCCAATAGCATGCTAGGCCAGCCACATCTCCGCGCCAAAGGCATGCCGACCATGCCAACCGCACCACCGTGCCAATGGCCTGCCATGCCAGCCACATCTCCGCGCCAAAGGCATGCCAACCATGCCAGCCGCATTACCATGCCAACCGCACCACCATGCCAATGGCATGCCATTCCAGCCACATCTCCACGCCAAAGGCATTCCAGACGCACCACCGTGCCAATGACGTGCCATGCCAGCCACATCTCCGCGCCAAAGGCATGTCGACCATGCCAGCCGCACCACCATGCCAATGCCCTACCATGCCAGCCACATCTCTGCGCCAAAGACATGCCAACCATGCCAGTCGCACCACCGTGCCAATGGCATGCCATGCCAACCACATCTCCGCGCCAAAGGCACGCCGACCATGCCAGCCGCACCACCGTGCCAATGGCCTGCCATGCCAGCCACATCTCCGCGCGAAAGGCATGCCAACCATGCCATCCACACCATCGTGCCAATGGCATGCCATGCATGCCACATCTCCGCGCCAAAGACATGCCAACCATGCCAGCCGCACCACCGTGCCAATGGCATGCCATGCCAACCACATCTCCGCGCCAAAGGCATGCTGACCATGCCAGCCGCACCACCATGCCAATGGCATGCCATGCTAGCCACATCTCCGCGCCAAAGGCTTGCCGACATGCGATCCGCACCATCATGCCAATGTCATGCCATGCCAGCCACATCTCCGCGCCAAAGGCATGCCGACCATGCCAGCCGCACCAACGTTCCAATGGCCTGTCATGCCTTCCACATCTCCGAGCTAAAGGCATGCCAACCATGACAACCGCACCACCGTGCCAATGGAATGCCATGCTAGCCACATCTCTGCGCCAAAGGCATGCCAACCATGCCAGCCGCATCACTGTGCCAATGGCATTCCATGCCAGCCACATCTCCGTGCCAAAGGCATGCCGACCATGCCAGCCGCACCATCGTACCAATGGCATGCCATGCCATCCACACCTCCGCACCAAAGCCATGCCGGCCATGCCTCCATGCCGCTGGCTGCCAAACGAAGGGTTGCAACAATCAACAGCCACCCTTCCTTCTGAGATGCAAATCTAAGCCGTCCAAGTTTGCCACCAAACGCGTGGCAACTTTTCGCCCAATGCCAAGCCCTAATTTTGGTCGCGCCTAAACTATGCCAAAACCCTAATTTTGGCCGCGCCTAAGACTATGCCAAAATCCTAGCTTGGCGGCGCCTAAACTATGACAAAGCCATGCCGGCCATGCCTCCATGCCGCTGGCTGCCAAACGAAGGGTTGCAACAATCAAAGACCACCCTTCCTTCTAAGATACAAATCTCAGTTGTCCAAGTTCGCTACCAAACGCGTGGCAACTTTTTTCCCAATGCCAAACCCTAATTTTGGCCGCGCCTAAACTATGCCAAAACCCTAATTTTGGCCGCGCCTAAGACGGTGCCAAAACCCTAATTTGGCCACGGTGCCAAAGACCTAATTTTGTCACGCCAAAGCCATGCCAGCCATGCCTCTGGCTACCAAACGGAAGGTGGAAACAATCAACGGTTGTTCTTCCTCTTGAGATGAAGATCTCAGCCGTACAACCTTGCCACCAAACTACTTGTGGCAATCTCTTGGCTACGGTGCCAACTCTTGGCCACAGCGACAAAGCCCTAATTTGTCCACGCCAAAGCCATGTCGGCCATTCCTCCATGCTACTGGCTTCCAAACGAAAGGTTGCAACAATCAACGGCTATCCTTCCCCCTGAGATGCAGATCTTAGCCGCACAAACTTGCCACCAAACGAATTGTGGCAACCTTTGGCTAAGCTGCCAACTCTTTGGCCACGACATATACTTAACTATGCCAATTCTTTGGTCACGGCACCAAACTCTAATTATCCACGCCAAGAGCATGTGCATGCCATGCCAGCACCGTGGCCACGCCATCGGATACCAACGGAAGGTAACCACAATCAACGGATAACCTTCCTCTCAAGATGCAAAATCTCGGCCGTCTAAAGTCACCACCGAACCGGCAAGCCTCTCAATATTAACTTGCCAAACAATAGCAACATGCTACACATTTTCCACGAAAACACTCGAGACATCAAAACATGTCACAAACTGGGGGATGCTCATCAGGGTATTGGTCTGGAGGTTTACAGCGTGCGGCGTACACTACGCCCGTTACAAGAAAGTCATAAGAGTGAGGCGGTTAGTAAATACTGGAAGTAATGGTGAAACGTTTCCTTCATTATGGAAGCATCAATTCCAGGCGTTACCCGTTACCGATTTCTTCCATTTACTCAACCGTTTCCACCTCTTACGAGACCAGGGTACGTTTTTGTTGCGACTTGTATAAATAGGTCTCACCTATTTCCACCAAAGAACAAGTTTTGGTCAGGAGAATACAACACTCGAAAATCACTTGTTAGCTTTCCCATCTGTTAGCTTTCCACTTTCTGATACAAGTCGTCAAACAACTACTCTTCCAGAATCAACTATTCTGGTCTCAACACTCTCTTCGCTTCCCTCCCTAAAACCAACCCTTCTCCTTCACTTTGTGACCGAAGCAAGCCTGGAACGGCCATTTCTTGGTTTAGGCCGTATTTGTACAGATTGATCTCTTGAATAAAAGTACTCCCTTGCAGTACATTATTTAGGGTTTAGACTCGTTTGTCACCCACACACTCGAAATTACCGAAATCAGCAGAAACTGTTTTCACCCTCAAACACCCTCTTGCAGCAGAACAGCACCAATACCAGTATCACAGGCATCAGTTTCTACAACAAATGACTTATTGAAATTTATTAGAGCTAATATAGGAGTAGAGGACATGGCTTCCTTGAGTTGTTGAAAGGCTGATGTAGCTGCAGGGGACCAAAGGAAAGCATTTTTCTTGAGTAAGTCAGTGAGTGGTCTGCTAATGAGGCCATAATTTTTCACAAATTTCCTGTAATAGCCAGTGAGGCCCAAGAATCCTCTGAGTTATTTGAGTGTATGTGGAATTGGCCAATTGATCATAGCAGAAATATTTGCAGGGTCAGCTTTAACCCCTTCAGCAGTAATGATATGTCCCAAATACTCCAGCTCATGTTGGTCAAAACAACACTTGGAAAAGTTGGCAAATAGCTGATGCTTTCTCAATATATCCAGTGTAAGTTGCAAGTGCAAAAGATGCTCCTCCAAGGAAGAACTATATACAAGAATATCATCAAAGAACACTAAGATGAACTTCTTTAAGTGGTCTTGAAAGATATCATTCATAAGAGCTTGGAAGGTAGAAGGTGCATTGGTAAGTCCAAATGGCATCACCTTGAATTCAAAGTGGCCATGATGAGTTATGTATGCAATCTTGTAAATTTCAGCAGAAGTTACCCTTATTTGGTGATATCCAGCTCTTAAATCAATCTTTGAAAAAAAAATCTTTCCATGTAATTCATCAAGAAATTCCTCTATAATAGGAATTGGAAATTTATCTTTGACTGTGATGTTGTTAAGTTTCCTATAATCAACACAAAACCTCCATGTGTTGTCCTTCTTTTTGACCAAAAGGATGGGAGCAGCAAAAGGACTGTGACTTGCTTGAATGATGCCAGACTGAAGGATATGTTGAACTAGTTGTTCCACCACTGACTTCTAAATGTAGGGACACTTATAAGGTCTCATGTTAACAGGTTCAGAATTTGGATTAAGTGGAATTGAGTGGTCTAGGTTTCTCTGAGATGGAAGGGATTTTGGCTCAGAAAAAACATCAGAATATTGATTAAGTAATTCTGAAATTGGAGGTGGGGGAGGAGTAGCTGTTGGTGAAGTGGAGATGGAAAAAAGTTGGCCAATCAGGCCGTGAGTATGTTTTTTGAAGAATCTTGTAGCTGCATTGCCACTCATCGTGCTGCAAGAAGCTTTATCTTGAGTACCAGTAAGTGTAATTTTCTTCCCATTATATTTAAAAGAAATACTCAATTTGGAAAAATTAAATATCACATCACCCAATTGCTTCAGCCAATCAGCTCCCAAAACCAAAGCCACCAAGTGGTAAAAGTCTTAAACTACCAGAAAACTTGTGGTTGTGCATAGACCAATTTAAATTTGAGCATATACCATTACTGACAGTTCTATCACCATTAGCCATAGTGACTAACATGCTAGCAGTTGGTTCAATGGAACAGTTGAGTTGCCTAGCAATGTCACTATCAATGAAACTATGTGTGCTTCTTGTATCTATAAGCATAGATATAGCTTTCTTGTTAATAAGACCAGGAATTCTAATAGTCTCACCAGAATTATTACCTGTCAATGTATGAAGGGAAATTTCCATGTCACTCTCCAAAGGTGAGTCTTCTTCTTCAAGGTGAGTAGCTGCTTCAGATTCCAGAGAACTGTCTTCACTCTCAGTTCCAATCATCAAACACAGATGTTGTTGTTTACATATATGACCCCTTTTGTAGATTTCATCACAATTATAACACAGACCTCTGGCTTTTCGAGCTTGCACCTGGTCAGGGGTGAGTCTTTTAATAGGAAGAGATGTGTTATGTTTTGGTAAGATGTTTGAAGTGGATGAAGTTGATTGAGTGGAAGAAACTGGTGTAATAGGGGGTTGTGGAGTAAAATGTCTAGTGGTTGAAAAAGAAGTGGAATATGCTCTAGGAGCTGGTTTGACAGACTTTTGTTGTAGATCCAGGGTTTTCTCTTGCATTCTAGCTAGAGAGAATCCAGTTAACAGTGTGGTAGGACCAAACATAAGCACTGGCTCTCTTAATTCTTCTTTCAACCCACCAATAAAACTGCTAATGAAATATTCCTCTGTGAAGATATTGTGTTTACTTAACAGTAGTGCCTTCAGATGTTCAAATTCCTCAAAATAAGCATCCACAATTGTAAGTTGAGATAATTTATTGAACAGAACCACAATGTTTTCATGAGCAGGATTTTTAAAACGAAGACAAACATTACTACTTAAGTCTTTCCAAGAGATATGAGGTCTATTTAATCGAAAATTATCAAACCATTTAGCTGCCTTGCCATCAAAATGCATTGTAGCTATTCTAGCTTTGTTAAATTCAGGAATCTCATGCATCTGAAAGAAATACTCACATTTATTAAGCCATCCTTTTGGATTATCTCCATCGAAACGTGGAAAATCCATCTTTGGAAGATGATGATGATGATTGTAATCACGGCCCCCTGACTGATTGTGAAATGAATTCTCAACCTGTAGATTGTGTCCCTGAGTTCCATTATGATCACCCCGGTGGAAACTCGTTGTAGACAAGAGATCCTCCATCTGAGATCTCATCATCGATTTGATTGACAACATATGTGAATCCAAGCTAGTTTTCAGTTTGATTTCGAATTCATCTTTGGTAAGTACCGGCTCGAGCTGGAGATTGATATTATCAATCTGAAGCTGTAGTTTATTAGTTGTATCCGTTAGCTCTTTACCAGTTTGAGCAACCATGGTGGAAAAACAATTGTGAGCTAAATTTGATGCGTGGGTAGGAAAGAACAGCTCTGAATACCAATTGTACTGGAATGGTACGATTAGCAATCGGAATACTGAACTGAATTTGAAAGAATAAAGGAAAAATGGTAACAATCTTCCGAAGCAGCCTCAAAACAATTTATTAATATCTTCTTAACGTTTACAAAATAGTTTCTCAATCTAATAAAGAAGAAAGAAGAAGATAACCAGATCGGATTGAGCTAATCCAAGTGTGACACCTGTCCCCATCTTTGACTAATCCGACTGAGACACATGCTACTGAATTATTAGCCACTAACTAATTACTGGGTACAACCAGTGCATTGATCAGGGCAGACCACGGTTCAAGAATAGTTATATGCAGGTATATGACACATTGACAAACAAGCTTGAGATAAAAACGCTTGCGAGTTCGACCGAGCAGTGCTCTAACATAACTGTTTGAGGGTAAAAACTGGTTCTACGGTTTTTGGTAAATTTGGGTGTGTTGATGAGAAACGAATTCAAACCCTAAACAATGCACTGCACGGGAGTTCTTTTAGATTTGAGAGATCAATCTGTAAGACTCTGGCCTAAACCAAGAAATGGTCGTTCCAGATTCAATTGGGTCACAAAGTGAAGGAGAAGGGGTTGATCTTAGGGAGGGAAGCGAAGAAGGTGTTTGAGATCAGAATATTGAATTATGAAGGTGTGGATGTTTATGACTCGTGTCAGAATGTGGAAATCGCTTGCAGAAAGTAAGCTATCAGTTCTTCGTGTTTTCTGGATACTTGTTTTGATAACACTTTCCCTCTTGATATAGGTTAAAAACCTATTTATACAAGTCATTTGAGCGTACCCCTGATCTCATAGGAAGTGGAGGAGATTAAGTAGTGAAGCAGTGGGATTGTGTAAGAGGTGGTGATCATTAATAGTAGTTAATTTACACTTTGTCTACACTCTCTCATGTTTATTGTGTGCTTTGTGTAAGTGTGTGAGAAGAGTGTGTATGTAGGGTCTGTGTTGGTCCTTTATATTGTCTTTTCTCTTCTCTGGATTGGCAAGGTTTGTTATTCATTTTGTTCTTTTCTGTTGCATAACTGCTATCTTGGTATCAGACTGAGAAAGTCTTCCTTTCTCAGGGTTTCTCGATCCGCCATGGATTTCAATAATTTCTCAGAGATTTCAATTTTTTTCATTCAATAGCTCATTCCTTTGTTCTTAATTTGAGTTTTTCGAGCTATTTCTTTCTCTCTGAGATTTCGTTTTCGTAACTTCAGTTTTTCAGATTTTGTTTTTCAAATTCTTTTCAATGGATCAATGAACCTTTGCACAGATTTCTTTCAATCAACTTCTTAATATCATCTCCTTTAAACTTACTAATTCCAACTACTTGACTTGGAAATCTTTGGTTTTAGCCCTGTTCACCAAATTTCGTGTTACTGGTTATCTTGATGGATCTGTAGTTAGTCCGCCTCAATACACATCTCGTAATCACCAGAATAATGATATTGTCAATCCTGCATACACAACCTGGCAAGATGAAGATTCAACAATTATTCTACTTCCCAACTCGTTGATTTCAGACGCTTTTCTTCCCTATGTGGCTGGTGCTACCTCTTCACATGAACTTTGGTCTAATATTGCGGCCAGAATTTCTCAAGCTTCTGCAACTCACATGATTTAATTACGCACCAAACTTCAATCTATCAAGTTGGGTAATGATTCTATTCAAACTTATCTCAATAATATTACGAAAGTCGTTGATGCCTTAGTTGCTGCTGGATCCATTGTGAGTGATGGTGAATGTGTTGTTATTACTTTGTCTGGTTTTCCTACTTCCTATGGTTCATTTGCTACTACCATCAGGGTTAGATGTCCTCCGGTCACTAGTGTTGAATTACATAATCTATTGTTAAGTGAAGAGGTGGTTATTTCATCTAAACATGCCTCTCTAGTTGCTGAGTCTGAAAACAAAGCATTTTATCCAATTATCATTATAGATACTCTGCTCCTCCCATGAGAGGTGGTTATTACTCATCTCCTAGAGGTAGAAGGGCACCTAATTCAGGACAGAGAGGTGGTTAATCTTTCAATCAAAGGCATGCACCATCCTTTACATCAGCACCTCCTCCATCTTCATTCAAACCTGTACCACCTCCATGTCAAATTTGTAATGGGGATGGTCATCTTTCTCCTGAATGCACAATATATTGAATTTTGCTTATCAATGTAATCAACCACCTTCAAATCTTCATGCTATGTTAGTTGCAGCTAACATCTTTTGGTGAGAACCCTTGGTATGCTGATAGTGATTCTAATCAACACATCTCCACTACTGCTTCTCCTGCTAAAGATTACAGTAATTATGATGGTTATGATTCTATTCAAACAGCTAATGGTGAAGGTATGTCCATTTCTTCTGTTGGTAATTCTCTTATACATACTCCATATAGGCAGTTTAATCTTCAACACATTATTCATGTTCTTAAATCTTCAACCAACCTACTTTCAGTCTATAGGTTTACAACTGACAATAATTGCACTATAACCTTCTCTTATGTTGGTTATACTGTGCAGGATCTTCATACTGGGGAGATTCTGTTGCAGGGCCCTCACAATAATGGACTTTATCCAATCAATTTTCAAAAGCATATTCATGCTCTTCATGTCAATCATGTCTCCTCTACAGTTTGGCATCACAGACTTGCACATCCTTATTTTCAAGTTTTACAAAGAGTCTGTAATAAACTATCTCTAAATAATTTTTTTAAGTCACGTATCTTTTGTGAATGTTGTCAGTTGGGTAGGTCTCATAAGCAGCCTTTTCTTACTTCTACTAGTTTTACTACCAGGCCTTTAGAACTTCTTCACATGGATCTTTGGGGTCCTTCTCCAGTTGCTTCAAATAGTGGCTATCATTATTATGTAAACATCATTGATGACTACACCAAATTTTGTTGGATATTTCCCCTTTATGCAAAATCTGATTTCAAGACTATATTCTTCAATTTTAAATCATATATTGAGCATGCACTTGTTCTTAGAATTGATACAATCAGAACTGATGGTGGTGGTGAGTTTACTAATAGTGAATTGGCTACTTTTACTGCCCAACATGGTATTAAGCATGAAGTCACATGTCCTCACACCTCATAACAGAATGGTGTCGCTGAAGCTAAATACAGGCATACTCTTGACATTAGTAGAACTTTTCTTATTCAAGCCCATTTACCTGAATCTTTCTGGGTTGATTCTTTCATGACTGCCAACTACATTATCAATATGCTACCAACCAGATCCATTAACTTTAAAACACCATTTGAACTGCTCTTTAACAAACAGCCTAATTACATCATTCTCAAAAGCTTTGGATGTTCCTGTTACCCATGGCTAATACCTTATGCTCCAAATAAACTAGCACCTAGGAGTGTCTCTTGTATTTTTCTTGGTTACAGCCAAAATCAAAAAGGATATAAGTGTTTGGAGCATGTTAGTGGCAGAGTTTATGTTTCTAGACATGTTATCTTCAATGAGAATGTATTTCCTTATTCCACTTTGGTCTCCAGTTCAAGACCAACTTACACAGTTCTCACTCAGACTGCATTCAATTCTGAATCAGCCTCTATATCTGCTTCTATTCCAGTTTCTCCACCTGAATTTTCTTCTACTTCTGAGATAGTCTCCATACCATCCACTGTTGCACCTCAGTCTAAATCCAATGTTGTCTCAAATTTTCATTCCATGCAAACTAGAGGCAAATCTGGAATTAAAGTACCAAAATTTTATCTAGCTTCTCATCATCCACTATCTGTTGCCCTTATTGCCAAAGCTCTACCTGTTACTCCTACTTGATTTTCATCTGCAAACAAGATTCCTGATTGGAGAGCCTCAATGTTTGATGAGCATACAGCCTTGCAAAACACTGGTACTTGGACCAAAATTCCTTTACCTCCTGGCAAACAAGTCATTGGTTGTAAATGGGTTTATAGAGTTAAACACAAAGCTGATGGTTCCATTGATAAGCTTAAATCCATACTTGTAGAAAAAGGATTTCTTCAACAACATGGATTGATTAAAATGAGACATTTAGTCATGTTGCTAAGACAACTACAATAAGACTCATTATTTCTCTAGTAGTTCACTTCAATTGGAAGATTACTCAGTTGGATGTCAGCAATGCTTTTCTGCATGGTGACTTACAAGAGGAGGTATATATGACTCCGCTACCTGGATTTGTGGATCCTGATCATCCATAGTATGTCTGCAAATTGCACAAGTCACTCTATGGACTCAAACAGGCTCCTAGAGCTTGGTATGACAAGCTACATTCTGTACTGCTCTCACTTGGCTTTACTGCTTCTGCTTCTGATACTTCTATGTTTGTGCGAGTTCAAGGAAAGTTTATCACTGTTGTCCTTGTGTATGTTGATGACATACTCTTAACTGGTAATTCAGCTGCTTATTGTTCAGCTTTGCTCAATACTCTTTCTCAGCAATTTCCAGTTAAGGACTTAGGTGGCCTTCATGTTTTCTTGGGACTTGATAGACACATTTTCGTGTCTGAATTGTCCTCAGTGTCTCTATTGCTAGTGCTTGATTTTGTACTTATTATGGTGTTTTTATGTTTGGGTAGGTGTTTTTGGAGAAATACACTTGTGTGGAAAAAGTTGCTCAAAAAGTGCTATTTGGACCCCGGGAGAACATTTGCTATACGGACCCCAGATTTGGCTAAGGGGAACCCCAAGGTTATGCGTAGCCCAAATTCATCCTCAGCACCCAAATTTGTCCTCAGCACCCATATTCTATTCGCACCCCTACTCTGGATAGGAGGCAACCCTTTCTTCCCCACGATTTGAAATTTTTTTGCGGGAAAAAGTTGTGAAGCTGGCTGAAATTAGGGTTCATCTCCTGGACTGGATTTAAAGAGATTCAATCACTGGAATCTATTATGATAGGCATGTTTCTTCTTAACAGGCTTGGTATGCTCGATGGATTTGATCCAGTTGGGCTGGATAAGCCGGGAGAAGAAAAACAGAGAGTGAGAAATTTCGGTCTCTGTTAATGACTTGCCAGACAACATCATAACTTCTGGTGGGATTTTTGGCGAGTTTTAGGGAGATTAAAGCGTGTGAATTGGTTGGAGATATCCTTTTTCGATTAAACAGGACTGGTATGCCAGTTGGATTCGTCTAAATTTGGCTACAATCTCGTGTGGAAGAAAACAGAGAACACGAGTTCTTCACGGGTTTTGTGTGTTCATAACATGTTCTGTGTGTATTTGGAGTATGCTGAGTCGCAACAGATGCATTGTGGAGTTAATAAAAGAGATTATACACATAATTCACAGCTGCAGATGCATGGCGCAGGCAAGAAAGGAAAGAAAATATTTTTTTTACTGCCTGAAGTATGAAGAGATTATTCGGAGTAATAAGGAGATATTCGAAGGCCTGTGTAGTATATATAGAGTGTTGGAGTATCAGAGAAGGGGACGGAGAGTTTGGGGGAGATTAGAGAGCTGAAAATCAAGTTGCAGGAAAACTGTTTTCTGCTGGTGCACTGAAGAACACGAAGAACTTTAGACGCACAGAGACATTCATTTATCAACAGTGACAACGACACACAGGCGAGGGTCGAGAATCAGCGACAGTACTCTGTTCTGTCGTTCTTTTCAGTTTATAACACTTATAACCGTTGCAAACCCGGTTTTTAATATTTTCTCTCCATTTCATCTTTGTAAACAATTTTTGAAGCAATGAACAAATATTTCGAGCGTGTTTACACAATGATGAGCTGAACCTATCCTCTGGGGCGAAGGAGGAAGCTAATTCACCAATAAAAAGTGGTAATCTCTAATTTATGCAATTATTATATGATTATTTTCCTAGATAAATAAATTGATAAAATGGTTTTTGTTAAACAATTGTCATTTCAATTGATGGAGCATGCTAGCCTGGGGTTTTGATGTCCCATATTTTCGACCTACAATTGTTATTTCTAAAAAAACAACTATTGCAATATTAAGAATCAATTTGAATGCATGATTTGCATGATTATAATTAGAGAATATAAATCACTTTGATTTGGTAAAGTGGATTCCATAGCCCAGTCTTCTCCATATTTTTCATATCACTTTATTTAAGTTTGCTATATTTTTAGTCTTAAAATTAAATCTAAAATCTGCTTTCACAAGTCTCACGAACTTTACTACAACTCAATTTAAATATTTTTGGCCGCCGACGCGGACTTGTCTTTAGGCTAGAGTTTAGATTTTTTTTTTTAGGTTTTTATTTGTTTTTCATTTTTATTTTATTTGTTCTTCTTTACGTTTCTGGGTTTTTGTCTTTTCCTTACAGATTTTGGAATTTGGAGCGAAAGAAAAATTTGCCAAAGCTTTTGGTGAATACTTAAAGATTTGGAGTAAAAGCAAAGCGAAAGGAGCGAAAGAAAAGGAGAATAAAAATTAATTAAAAAAAGAGAGAGAGACAATTTTTTTTTTAGAATTTCTTTTAGATTATTTTTTCTTTTGCACTTTATTTTTGGACTTTGGACTTGGACTGGGACTTTATTTTTTTTAAACCCTACGGAAGGGTAGTTTAAATATAACTGTTTGCAGAGAAGGACGATTACGATATCGCCTCGGCCCCTCGGGTTCGTACATGACATAGGAGTCGTGGCCCGAGTCGACTTCAGCGGTTCATCCCCCGTCTGGTACGGGAGGTAAGTTTGTCGAAACACTCGCGAATCTCCTGTCAGCGAGTTACTGTATTCCTTCGTTTGCATATATGCTGAGGATTTGAAAACGGCTGCTTTAATTTCCTAGTAAAGGGCAAGGACTGGCCATACAAGATAAGGGTTCGGATTTCATCACCGTTCCCTTCTTGCCCGCCTTAGGAAAACGAAACCAAACGCGAACCTAAGCCTAAAATTTGACTAGAACGAGACCTATAGGGTAACGAGCTTAATAGGAAAGTCATTCGAAAAATATTGGTTACTCTTTTAAGCATGATTCAAAGTTCATGATGGTTTCTGTGAGTTGAATACGTCGCCTTGTAACGCTGTTGAGGCCTTGGGTATCAAAGCTCCATTGAGCTTCCCTCGTCTCGATTCAACTTACTTAAACTCGGATTGATTCTAGAGGGGTTTGCTTAAATTGTAACGAGTTTCCTTTCGAAGGATTATAAGCTGGTCTAGAAACAATCTAAGTGGAGCCATCATGCTTTTTGTTTGCTAGAAATCAGTAGGTTTGTTGTGGTGGAGTCATCCTTGTTTGTGTTTTCATAGAACTTCCTATCCTTTTAGGATTTCTTTCTTTTTCTTTTGTTTTTCTAGTGTATGCCCAAGGTTATTAAAGAGCGGGCTTGGAAAAGAAACACTCTAGGTCGTTTGATTAGTGATAAACCTAGTAGTTCTTCTTGTGAAGGCGGGGAGATCGAAGACTCTTCTTTTGAGAGCCCTGCTTTTGGAAACTTCAGTTTTGAGAATCTGTCTCTTCGTGTGGAAAATACCCCTAGTACTTCAACTGTGCCATCAATGGAAACTTTAAAAGATTACATGTTCCCAACTAGGTCCACCCGAGATTCGTGCATTAAATTGCCAGCCACTACGGCTAATTTCGAGATAAAACCTAGTATTCTTCAGATGATCCCTACATGAGAACCCTTATTTTCATATTAGGGATTTTTAGGAAATTTGTGGGACAATTAGAATAAAAGACCTTACTGATGAAGTCTTGAAACTTAAGATGTTTCCCTTTTCCTTGAGAGATAAAGCCAAGACCTGGCTGAACAACCTACCATCTGAATCCATTGAAATATGGCAGGAACTTATTGTTGCTT
This sequence comes from Papaver somniferum, assembly GCF_003573695.1. Taxonomy (NCBI): domain Eukaryota; kingdom Viridiplantae; phylum Streptophyta; class Magnoliopsida; order Ranunculales; family Papaveraceae; genus Papaver; species Papaver somniferum. The sequence continues at coordinate 25,681,338 of NC_039360.1, read as the reverse complement.
TCTATATGAAATTCTACCCTAAGCATAAAACTGCGTCTGTTAGGCAGAAAATTAGTGCTAGTGTGCAACAAGAGAGAGAGTCTCTTTATAGGTTCTTAGAGAGATTCAATGATCTCCTATCCCAGTGTCCTCACCATGGATTTGATAAGATGAAACTCGTAGAGATTATTTATGATGGCTTAGACTATTCAACCAAAGCCATGGTTGAGTCTATGTGCGCTGGCGAGTTCACTAGTAAAAGTTTTGATGATGCTTTCACCTTCTTAGGAGTTGTCGCCGAAAAATCCCAACAGTGGGAGTCTTGTGTTGAACCCCCCAAAAGACTCTTGGTCAATAGAAGTAGCACCAATATGGTAGATACAAGCTTCGGGTCTGATGCTAAGTTTGGTGCTTTGTCTAGAAGGTTAAAAGCTTTGGAATTGAATCATCCTAAACATAGGTCTCTTGTTGAACCTGATGATAGGTTTAGAGCTTCTCAAGTGTCTAGTTGTGGAGTAGAACCCAATAACTCGTTTTGGGAAGGTCAGGTTAGTGAAGAGCAAGCCCATGCTGTCTATAACAATGCTAGGTTTGAGATCCGTCAGAAGTTTGACCCATACTCAGAGACTTACAACCCTGGTTGGAGAAACCATCCTAATTTTTCTTGGTCTAAGGGTCAGAATCAAGGACAGTCTAGTAATTCTCAGCCTCTCCCAGGTTTTGGTTATGCTAAGAACTCTTCAGGTCAACTCCAGTTTCAGAATGAGAAAAAGATCTCCACCTTAGAATAAACCCTTACTATGTTAGCAAAGAACCATGAGATGTTATCAAAGAACCACTGTGGTTTTCAAGAAGAAACCAGGTAGAATTTTAAGAATAATTCCCAGTCTCTTGCTAACTTAGAACTTCAAGCGGCCAAATAGCTAAGTTTCTTAGTGAAAGATAAGATGGAAGATTCCCTAGTCAAACTGATCATAACCCTAAAGGAGAGAAATCGTACAATCATGTGAATTCTATAACGACCCTTAGGAGTGGAGAGAAAGTTGACAATAAGGTTGCCATGCCTGATAGTGAACATATTGTAGTTCACCCTTCTGAGACAGAAATGAGGAGACTGATAGAGTCTCCAAAGATACCAATGAGGGTCATGCTGAGCCCGGATTTGTTCCCAGAGCCCCGTTCCCCCAGCTGCTAGTTCCAACTAAGAGGGATTCCAACATTAATGATATATTGGAGGTTTTTAAGCAGGTTACTATCAACATCCCATTGTTAGATGCGATTAAGCAGATTCCCGCTTATGCCAAGTTTCTTAAGGATATGTGTACGCGAAAGCAAAAACTTAGTGTCCAGAAGAAAGACTTCCTAGCTAGTTATGTGAGTTCTATTATTCAGAATACCACTAATCCTAAGTATAAAAACCCAGGGTCCCCTACTATTTCTTGCACAATAGGTAAATACCGTGTCGAGAAATCTTTGCTTGACTTAGGAACCAGTGTGAACTTACTGCCATACCATGTCTACCTTAAGCTAGGACTTGGTGAGATTAAACCTACCCAGATGACACTTCAGTTAGCTGATAGGTCCGTTAAAATTCCTCGTGGTGTGATCTAGTACGTTCTTATTGAGGTCGACAAGTTTATTTATCCAGTGGATTTTGTTATCTTAGATACCCAACCTGTCCCTGGCCGAGAGAACCAAATACCAGTGATTTTAGGTCGCCCGTTTTTAGCTACATCCAATGCGATCATTAACTGTCGAAATGGTATTATGAATTTGTCTTTTGGTAATATGACTATTGAGCTGAACATTTTTAATATTAATAAGTTACCCTCTGAACGAGATGACTCGAGCATAGAAGAGGTGAACATGATAGGAACATTAGTCGAGGAGTCGTTACCAAACACTTTGTTAGAAGATCCATTAGAGAAATGCCTATCTCACTTTGGGATTGATTTCGATGATGATAATATGATTAATGAGGTGAATGCTTTGTTAGACTCAACCCCTTTGTTAGACACTAATAATGGATGGAAACCTAAGTTCGAACCACTACCAGTTTATAACTCTACCCTAGTTCCTTCGTTAGAAGAGCCTCCTAAGTTGGACCTAAAACCATTACCACATACCCTGAAATATGTGTTTTTAGGCCCGTCTGAGACTTTACCTGTGATTGTAGCATCCGACTTGGATAGTGATCAGGAAAGTATGCTAGTGACTGTCCTTCAGAATAACAAGGAAGCTTTAGGGTGGACCATAGCAGACATTAAGGGTATATGTCCTACTGATTATATGCATCATATCTATTTAGAGAGTGACACCAAACCTTCTAGGGAGATGCAACGTCGACTGAACCCTAATATGATAGAAGTAGTTAGAACCGAGGTTCTTAAGTTGTTAGATGCAGGCATTATCTACCCCATTTCAGACAGTAAGTGGGTCATCCCCATTCAGGTTGTTCCCAAGAAATCCGGTATTACTATAGTCCAGAATGATAACAATGAGTTAATCCCAACCAGGGTGACCACAGGTTGGCGTGTCTGTATTGACTATAGGAAATTAAACAAGGCCACTAAGAAGGACCACTTTCCCCTTCCCTTCATCGACCAAATGCTAGAGAGATTAGCTGGACGCAGCCATTATTGCTTTTTAGATGGATACTGCGGTTATAATCAGATTGTCATAGCCCCAGAAGACCAAGAGAAAAACACTTTTACCTGTCCCTTTGGTACCTTTGCGTATAGATGCATACCTTTTGGGCTATGTAATTCCCCTGCGACCTTTCAGTGTTGTATGCTGAGCATATTTTCTGACATGGTAGAACGGTTCTTAGAGGTCTTCATGGATGATTTTTCAGTATTTGGTTCGTCTTTCGATGAGTGCTTGCATCATTTGTCATTAGTTTTGACTAGGTATAAGGAAAAGAATTTAGTGCTTAATTAGGAGAAATGTCACTTCATGGTTCGTTCAGGAATTGTTCTAGGGCATATCGTATCTTCGAAGGGTATAGAGGTAGATAGAGCCAAAGTTGACCTCATTAAAACTTTACAGGTCCCAAAAACCGTAAGAGATATTAGGTCATTCTTAGGGCATGCATGTTTTTACGTCGATTCATTAAGGATTTTAGCTTAATTTCTAGACCTCTTTGCAATTTGCTTGCAAAAGACGTTAAGTTTGTCTTTGATGATGCTTGTTTAGAGGCTTTTGAGAAGCTTAAGAATTTACTCACTACCGCCCCCATAGTCCAGGCACCCAACTGGAACCTACCCTTTGAGATCATGTGTGATGCTTCAGATTATGCTATTGGTGTTGTGTTAGGTCAGCGAGAAAATAAGTTACTTCATGTGATTTACTATGCTAGCAAAACTCTGAATGATGCCCAGTTGAACTATACCACTACGGAGAAGGAACTATTAGCTATTATGTTTGCCTTATACAAGTTTAGATCCTACCTCTTAGGTTCTAAGGTCATAATCTTTAATGATCATGTTGCTTTGAAGTATCTTGTTTCTAAGAAGGATACTAAACCTAGATTGATTAGATGGATCCTATTGTTGCAGGAATTTTCCTTAGACATTAGAGATAAAAAAGGTGCAGAAAATGTAGTATAAGACCACTTGTCTAGGCTTGTTGTGGATACCCTCAATTCTCCTCCTGTTAGGAATAGTTTTACTGATGAGCAATTTTTCTTTGTTACCCAAGCACCTTGGTATGCGAATATAGTGAATTATCTTGTTACTGGTCGAATGCCCCAACATTGGGGTTAACAAGATCGTTCTAGGTTTTTAGCCGAGGTGAAGCACTTATTTTGGGATGATCCTTATTTGTTTAAGTATTGTCCAAACCAGATTATTAGGAGATGTATACCTGAGAGTGACCAGTCCAGTATTATTTCCTTTTATCATGATCATGCTTGTGGGGGTCACTTTAGTTCTAAGAAGACTGCTGCTAAGATATTGCAGTGTGGATTCTATTGGCCTTCGTTGTTTAAAGACTCCCACAGTTACTTTGTTACTTGTGAGCGTTTCCAGGAATTAGGAACCATTTCCCGTAGGAACATGATGCCCTTGAACCCTATTTTAGTTGTTGAGGTCTTTGATGTGTGGGGTATTGACTTTATGGGTCCGTTTCCTAATTCTTTTGGTAACCTTTACATGGAGCTGTAGACTATGTCTCTAAGTGGATTGAGGCGGTTGTGTGTAAAACCAATGACCATAGGGTTGTGATTGAGTTCTTGAAAAATAATATACTTACATGTTTTGGTACACCGTGAGCTATAATTAGTGATGGAGGGTCGCACTTTTGTAATGAACCTTTTAGGCTTTTGATGAAGAAATATGGTATTACACATAAGATAGCTACCCTATATCATCCACAGACCAGTGGTCAGGTAGAGGTTTCTAATATAGAGATAAAGCGTATATTAGAGAAAACAGTTAATCCTAATCGGAAAGACTGGTCGTCTAGGCTTACTGATGCCTTATGGGCTTACCGTACTGCGTTTAAGACCCCCATTGGAATGTCGCCTTATCAGCTTGTGTATGGCAAGGCATGTCATTTACATGTTGAGTTAGAACATAGAGCTTATTGGGATGTTAAGCAGCTAAATTTTTCACTTGACAAGGCAGGAGCCCATAGGAAACTCCAACTCAATGAGTTGGAAGATATTCGTATAGATGCTTAAGATAGTGCGACGGAGTATAAGAACAAAATGAAACTTGTGCATGATAGAAATATTTTAAGGAAGTCATTTTCTCCAGGTCAAAAAGTTCTTCTGTATGATACCCGCTTGCATCTTTTCCCGGGGAAGTTACTTTCTCGGTGGACGGGTCCTTTTATTGTTCACACTGTCTTTCCTCATGGAGTTGTTGAGATCGAGACACCAGATGGTAGTAGTTCTTCTAAGGTTAACGGTCAGAGATTGAAACCTTTTTTGGAGCCCTTTCTTACAGGTGATGTTGAGGAGGTCCCTCTGGAGGACCCTGTTTACCCTTGATTGACCATCGAGGCGATTGTATGTTGTATATTAGTTTTTGATTTCTCTCTTCACCCAGGTACTATATTTCCGACTTCTCTCTTTACTGATTCCTCATGTTACATTGCTTTTTGGTATTGCTCTTTCATTAGAAACATTGAGGACAATGTTAGATTTAAGTTTTGGGGTGGGGAAGAAACTTTTTGTTAGCTTTTAGTTGCAACAAATAAACTCCAAAGCCTAGAAATTTATGCTTATTAAGGTTGTCACTAACCAATCTAAGTGGATGGGAACATCTTGGTTGTAGGAGTTGAGAAACCAATCTGATTAGATGGAAACATCTAAAGAATCTATTCATAAAAGCACATAGCTCAGGTGTTAGAATTAAAAAAAAAAATGGTAGTTTCGCCATAACTCGTTGAATCCTAATCCCTTCTGTTTTTATTTTTTAAGTGACTTGGTGGGGCACACGATTCAATTTGTTACCTTTGCTAGGGTGAAATAGGGTGATTGAGTTACCAAAAAAAAAAATTGAGACCAGACCAACAGACCAACCGGAATAAATTCAATAAAATCGACCACTGGTGCCCTTGTATATGCCAGTTGTGTTGACCTAGAGTTAGGTTTATCGACCACTGGTCCCCTTGTATATGCCAGTAATGTTGATATTAGTCAGACCAGTATCTCAGTCCATTAGGATAGGTTCATCTTGGCAGAGGCCTTCAGACAGATATGGGAAACACCGTTCACTTTGAACCATCTATTTTTATCTTTATCCATCTTCTTAATCTTTCCATGTGATTGGTTGACTCCGGTTATGATGTCTAGAAACTATCTGAGTAGAGCTCTGTCACTTATATATGAATTTTAGTATGCTGCGTGCAAACTCGTGTACAATAATTGGAATTTCGCATCAGGGTACTTCCTCCTATAGTCAATGATTGTATGCCAACCAAGGAGATTCTTTAGTGCCTTCCAAGGTTCTTCGTAGATAGCTAGGGTCTGGAGTAAAGGTTTTGTGGGTACACCTCTGGTAAACCCTCCGGAGACAATACTCCGCCGCTAGGGCCACCTAGCGGTTTAACGGCTTGCTGCACGTGATAAGTGTAGTCATTTTATATTAGATTTTCTCGAGGACTAGCAAATAATAAGTTTGAGGGTATTTGATAGACACATTTCTGTGTCTGAATTGTCCTCAGTGTCTCTATTGCTAGTGCTTGATTTTGTACTTATTATGGTTTTTTTATGTTTGTGTAAGTGTTTTTGGAGAAATACACTTGTGTGGAAAAAGTTTCTCAAAAAGTGTTATTTGGACCCCTGGAGGACATTTGCTATACAGACCCCAGATTTGGCTAAGGGGTACCCAAGGTTATGCGTAGCCCAAATTCATCCTCAGCACCCATCTGCTTTTCGCACCCCTACTCTGGATAGGAGGCAACCCTTTCTTCCCTACGATTTGAAAAAAAAATTTGGCGGGAAAACAGTTGTGAAGCTGGCTGAAATTAGGGTTCATCTCCTGGACTGGATTTAAAGAAATCCAATCACTGGAATCTATTGTGATAGGCCTGTTTCGTCTTAACAGGCTTGGTATGCTCGATGGATTTGATCCAGTTGGGTTGGATAGGTCGGAAGAAGAAAAACAGAGAGTGAGAAGTTTCAGTCTCTGTTAATGACTTGCCAGACAACATCATAACTTCTGGTGGGATTTTTAGCGAGTTTTAGTGAGATTAAAGCGTGTGAATTTGATGCGTGTCGTAACCACAACACATTAATTAATATTTTTCTCACTAATTAACAAGTAATATAACAATAGTAAGGATCGTTCCCACGAGGAGCAAGAGGTTTTAGTTGTCTTATAATGTCACAAAAAAGGGGGGTTTTAGATTTTATAAAGTAAAAGAATAAACAAAGCAATTAATAAGATAAAGTTGAAATCAATAAGAAAGATTAGATCAGGGAATCCTTATTCGTTGCAAAACAATGATTCAAGTTATGTTCTTTTCCATTTTTTATTAGTCACAGATTATCACCAACCGTAGGTAAAGCAGCTAGCTCAGTGTTAAACCCCTAAATCCCTAGTATCACCGGATGCGGAAGTTCTCGACTACCGGATTCTGTTCACCAAACCACCTAGTAGTAGCTCACTCAAGATGTAATTTAGTTAAACGCGTTAAGATTTATGAATTTATTAGGTTTATATTAGCAGTTAGACTCTTAGCTCAAGGTCTACTTCCTAACGTTGTTTCCACACACAATTGCTCCACGGAATCCCTCCGCAAGGTCTCGTGCTTGCTACTTATGTAAAGAGTCAAGAAACGATTACTTATCCCCTAAATTTCACTAGTTTTAGATCAATTAACAAATCAATTTAGTATGCATCCTAAACGACCTATCAATCAACCATGAATGTATAAACATTCCTATTAGTAAAAACAAACGATAATCATGTGAAAACTTCAAAGTAGATTTAAAACAAAACTCAAAACATGTCAAGAACTAGGAATTCATCCTCAATCAATAAAATTAGCTACTCATGCTAAGGAGTTCACACAAAGAATAAAGAAAAGAGAAGTGTTGTGTGTAAAAGGTGTGTCAAAGTTGTGTAGTGAACTTCTCTATTTATAGGCTTCAATTTCCTAGCAATCCTCTTAGGAATAGAATCCTCATTCCATAATAACACCACTTTCCCAATTTGAGCCTGATTCCAATTTTAAGTCCAATTCTCCAAATCTTCCATCTTCAATTTCTGTAAATCTCATATCCCCCTTTTCTCATCTCGGTGACATGATTTCTTGTTCTTCTTCCTGAGATCAACAACAACATCACCATCATCTTATCATCATCTCTGTTTGTCTCTCGAATTCTGAGTTCCTCTTAATTTCTCAGTTTCAGCATCCATAGCTGCTTGCGCAGCTTTTCTCTTTTCTCAGCTTCAGGTGAAAATAATGATGATTGAGAGAGAACTCAATTTTAGGTTATACAAATTGGGTCCGGACTTGGGCACTAAAATGGGCCGGAAAATAACATCTCAAGCTAGCTTTAGGTGCCTTGAGTGTCTAACCGGGTGCTTTAAACACATAAGTGGGTTGCCATTTAACATTGAATGGTCTCCAGATAGTGTTCGCCTATGAAATGACAATATTTCCCATTTCGCACAAATTGGGTGATTTCTTCTTCTTTTCCTCCGTGCGACTCCAAAATACCTAATAACTCAAAAACATGCGTAAAATACATAATTTATAAGAAAAATAGCAGAGAAAGCATAAACAATAGATAATAAATAGGATGTATTCTACACCCTATCAAGTTCCCCCACATTTAGACTTTGCTAGTCCTCGAGCAAATCAAATAAAATCCACTCCAATTTCAAAGGTTTCCAGCGTCCCAAGCATCCAAAGAGTTATGAAGACATAGAGTTTCTGCATGCTAGTAATAAGAAGTTAGAAATACTAAAGAACATATTCTCATTCTTAAATGTTGAGTGATAAATAACCACACCAATATGAGAGAAAGCGTGTTTGAGAGCGATCAATAAGCATTTCTCCTCGACTTCTGCCTCACCAAAAAGAGTTTTATGAAATTGCACTCAAAGGACGTACTTTTATGGTTCTCACATGTGTGCAGGTAGGAATGAAGAGAGAAATCCTGCAACACGTTGAATGGTTGGAAGGACAACTTCCGAAATATTTTAAAAATCCACATCTTTTAACATTTTGAAAAACCATTTTTCTGACGATCTCTAAGAAAGGAAATCAACCACTATTATCGAGGATGAGATTAATTACTCACCTTCACATCCGGTCGCCAATGATGATAACACCACTCTCACGACATCCAATAGAAACGTCTTCCACTCCTCGCTTCATCTTCTTGGTCTTCGTCTTTGGCTTCAACTATGATGATAAACGCTCGAACTTTGTAATTCCTTGACAATTTGTAACTCTTTACCTTAAATCCTTGTTGTTTGAAACTTCCTTATAGATTTTTCTTCCCCATGGCTTATTAAATAAAAGATAAAAACAAAATTTCTCTTGCAATCATTTTTTTTCCTTCCTTTTTTTTCATTTTTTCATTTTTTTTTAATCTTTTTTTAGAGACAAGAGAAATAAAATACAAAACAAAATGAAAATAAAAACAAACCATGGTCGTGGGAAAAGTACTTTACCGCTTGATTTTCACAACTTGTATCGTCTCGAAATCATAAACTTCAATAATTCTCATCTTTTGCTTTTCTTTGCTCTTGTAAATAAGTCTTCAACTTGGATATAAAATTGCGCTCCTTATATGTAAGTCTTCAACATGTATATATAAAAATCTGCTCATTATATGTTGCTTTACTTGGATATGAAATTTACTCTTTTCTTGTTCCGTTGCTTGTAACCCTTGAACTTTTTTAACTTTCCTTGTAGATTTTGATGTCGCTCCCTTGTTGATGATGATGGTGTTTCTATGGATCCGTTGTTGTCGAGAAAGAGAATGGTGCTAACTGCAAATCAAACTACAAGAACGAGGCTTTCATCTATAGACGTCACCCTCATGATTGACAAAATTAGCACTCAAGAGATCAAAGTGTAGTGCTTTTATTGGTGGGAGGTTGGGTAGATCACCATTCTACCCGGAATTAACGTATGGTGACACACACTCAAAAGAAATCTCTTTAGTTATTTATAAATAAATCTGGTCGGTGCCTCGCATGATATAAATAGGGTAGTCTCCACTAATGATTGATCAACAACTATAATAATGCATTTCTACCTGTTCCTAATCTGCATCACCGGCATGATTAAATCCATTATTTAACACTCTAACAAGCAAGAAATCCGAAAGTAGTTACCTAACACTTCCAAGTTCAGTTATGTCAGTCAGAATTCTCTATGTAAACATACCTAGAAGTATGCTAGTGACTCTAAAATCTCTACAATTTGGAGGTTTTATGCAATATTTTTTTTTTTAAGTATGCTTAACCACTCCCCCATACTTAAACCTTACATTGTCCTCAATGTAATTTAATCGTCCTAGTAAAGTCAAGGTGGGAAATCCTAACATGATATGGAACAAGAAAAAAAAATAAACAAAACAAAAAGAAAATAAAAAGTAAAAGGATAAGAAATACAGAACCTATGGGTTGCCTCCCATTAAGCGCTTGTTTTAAAGTCGACGGCTCGATTTATCTTCTTGTAAGATTCACTCCCCATATACTAACAATCTGAAAATTTGGGGATCCACCCACAGTACCTGTATTGCAAACAATAACTCCATACAAATGTTAGCACAAGAAAATAATAATAATTTTATCGCTCGATAGAAATTTCCCCCACACTTATTCTTGTCCACACTCGGAAGTGTATAAAGAACATAGAATTTGGGAACTTCCATGTATTTCTCCTGGCAAACCTGCATAGTGTTAGCATCAAGTTTTTCCAATGGTGGATATCTAGAAACAAAATCATCTAAAATACTTTCGAAGAACATACATTCAAACCAATAAGAGGTAAAGGAGAAGAATCAATATGCAAAGGGTTTGACAAACCTTGCACAATTTCTTGTATTACGGAATCCTCTTCATCCTTAAAAAATTCAAGTGAATTACTTACCTCTTCTATATCGTGGTCCTCTATCAAACCTTGCAACCATTATTCGTCGTTTTCTACCTTAACCAAAGTCTCGGCATCATTAAAATCATTGACAAGTTCAATTGGGTCTTCCACAAAATCATTGAATTTGGTTTCATCTTCTAGCATCATCTCTTCAACATTCTCATCATCGGAATCGGGCCATTCACTAAAATGATTTTCATCAGTATTTTATTAAGATCTTGTGAGGGTGTTACACCGTTTATAACAATAGGTAAGTCACACCCAATCTCCTCTTTTTAAATAAGTGAAGGATCGTTATTATGATCCGGAGTTGGAATAACTTTATCCTTGTTGCAACACTCATACACTACCGCGGACTCATTTCTTTCCCTAAGGAATTTTTTAAAAGCACTAATTGCATCTTCCTCAAGCTCTACCTTTTGAATAGGTGATTGATCATTATTAAGATCAACGCTCGAGTAGGCTGCACTAGCGTCATCAAAAGTCTCCAAAGGTTGGTCCTTTTCAACACAATCATCTTCACTTTCATACTCACCATAATAAGAATCTTCATCGGTTTCATAACCTTTATCCAGACGTCGTTTAAGTTCCATATGAATGGTCCTACTAATTTCTGCGACAAGCTCTTCCGAGGTTCCATCATCTTCCAACTTGTATAATTTCTGTGCAAGTTTCTTGACGTTCACACGCTTACCACCGTTGTCTACAATAGGTTCTCTTTCCCAGGACTCTTCCCTTTGAATGGGTGAATGATCATAACTACGATCCAGAGTCGGATAAGAAAAAGTGTTGCAGAAATTGGTTTTTTCAACGTTCTTTTTATCACGGTCAAGTTGGTCTAGTATTTGTCGCATATCTTGCAATTCTTTCATAATCTGCATACAACTCGAATGAATCCAATTAGAAGTAGACTTATCCCACCTTGGTGCTTGACTTACATACCTACTACAAGGTTGTTGATATGTATGAGAATATCCATAAGGTTTTGTAGGAAATTTATCATAGCCAAAAGATTGGTTTTGAATGTATCCTAAAGATGGTTGGAAGTTGCCATAATGTTGAGGTTGAAAACGGTATTGATTGTTGTAATAGGCTTGCTCTTGTCCACCATACATGGAAACTGGTACCTGAAATAAAAAAATATAGAAAACAAAGTTAAAAACAAAAATAAAACGAAAATAAAAACAACTAAAGCTGCTCCGCTGCTCCCTGGCAGCGACGCCAAAATTTGATGTGTGTCGTAACCACAACAAATTAATTAATATTTTTCTCACTAATTAACAAGTAATATAGCGATAGTAAGGATCGTTCCCACGAGGAACAAGAGGTTTTAGTTGTTTTATAATGTCACAAAAAAGGGGGGGTTTAGATTTTATAAAGTAAAAGAATAAACAAAGCAATTAAAAAGATAAAGTTGAAATCAATAAGAAAGATTAGATCAAGGAATCCTTCTTCGTTGCAAAACAATGATTCAAGTTATGTTCTTTTCCATTTTTTATTAGTTACAGATTATCACCAACCGTAGGTAAAGCAGCTAGCTCAGTGCTAAACCCCTAAATCCCTAGTATCACCGGATACGGAAGTTCTCGACCACCGGATACTGTTCACCAAACCACCTAGTAGTAGCTCACTCAAGATGTAATTTAGTTAAACACATTAAGATTTATGAATTTATTAGGTTGATATTAGCAGTTAGACTCTTAAGGTCTACTTCCTAACGTTGTTTCCACACACAATTGCTCCACGGAATCCCTCCGCAAGGCCTCGTGCTTGCTACTTATGTAAAGAGTCAAGAAACGATTACTTATCCCCTAACTTTCACTAGCTTTAGATCAATTAACAAATCAATTTAGTATGCATCCTAAACGACCTATCAATCAACCATGAATGTATAAACATTCCTATTAGTAAAAACAAACGATAATCATGTGAAAACTTCAAAGTAGATTTAAAAAAAAACTCAAAACATGTCAAGAACTAGGAATTCATCCTCAATCAATAAAATTAGCTACTCATGCTAAGGAGTTCACACAAAGAATAAAGAAAAGAGAAGTGTTGTGTGTAAAAGGTGTGTCAAAGTTGTGTAGTGAACTTCTCTATTTATAGGCTTCAATTTCCTAGCAATCCTCTTAGGAATAGAATCCTCATTCCATAATAACACCACTTTCCCAATTTGAGCCTGATTCCAATTTTAAGTCCAATTCTCCAAATCTTCCATCTTCAATTTCTGTAAATCTCATATCCCCCTTTTCTCATCTCGGTGACATGATTTCTTGTTCTTCTTCCTGAGATCAACAACAACATCACCATCATCTTCTCATCATCTCTGTTTGTCTCTCGAATTCTGAGTTCCTCTTAATTTCTCAGTTTCAGCATCCATAGCTGCTTGCGCAGCTTTTCTCTTTTCTCAGCTTCAGGTGAAAATAATGATGATTGAGAGAGAACTCAATTTTAGGTTATACAAATTGGGTCCGGACTTGGGCACTAAAATGGGCCGGAAAATAACATCTCAAGCTAGCTTTAGGTGCCTTGAGTGTCTAACCGGGTGCTTTAAACACATAAGTGGGTTGCCATTTAACATTGAATGGTCTCCAGATAGTGTTCGCCTATGAAATGACAATATTTCCCATTTCGCACAAATTGGGTGATTTCTTCTTCTTTTCCTCCGTGCGACTCCAAAATACCTAATAACTCAAAAACATGCGTAAAATACATAATTTATAAGAAAAATAGCAGAGAAAGCATAAACAATAGATAATAAATAGGATGTATTCTACACCCTATCAAGTTCCCCCACATTTAGACTTTGCTAGTCCTCGAGCAAATCAAATAAAATCCACTCCAATTTCAAAGGTTTCCAGCGTCCCAAGCATCCAAAGAGTTATGAAGACATAGAGTTTCTGCATGCTAGTAATAAGAAGTTAGAAATACTAAAGAACATATTCTCATTCTTAAATGTTGAGTGATAAATAACCACACCAATATGAGAGAAAGCGTGTTTGAGAGCGATCAATAAGCATTTCTCCTCGACTTCTGCCTCACCAAAAAGAGTTTTATGAAATTGCACTCAAAGGACGTACTTTTATGGTTCTCACATGTGTGCAGGTAGGAATGAAGAGAGAAATCCTGCAACACGTTGAATGGTTGGAAGGACAACTTCCGAAATATTTTAAAAATCCACATCTTTTAACATTTTGAAAAACCATTTTTCTGACGATCTCTAAGAAAGGAAATCAACCACTATTATCGAGGATGAGATTAATTACTCACCTTCACATCCGGTCGCCAATGATGATAACACCACTCTCACGACATCCAATAGAAACGTCTTCCACTCCTCGCTTCATCTTCTTGGTCTTCGTCTTTGGCTTCAACTATGATGATAAACGCTCGAACTTTGTAATTCCTTGACAATTTGTAACTCTTTACCTTAAATCCTTGTTGTTTGAAACTTCCTTATAGATTTTTCTTCCCCATGGCTTATTAAATAAAAGATAAAAACAAAATTTCTCTTGCAATCATTTTTTTTCCTTCCTTTTTTTTCATTTTTTCATTTTTTTTTAATCTTTTTTTAGAGACAAGAGAAATAAAATACAAAACAAAATGAAAATAAAAACAAACCATGGTCGTGGGAAAAGTACTTTACCGCTTGATTTTCACAACTTGTATCGTCTCGAAATCATAAACTTCAATAATTCTCATCTTTTGCTTTTCTTTGCTCTTGTAAATAAGTCTTCAACTTGGATATAAAATTGCGCTCCTTATATGTAAGTCTTCAACATGTATATATAAAAATCTGCTCATTATATGTTGCTTTACTTGGATATGAAATTTACTCTTTTCTTGTTCCGTTGCTTGTAACCCTTGAACTTTTTTAACTTTCCTTGTAGATTTTGATGTCGCTCCCTTGTTGATGATGATGGTGTTTCTATGGATCCGTTGTTGTCGAGAAAGAGAATGGTGCTAACTGCAAATCAAACTACAAGAACGAGGCTTTCATCTATAGACGTCACCCTCATGATTGACAAAATTAGCACTCAAGAGATCAAAGTGTAGTGCTTTTATTGGTGGGAGGTTGGGTAGATCACCATTCTACCCGGAATTAACGTATGGTGACACACACTCAAAAGAAATCTCTTTAGTTATTTATAAATAAATCTGGTCGGTGCCTCGCATGATATAAATAGGGTAGTCTCCACTAATGATTGATCAACAACTATAATAATGCATTTCTACCTGTTCCTAATCTGCATCACCGGCATGATTAAATCCATTATTTAACACTCTAACAAGCAAGAAATCCGAAAGTAGTTACCTAACACTTCCAAGTTCAGTTATGTCAGTCAGAATTCTCTATGTAAACATACCTAGAAGTATGCTAGTGACTCTAAAATCTCTACAATTTGGAGGTTTTATGCAATATTTTTTTTTTAAAGTATGCTTAACCACTCCCCCATACTTAAACCTTACATTGTCCTCAATGTAATTTAATCGTCCTAGTAAAGTCAAGGTGGGAAATCCTAACATGATATGGAACAAGAAAAAAAAATAAACAAAACAAAAAGAAAATAAAAAGTAAAAGGATAAGAAATACAGAACCTATGGGTTGCCTCCCATTAAGCGCTTGTTTTAAAGTCGACGGCTCGATTTATCTTCTTGTAAGATTCACTCCCCATATACTAACAATCTGAAAATTTGGGGATCCACCCACAGTACCTGTATTGCAAACAATAACTCCATACAAATGTTAGCACAAGAAAATAATAATAATTTTATCGCTCGATAGAAATTTCCCCCACACTTATTCTTGTCCACACTCGGAAGTGTATAAAGAACATAGAATTTGGGAACTTCCATGTATTTCTCCTGGCAAACCTGCATAGTGTTAGCATCAAGTTTTTCCAATGGTGGATATCTAGAAACAAAATCATCTAAAATACTTTCGAAGAACATACATTCAAACCAATAAGAGGTAAAGGAGAAGAATCAATATGCAAAGGGTTTGACAAACCTTGCACAATTTCTTGTATTACGGAATCCTCTTCATCCTTAAAAAATTCAAGTGAATTACTTACCTCTTCTATATCGTGGTCCTCTATCAAACCTTGCAACCATTATTCGTCGTTTTCTACCTTAACCAAAGTCTCGGCATCATTAAAATCATTGACAAGTTCAATTGGGTCTTCCACAAAATCATTGAATTTGGTTTCATCTTCTAGCATCATCTCTTCAACATTCTCATCATCGGAATCGGGCCATTCACTAAAATGATTTTCATCAGTATAAATTGTAAGATCTTGTGAGGGTGTTACACCGTTTATAACAATAGGTAAGTCACACCCAATCTCCTCTTTTTAAATAAGTGAAGGATCGTTATTATGATCCGGAGTTGGAATAACTTTATCCTTGTTGCAACACTCATACACTACCGCGGACTCATTTCTTTCCCTAAGGAATTTTTTAAAAGCACTAATTGCATCTTCCTCAAGCTCTACCTTTTGAATAGGTGATTGATCATTATTAAGATCAACGCTCGAGTAGGCTGCACTAGCGTCATCAAAAGTCTCCAAAGGTTGGTCCTTTTCAACACAATCATCTTCACTTTCATACTCACCATAATAAGAATCTTCATCGGTTTCATAACCTTTATCCAGACGTCGTTTAAGTTCCATATGAATGGTCCTACTAATTTCTGCGACAAGCTCTTCCGAGGTTCCATCATCTTCCAACTTGTATAATTTCTGTGCAAGTTTCTTGACGTTCACACGCTTACCACCGTTGTCTACAATAGGTTCTCTTTCCCAGGACTCTTCCCTTTGAATGGGTGAATGATCATAACTACGATCCAGAGTCGGATAAGAAAAAGTGTTGCAGAAATTGGTTTTTTCAACGTTCTTTTTATCACGGTCAAGTTGGTCTAGTATTTGTCGCATATCTTGCAATTCTTTCATAATCTGCATACAACTCGAATGAATCCAATTAGAAGTAGACTTATCCCACCTTGGTGCTTGACTTACATACCTACTACAAGGTTGTTGATATGTATGAGAATATCCATAAGGTTTTGTAGGAAATTTATCATAGCCAAAAGATTGGTTTTGAATGTATCCTAAAGATGGTTGGAAGTTGCCATAATGTTGAGGTTGAAAACGGTATTGATTGTTGTAATAGGCTTGCTCTTGTCCACCATACATGGAAACTGGTACCTGAAATAAAAAAATATAGAAAACAAAGTTAAAAACAAAAATAAAACGAAAATAAAAACAACTAAAGCTGCTCCGCTGCTCCCTGGCAGCGACGCCAAAATTTGATGTGTGTCGTAACCACAACAAATTAATTAATATTTTTCTCACTAATTAACAAGTAATATAGCGATAGTAAGGATCGTTCCCACGAGGAACAAGAGGTTTTAGTTGTTTTATAATGTCACAAAAAAGGGGGGGTTTAGATTTTATAAAGTAAAAGAATAAACAAAGCAATTAAAAAGATAAAGTTGAAATCAATAAGAAAGATTAGATCAAGGAATCCTTCTTCGTTGCAAAACAATGATTCAAGTTATGTTCTTTTCCATTTTTTATTAGTTACAGATTATCACCAACCGTAGGTAAAGCAGCTAGCTCAGTGCTAAACCCCTAAATCCCTAGTATCACCGGATACGGAAGTTCTCGACCACCGGATACTGTTCACCAAACCACCTAGTAGTAGCTCACTCAAGATGTAATTTAGTTAAACACATTAAGATTTATGAATTTATTAGGTTGATATTAGCAGTTAGACTCTTAAGGTCTACTTCCTAACGTTGTTTCCACACACAATTGCTCCACGGAATCCCTCCGCAAGGCCTCGTGCTTGCTACTTATGTAAAGAGTCAAGAAACGATTACTTATCCCCTAACTTTCACTAGCTTTAGATCAATTAACAAATCAATTTAGTATGCATCCTAAACGACCTATCAATCAACCATGAATGTATAAACATTCCTATTAGTAAAAACAAACGATAATCATGTGAAAACTTCAAAGTAGATTTAAAAAAAAACTCAAAACATGTCAAGAACTAGGAATTCATCCTCAATCAATAAAATTAGCTACTCATGCTAAGGAGTTCACACAAAGAATAAAGAAAAGAGAAGTGTTGTGTGTGTAATTTCCTATTTATAGGCTTCAATTTCCTATTTATGTCAAAGTTGTGTAGAGAACTTCTCTATTTATAGGCTTCAATTTCCTAGCAATCCTCTTAGGAATAGAATCCTCATTCCATAATAACACCACTTTCCTAATTTGAGCCTAATTCCAATTTTAAGTCCAATTCTCCAAATCTTCCATCTTCTCTTTCCATATCCAAGCCCAATTTTTCATCTTATTCAAGTCTAAGTCTTCACACCCATGAGAAGAATCCACACAAAAAGCTACAATTTTGGGTCGCCGGAATAGTTCTTAGGATCACCGGAATCCGGACTGAAATGGCACCGGAATAGTGCTGCCGGTCGCCAGAATCTTCTTCTCAGTCACGGAATATTCCGTCACGGTGCCGTTTAAGTTAACAGTCAAACTAACGGTTATCGTCAGTCAATCGGGTTAAAGGAAGGGATGTCAGCCGAGTCAGTTATCGAGTCAGCTTCTAACTCGGCTGACTGGTCTGAGACAAGTGAGCTGGATCGGTCACTGAGTTGACTCATCAGAGGGAAAATTTAGACAGAGTTTCCTCTGTTTCACAGCATTTCCAGGCCATACTCCGACCTATTTTTCTTCAGTCTTCCCCTGCTCAAATCCTAGCACATACACCTAACAATTCAAACACATTCAGTGCTGCTTTAATTTTCTCTACTCAGCCCACAACTTCACAGGTTTAACAGCACTCTTGCCATCTGCTCAGCTGCAATGCCGAGACCTATATCCCAATCAATCCATAGCATCAACCTTATCTATTCATCTCCAATTGCAGCTGCATCACTTGCACAATCAATCTCCTCCTTTCACAACTCATTCCGCATTGTTCTTCACTGAGTTTTAGTCTTGAAACTCCAAAAAATCCATCATTCACAGTACCCACAGAGATTTCATCTTCCTGAACAAACCTGCATCCTAGACATACATCTAATTCTCAAGCATCGGTCCCTGTAAAACATCAGCATCTTCAATTTCAAATCTACTGAAACTGCAGCCATTTCCTTCTTCCAATCACACCCATGAATATCAACATAATCCTTCTCTGAACCAACGGAAGCAACAATCAACATCTCAAACATCAACCTCTATATCTTCATCTGAATCTCACCACCAACAAAAATTCGTCTCCGATTCATCCAAATACCCATTTAATTCATGGCAGATACCCATTGTTCTTCCCTGAGTTCACCACCACAACCAATTCTCTTTGTTCTCTGATAGAAACGGCTTCAAATCTCAGTTCACTAATCAATTCATAAGCAACCCTTAAATCGACACCATTCCATCTGCTCGAATCATTCTTCATCACAAGAACTCTCAATCTTCAATTCATCAGCAGCAATTCAATCTCAATCGAGACCAAAATCTCACAGTACTTCTCGATCCACAAAACCCATAAGATTCATAGAAACGGCAAACCCTAACTGCAGTTTCGAATTTAAACTGAACCCAACTCCAATTTCATGTTCTTTAAACATATTTTCCATTTTCAATTTCTGTAAATCTCAGATCCCCCTTTTCTCATCTCGGTGACATGATTTCTTGTTCTTCTTCCTGAGATCAACAACAACATCACCATCATCTTCTCATCATCTCTGTTTGTCTCTCGAATTCTGAGTTCCTCTTAATTTCTCAGTTTCAGCATCCATAGCTGCTTGCACATCTTTTCTCTTTTCTCAGTTTCAGGTGAAAATAATGATGATTGAGAGAGAACTCAATTTTAGGTTATACAAATTGGGTTCGGACTTGGGCACTAATATGGGCCGGCCAATAACATCTGAAGCTAGCTTTAGGTGCCTTGAGTGTCTAACCGGGTGCTTTAAACACTTAAGTGGGTTTCCCCTTAACATTGAATGGACTCAAGATAGTGTTCGCCTATGAAATGACAATATTTCCCATTTCGCACAAATTGGGTGATTTCTTCTTCTTTTCCTCCGTGCTAATAACTCAAAAACATGCGTAAAATACATAATTTATAAGAAAAATAGCGGAGAAAGCATAAACAATAGATAATAAATAGGATGTATTCTACACCCTATCAGAATTGGTTGGAGATATCCTTTTTCGATTAAACAGGACTGGTATGCTAGTTGGATTCATCTAAATTTGGCTACAATCTCGTGTGGAAGAAAACAGAGAACAAGAGTTCTTCACGGGTTCTGTGTGTTCATAACATGTTCTGTGTGTTTTTGGAGTATGCTGAGACGCAACAGAGGCATTGTGGAGTTAAGAAAAGAGATTATACGCATAATTGACAGCTGCAGATGCATGGCGCGGGCAAGAAGGGAAAAAAAATATTTTCTTTACTTCCTGAAGTATGAAGAGATTATTCGGAGTAATGAGGAGATATTCGAAAGCCTGTGTAGTATATATAGAGTATTGGAGTATCAGAGAAGGGGACGGAGAGTTTGGGGGAGATTAGAGAGCTGAAAATCAAGTTGCAGGAAAACTGTTTTCTGCTGGTGCACTGAAGAGCACGAAGAACTTTAGACGCACAGAGACAGTCGTTTATCAACAGAGACAACGACACACAGGCGAGGGTCGAGAATCAGCGACAGTACTCGGTTCTATCGTTCTTTTCAGTTTGTAACACTTATAACTGTTGCAAACCCGGTTTTTAATATTTTCTCTCCATTTCATCTTTGTAAACAATTTTTGAAGTAATGAACAAATATTTTGAGCGTGTTTACGCAATAATGAGCTAAACCCATCCTCTGTGGCGAAGGAGGAAGCTAATTCACCAATGAAAAGTGGTAATCTCTAATTTGTGCAATTATTATATGATTATTTTCCTAGATAAATAAATCGATAAAATGGTTTTTGTTAAACAATTGTCATTTCAATTGATGGAGCATGCTAGCCTAGGGTTTTGATGTCCCATACTTTCGATCTACAATTGTTATTTCTAAAAAATCAATTATTGTAATATTAAGAATCAATTTGAATGCATGATTTGCATTATTATAATTAGAGAATATAAATCACTTTGATTTTGGTAAATAGTGGATTCCATAGCCCCAGTCTTCTCCATATTTTTCATATCACTTTCATTTAAGTTTGCTATATTTTAGTCTTAAAAATTAAATCTAAAATCTGTTGCTTTCACAAGTCTCGACGAACTTTTTACTACAACTCAATTTAAAATCACATCAGGACTTGAGGTTAAAAGAAATGCAACTGGGTTATTCATGTGTCAGAAAAAATATGCACTTAACTTATTTGCCAAGTTCAACATGGTTGGTGCTAAGTGTTGTTCTTCACCTGCTTCTTTATCTCAAAAGTTAAGCATCTCAGATGGTGAACCTCTTGACAATACAACAGAGTATAGATCTTTGGTAGGAGATTTGCAATGCTTAACTTGGACCAGGCCTGAGCTAGCTTATTCAGTTAATCAGGTATGCCAATTTATGCACAAACCTACTTCAGTTCATATGGTGGCAGCTAAGAGAATCTTAAGGTATGTCAAAGGCACACTTGATCATGGTCTGTTCTTCTCAAAAGGCTTACAAGTTCTTCATGGCTTCAGTGATGCTGATTGGGAAGGCTTCCCTGATGATAGAATATCCACTACAGGGTTCTGCATTTTCTTTGGAAATTATCCCATTTCAGGCTGCTTCTGAACTTGGCTCTATCAGAGGCTGGGTACAGGGCTCTATCTCAGGATGCTTCTGAACTTGTTTGGATCTGCCAACTACTACAGGACTTGCACATTTTTCTTCCTACACCACCACACTTATCTTGTGACAACAACAGTGCTCTTTCTCTGGCATCCAATCCAGTTTTTCACAGTAAAATGAAGCATATGGCTTTGGACTTCCATTTTGTCAAAGAATTAGTCCAAGCCAAGAACTTGAGGGTCTCTTACATCTCTACCTTGGAACAAGTCGCTGATATTTTCACAAAAGTATTACATGGTCCTCGATTCTCTCTTCTGAAAGACAAGTTATGTGTGTTTGGTATTTCTCAACTCAAACAGCTCAGCTTGAGGAGGGGTAATAGTAGTTAATTTACACTCTGTCTACACTCTCTCATGTTTGTTGTGTACTCTGTGTAAGTGTGTGAGAAGAGTGTGTATGTAGGGTGTGTGTGTGGTCCTTTATATTGTATTTTATCTTCTCTGTATTGGCAAGGTTTGTTATTCATTTTGTTCATTTCTGTTACATAACTGCTATCTATCATCAGGTTGTCACACCTTCGCCCACTACTCTCATCGTCGTTAACCGTTCGTCCTTATTTGACACTTTCTCGTAGTGGGCGGGTTGCATGTTGCACGCTGTAAAACACCAAACCAATACCCCAGTGAGCATCCCCCAGTTTGCGACACATTTGATGTCTCGAGTAAATGGGTCAAGTCGTGGGACTTGCCGCAAAGGATAGCACGCAGCGCTATTAGGTTAAATAACTAAGTTATTTAAGATGCCGATATTCATAAAATATCGTATGTATTCGATGCATGTAAATCATTGATTTTAAGTAAGCATCTCATAATAATCGATATTCATGGAGCATCGTTGTTTTAGAGCTTGTCTGAATTAGTCGCGAGTCGATCGTCCTAAAAAAGAAGAACGTGAATGGACATCTTTGGGCGATCGTTTGGTAGCTTTAGGGATGAGTTACTGCTTAGTCGATCGCTCCTTGTAGGCGAGTGGCGGATGGTAGCCATTCTAAAATCCTATCGGTCGATCTTGGTTAGATCTAAACCGTTAAAATCGGCTATCCAAGTTGAATGACCGAAACGATTTGCGGCAGTTAATGACTATTGTTAAAGCAGCGTGAAGGGCCATCTTTGGGCGATAATTTGGGATCGCGTGGGCGAGATGTAGCTCGACCGATCGTTCTTAACAGGAGGGGGGTGGCCGATGATCATAGCATCACCCCATCAATCATCAAGTATCCAATCTAAGCCATCCGACCAGGCTAGCGGAGTTGGACGGACGAGATGGTTTTTGCGGAAGTAGCTTGCTGTCGTCGATTTAGGGTTTGGAAACTGTGTGACCAACCCTAGTTTGGTTAATTGAATCAAAGAATTGGGAGTTTATTTGAATAGGCCGATCGGCCATGTGTGAAGACGAGCCGCTAGTGAGTATGCTGACATCTCCTGGGTTGTCTAAAATTAGATCTAAGCCACTCGATTAGGATGGCGAAGATGGGTGGTCATGATCGATTTGTGGCAGTAGCATACTGCCGCAAGTACAAATTAGGGTTTTAAAACGGCCACGCCCATCCTATTTCGATCGAATGACTTTATGCATTATGGACTTGCTGCAGGTAGGTCGATCGACCAAGGGAGGAGTTGGGACGCCAATGAACACATTGGTACTTCTTCGATCACTCGAGATGTGATCTAGGCCGTCCAACTAGGATGGATAAGTTTGACGATGCAATAGATTTTGAGACCGTTTTTGCCTGTCTCAACTCGTTTGAACTTGTTTTGCCAACAGCGCGATCACCCACATTGAGGTTAATCGTTCGAAGCACTGCGGGTGTACTAGGTGGAATCCGTTCGTCCAGGGCATTAGTAGGCCCTCCGGTGGTAACCATGATGATCGCCTAGTTCTGCTAGGAGTAGTCTAGGCTTGCTGAATCCCGTGGCCAAATCATGTGGTCGTGATCATTTTTCAGACTGATATTAACAGTCTAGATTTTCCCTAAGGCATCTAAGCATGTTTGATCGAGCTAACTTAAAAGTGCGTCGATACAAAATTCTCTTTGTCAGAGAGTGATGCAGCCTGTGTGAGTACTTCCATGCAGATCTAAATACTGACACTTCGGGAGATTCATGCTACTCTGCTGAGAGTGAACATTTAATCGTCATGTTATGTCAATATTGAGATTTCGGCTGGGAACATAGCATAGGAAAATACTAGGCAAGTCATACGTTAGTGAATAATGCTGGTGGAAGATAAAATTCACAGAATATTTTGGTATTGTTGTTGCACGCACCATTCTGAGTAAATTTCATATATACAGATATATTGAATTTCTCAATACATATGTGAGCGAAGAGGCTTAAGCACCCATTGGTTTTAAATGGCTTCTGTTCCTCTGCAGGATGACAGCGCATTAAATACAGGGTTTACGATTTTAGCCCCTGAACTAAAAACCACCATCAACATTAAGTCCCTTGCTTAGTACGTAATAGTGATATTGTTGCGGAGTAAGCACTAGATGGTGACAAATAAAGGTAAAACTTATGAGACAAAGTTAGATGTTACCAGGAGAGATGGGTCGCCCTGTCCATGGAACATGCCACGTTCAAGAGGCGTCCAGGTAAGCGTTCCCCTAGCATGATGTCGGTTGGC
Organism: Papaver somniferum; assembly: GCF_003573695.1. Classification (NCBI taxonomy): domain Eukaryota; kingdom Viridiplantae; phylum Streptophyta; class Magnoliopsida; order Ranunculales; family Papaveraceae; genus Papaver; species Papaver somniferum. The sequence continues at coordinate 25,657,319 of NC_039360.1, read as the reverse complement.
CCCAGGTAAATTAGGCATACGGTTGGTTGGGATCTCAAACTACATTACAAGTCCCTTGTAAATTTGAGTATCGTTCGAGAGCGTGTCCAAGCTTTCATGGCTTCGGTTAGCATGGAAGAAAAGTGGAGGCGCAATGAAACATCTCTGATAACAAGCGTTAGGGATGAAAGGTTTGCTGCCCGGCTAAAGTGAAGCAGGGTGGAGCATAACATGAACTCCTGGATAAACATGAATACAATTTTCATGACGACGTCATAATCCTCGACTCTGATGTGGAAGAGCCCTATCATGAGGAATATCCTTAAAAGGCTGCTGAAGCAATTTCTGAAAAAGATGTTGAAGCAGCTCGAGAGGATGTTGAAGCGGCTCTAGAGGATGTTGAAGCGGCTTCCGGAGAGGATGTTGAAGCAGCTCCCGGAGAGGACTCTAGCGAAGGCGCCATTGGCCCTGACGTTGATGACACTTCTTTGATGTTTAGTAGTCTTTGTTTCATGCGGCTGGAGCTAGGTCTTGATCGAATAATAATACCTCATTCATGCTGCTTTTATGATTTTATGTTTCAAGTTGGATGAATGAATGAAATCTCCCGACTAAGAAATCCAAATTCTTAGAAAGATCTCGCAATATATCTTGAAACTTTAGACGTAGCGCTCCTAGGTAAGGTTAGAGTAGAGCCTGTGTACATGATTTTGCAATCTGAGCTCTCCCATTATTTTGTTTGATATTATCCTTGCATACTACATGCTTCTTGAAGATTTGTGGCGTGCCGGCTAGGTATGGACGTTGTGTCGCGAATCTTTAAGGACTTAGTTCCAAGCGACATATTTTGAACCGTCTTCTGAAACTTGGATGGTTGTATGGAATGGGATGCGATGAGCAGTCCCCAGTTACACTTCAGATTCGACGGCGTGGCTCGATACGTGAAAATATCCCCGATATGTACTTTTGGAGTCTTTGATGTACATGTACGTCTTCATGTTGAGAAATTTCTGCGGCTCGTAAAGCTTCAACAGTGATGACGCTGATATTAGAAATAAACCGGTTGAGGGACGTGAAGGCATCCTGTGCTGGCAGTCCCCAGGTGTAATTATCCCGAGCTTATTTTTTCTTGAAAGACGTACTTCCACTGCATTTTCCGGTAAGGTGGTTGACAAATTGATGAAGGCGGCAATCTTTTGGATTCGTCATTTGTTGATCAATGGGCGGGAGTCGCTCTTGATAAATCTGTATTGTATCCAAACTTTTGGAAGCCTATGTACCCCTCCCATAGGAAATTGGAAATCTAGAAACACATGATTTGGTCGGTCTGGCTAGCTGAGGCGTGACTTTCCTCTTTGATTCTCTATTGATAACAGTGCTTATGGATGGTTGAACCAAATATTGCTTGTCAGTCAGGCGCCTCCCAAACAGGGAGGTGATGATACTCTTACGCTGAATCTTTGAAAAGTGGTAACCTCGTCATGGTTATAACTTCTTGGTTGACCATCTCTTCTGGGTTGAAAAGTTCCTTGACAGTGAAGGGATTCCGTATTGAGCCTTAGTCCCCAAGAGTGATTTACATGGTTCTATCTTGTATGGTCGGTGGGTTTACCATAATAAAGATACCGCCATCTCGCCTCCATGACCCTATTATTTCTCCATGGGAAAATAAAATATGCAGAAGTTCGGATTACCTTTGTCCGTAGTGGTTGTTGTTATGATGAAGCTCGGGATTATCAACAAACGAGCAATAACGGTTCTTGGCAGCAGCTGTGATCAGAAGAGACTAGCAGGGAGATAATGTATTTTCAAAGTTGTTGTAGTAATAAGATTCGTTCAAGACTTGTGAAAGCAGATTTTAGACTTAATTTTAAATAAAAATATAGGAAACTTAAATAAAATTGATATGAAAAATATGGAGAAGACTGGGGCTATGGATTCCGCTAATTACCAATATCAAAGTGATTTTATATTCTCTAGTTATAATTATGCAAATCCTTCATTCAAATTGATTCTAAATATTGCAAAAGTTGATTTTTTTAGAAATAACAATTGTAAATCGAAAGTATGGGACATCAAAACCCTAGGCTAGCATGCTCCATCAATTGAAATAACAATTGTTTAACAAAAACCATTTTTTCTATTTATTTATCAAGGAAAATAATCATATAATAATTGCATAAATTAAATAAAATAGAGATTACCACATTTTATTGGAGAAATAGCTTCCTCCGTCGCCCCAGAGGATGGGTTTAGCTCATCATTGTATAAACTTGCTCAAAGTATTGATTCATGCTCAAAATTTGTTTACAAAGATGAAATTGAGAGAAAATAATGAAAAATCGGGTGTTTGCAACGTTTATAATTGTTGCAAAACACTGTTACAAAGAACGATAGAAAAGAACTGTTGTTGTTGTATCTCTGCGACCCTCGTGTGTCTGTCGTTGTCACTGTTCATAAATGACTGCCTCTCGGTGGTCTTTTGTTCTTCGTGTTCTTCCTAGCAGCAGCAGAAAAGTTTTTCTCTGCAACACGATCAATCTCCTCTGTTGTTACTCTAAACTCTCCCAAACTCTCCATACCGCTTCTATGTGATCCTAGGAACCTATTTATACCCAGTAGCACCAAGAAATCTCGCTATAACTCAAGATAATTCTCTCTTAACTCGTCCTTGATGAAAAATATTCTGGAAATATTTTCTTCCCTGATTTAGCTTCTCACGCTATTTCCCCACGCCAAATTACTCTCAACTCATCCAGTCATTGTCCAGAAGTGTTCCAACATGCAGCAGCCACGCGAAAATCTCTTGGTCACTCAATCATGACTCGGAATGGAAAACCAACCCGTGATGCTCTGATTTCATATCTTGGGTTATCTAGCCAAATTTGATCGAAACAAACACCCATATCAGCTCTGTTAGGACATATCACAACTACCCATGAAGTTTCAGCGATTGAATCGCACAAAAACTCCTCCAAAATCCGATCGAAAAATCTGCAGTGAAGTGAATATTTTTTCCCGCCATTTTTTATTTTTGAAATGGTGAAGATGAAGTGCCCATATCCTTTTCTGGGGTGCGAATAGCAGATGGGTGATGAGGAAAAATTTGGGTGCTGAGGATGAATTTGGGCTATGCATAACCTTGGGTGTCCCTTAGCCAAATCTGAGGTCCGTATAGCAAATTTCCTCCAGGGGTCCAAATAGCACTTTTTGAGCAACTTTTTCCACACAAGTGTATTTCTCCAAAAACACCTACACAAACATAAAAACACCATAATAAGTACAAAATCAAGCACTAGCAATACAGACACTGAGGACAATTCAGACGCAAAAATGTGTCTATCAAATATCCCCAAACTTATTATTTGCTAGTCCTCGAGCAAATCTAATCCAGAAAATAAAAATGACTACACTTAGCACGTGCAGCAAGCCGTTAAACCACTAGGTGTCCCTAGTGGCGGAGTGTTGTCTCCGGAGGGTTTACCATAGGTGTACCCACAAAACCTTTACTCCATACCCTAGCTATCTACGCAGAACCTTGGAAAGCACTAAAGAATCTCCTTGGTTGGCATACTCTCATTGACTACAGGAGGAAGTACCCTGATGCGAAATTCCAATTGTTGTACACGAGTTTGCACTCAACATACTAAAATTCATATATAAGTGACCAAGCTATACTCAGATAGTTTCTGTACATCACAACCGGAGTCAACCAATCACATGGAAAGATTAAGAAGATGGATAAGAGATGGTTAAAAGTGAACGGTGTTTCCCATATCTGTCTGAAGGCCTCTGCCAAGGTGAACCTATCCTAATGTACTGAGATACCGGTCTGACTAATATCAACACAACTGGCATATACAAGGGGACCATTGGTCGATAAACCTAACTCTAGGTCAACACAACTGGCATATACAAGGGCACCAGTGGTCGACTTTATTGAATTTATTCCGGTTGGTCTAATGGTCTGGTCTCATTTTTATTTTTTTTATTTTTTTTATTTTTTATTTTTTTGTAATATCTCAATCACTCTATTCCACCCTAGCAAAGGTAACAACTTGAATCGTGTGCCCCACCAAATCACTTAAAAAAAAATTAAAACAGAAGGATTAGGATTCAACGAGATATGGCGAAACTACCATGTTTTTTTTTAATTCTAACACCTGAGCTCTGTGCTTTAATGAATAGACTCTTTATATGTTTCCATCAATCAGATTGGTTCCTCAACTCCTCTAACCAAGATGTTCCCATCCACTTAGATTGGTTAGTGCCAACCTTAATAAGCATAAATTTCTAGGCTCTGGAGTTTATTTATTGTAACTAAAAGCTAAAAAAAGTTTCTTCCCCACCCCCAAACTTAAATCTAACATTGTCCTCAATGTTTCTAATGAAAGAGCAATACCAAACAGTAAAGTAGCATGAGGAATTAGTAAAGAGAGAAGTCGGAAAGATAGTACCTGGGTGAAGAGAGAAATCAAAAACTAATATACAACAACATACAATAGCCTCGATGGTCAATCAAGGGTAAACAGGGTCCTCCAGAAGGACCTCCTCAATAACACCTGTAGGAAAGGGCTCTAAAAATGGTTTCAATCTCTGACTGTTAACCTTCGAAGAACTACTACCATCCGGTGTCTCGATCTCAACAGCTCCATGAGGAAAGACAGTGCGAACAATAAAAGGACCCGTCCACCGAGAACGTAACTTCTAAGGGAAAAGATGCAAGCGGGTATCATATAGAAGAACTTTTGACCTGGAGAAAATGACTTTCTTAAGATATTTCTATCATGCACAAGTTTCATTTTGTTCTTATACTCCTTAGCACTATCGTATGCATCTCTACGAATCTCTTCCGACTCATTGAGCTGGAGTTTCCTATGGGCTCCTGTTGTAGTTTTGAAAGTGGTAGTAAAAGTTCGTTGCTCGGACTTGTAAAGATTTAAAAATAAAAATATATACAAAAAATATTAACAATTTGGGCAAGAGGTATTGGGACTAATGATTCGACCAATCTTCATAACATAAGGCTCAATGATTTATTCTCAACAATAATCGCTCAAAACTTATATGGACTCTTATTTTGCCAAAGTCGATTCTCAAAACATTGGTTGTAAATGTTAAGCATGGAACATCAAATCACCTAAGCTAAGCATGACCCATCTAATCAAATAACACCCAATTTAATCAAATCATATTTCAATTAATTTTTAATGCAAAAGTCGTAAAAAGAATTAATAAAATTACCCATGTATGAAGCTCGGCCTCCTCCGTCGTCCCAGTGTTGGGGTTTAACTCATCATAGTAAAAATGCTCTTAGAATAATTTATTATGTCTCAAAAATGGTTTACAAATGATGAGAATATGAGAAATACAATAAAACCAGAGAACTACGACCCTCAGTGACAAAATAAGACTGATGCTGTCCTGTCGCAAATGCTGTGGAAATAAGACTGCCTGATGTACGACCCACAGGTGTGAGTCGTTAACACTGTTGAAAAACGATCGTTGTGGCTGGTCCGTTCTTGGTGTTCTTCATCAGCAGCAGCAGCAACAACAACAGAGTTTCATCAACTCTTGATTTTTGCTTCTCTGGACCTCCTCTCGGCCCCAAACTCTCCACACCCTTCTATGCTAACCCAAGAGTTATATTTATACACCTTTGGACCAAGAATAACTTCTCATTAATCCAAAAAATCTTCCCATTACTCGGCAGTGAATGAAAATATTCCTGATATTTTTTTCTTTAATTCTCTGATTTGTTACGGATTGTTCCATGTTTTATCTCTTCTCACGCGTCATCCTTGAGCTGTAGGGATTGTTTCCAGCCAATAAAATCAACCCATGCACGTCTTTTCCATCCAAGAATTCCAAGAATAAAATATTTTTCCTATTTTTGAATATCTTCCCTGATTTGATTACCACCGGTTATCTAACCAATTTTGACCGAATCCAACACCCATACCAGCTCTATCTAGGCCCTAGGAACAAACCCAATCAATTTGGGTCGTTGAGTCTCCTTTAATCCCGTCCAAACTGCCAACCCTAAATCTGCCAGTTGATAACATTTTTTTTTCCGCCAATTTTGGTTTTTGAATTTAGGAAGAAGTTGTCCTCCCCCCTAACCAGAACTGGGGTGCGAATAGCAGCTGCCTTGGGGTGCCTAAAAAAAATATAACAAACTCGAATAAAAAGTGTTGTGAGAATTATGGAGACACTGGGGCTAGGATTCCGCTATTTACCAAGTCCAAAGTGATACTAATTATAATTATGCAAATCCTTCATTCAAATTGATTCTAAATATTGCAAAAGTTGATTTTTTTAGAAATAACAATTGTAAATCGAAAGTATAGGACATCAAAACCCTAGGCTAGCATGCTCCATCAATTGAAATAACAATTGTTTAACAAAAACCATTTTTTTTTATTTATCAAGGCAAATAATCATATAATAATTGCATAAATTAAATAAAATAGAGATTACCACATTTTATTGGCGAAATAGCTTCCTCCGTCGCCCCAGAGGATGGGTTTAGCTCAACATTGTATAAACTTGCTCAAAGTATTGATTCATGCTCAAAATTTGTTTACAAAGATGAAATGGAGAGAAAATAATGAAAAATCGGGTGTTTGCAACGTTTATAATTGTTGCAAAACACTGTTACAAAGAACGATAGAAAAGAACTGCTGTTGTTGTATCTCTGCGACCCTCATGTGTCTGTCGTTGTCACTGTTGATAAACGACTGCCTCTGGTGGTCTTTTGTTCTTCGTGTTCTTCCTACCAGCAGCAGAAAAGTTTTTCTCTGCAACACGATCAATCTCCTCTGTTGTTACTCTAAACTCTCCCAAACTCTCCAGACCGCTTCTATGTGATCCTAGGAACCTATTTATACCCAGTAGCACCAAGAAATCTCGCTATAACTCAAGATAATTCTCTCTTAACTCGGCCTTGATGAAAAATATTCTGGGAATATTTTCTTCCCTGATTTAGCTTCTCACATTGTTTCCCCACGCCAAATTACTCTCAACGCATCCAGTCATTGTCCAGAAGTGTTCCAACATGCAGCAGCCACGCGAAAATCTCTTGGTCACTCAATCAGGACTGGAATGGAAAACCAACCCGTGATGCTCTGATTTCATATCTTGGGTTATCTAGCCAAATTTGATCGAAACAAACACCCATACTAGCTCTGTTAGGACATATCACAACTACCCATGACGTTTCATCGATTGAATCGCACAAACACTCCTCCAAAATCCGATCGAAAAATCTGCAGTGAAGTGAATATTTTTTCCCGCCGTTTTTTATTTTTGAAATGTTGAAGATGAAGTGCCCCTATCCTTTTCTGGGGTGCGAATAGAAGATGGGTGCTGAGGACAAATTTGGGTGCTGAGGATGAATTTGGGCTACGCATAACCTTGGGTGTCCCTTAACCAAATCTAGGGTCTGTATAGCAAATGTCCTCCAGGGGTCCAAATAGCACTTTTTGAGCAACTTTTTCCACACAAGTGTATTTCTCCAAAAACACCTACACAACATAAAAACACCATAATAAGTACGAAATCAAGCACTAGCAATACAGACACTGAGGACAATTCAGACACAAAAATGTGTCTATCAGGAGAGGCGTGATAGCTACCGGCACGAACTTGGCATTCTTCATATAGTGGTAGATCTTGTATCGTTATTATATGGAGAAGCTAATGATGGAGCCGATAGCTTCCTTGATATTGCCTCATGGAGTGGAAAAGAGGGAGACAGTCCCCGCCCACGCGTATCCACTGAGCTTTCGACTTGATAGATGTTGTCACGCTGGGTTTCTGAGGAAATAATTTGGATGAGAGTTGGAGTTGAACCCTATGTGAGAATCGTATGAGTTACTGATCATGAGGCCGTTTTTGCGTCTACGTTGCGTTTCGTAGACGTCCAAGCACATCGCTGGTCTTTGAAAATACGTCTGCTCTCTTGAGTATGTCCTCGTATTTGGACATCTTGGAATGTGCTTACATCTCTCTAAATCAGCATCTTTGAGATGGGTAGTGCTAAGCAGTCCCCAGCTACACTCCTTTGCCTTTATCATCTTTGGATCGTGTCTTTGAGGAGTAGGGAAGTTCCCTCATGTGAATGACTTGGAGAGTCTGTATGTACCTCTTAAGTCCCGGGTGAAATCTCCTTTAGTAACACAACTACTTCTTCTACGGGAGACGAAATTCTTAAAGTGTCTCTCATTGATGTTGTTGTCGTCGAGCCAAATATGGAATATCTTGGACGTTGTTTTATCATTGTGGCAGTCGTGCATGTGGTATTAGAGTTGAAGTGGGATTTGGACGCGCAGGATGTTGTGTCTCGGTGGTTTTCCTCTTGCTTCTTCAGTGAAACTGATTACAAAAGGTTGAAGGTTGTATTGCCTGTTGGTGAGATGTATGCTTCCACGAATATCATGAGACTCTTTATTCCTTTCCGACCTGGTTTTTTCTAGCAGGGCAGGTGCTATTGCAGCTGAGCGTTTAGCAGCTTCACGAAGTTCAGAGGATGTCTGAAAGCGCAGGTTCAGCAAAGAACGATAGACAGGTACCATCCTATTGATGCATAATTACACCAATTGTTGTTCAGTCACATTTGAATCGTTACCTGATAGACGCATTTATGTGTCTAATGTATCTCAATTGTATATAGTGTTAGTGCTCGATTCTATACTTATTTGGTTATTTTATTTATTTGTAGGTGTTTTTGGAGAAATAAGCTTTTACGGCGAAATTGGCTAAAAAATGGTTTTTGCGCTCGTGGGAGAAAACTACTATACGGACTCTCACATTGGATAAGGGGCAACCTAATTACTAAGGGGTGACCCATTTCCAGGCATCTGTTAAAGGGACACCAGAACTGGATAGGGGGAGGTCTTCTTCAAATTTCAAATACTGGTTTTGGCGGGAAAGGCCATGCATTTCGCTGTTGATTTTTGATCCGATTGTTGGAGCTGTTTTAGGGAGATTAAACACCGGAAATTGATTGGGCTGGACGTGATATGGATATAAAATTCTAGTATGGATGATTTCATGGGCTTAATTGGGCTAGAATATCCGGGAGAAGCAATCAAAGTTAAAACAGAGAGACGTGTCCTGTTGTGCACTTTCAAAGATTTTTGAGAGATTT